>NC_137796.1:37483480-37860980 GCF_963383645.1 Muscardinus avellanarius
ACAAGCGTGCGCCACCACGCCTGGTATGAGAAAGTGTAAGCGTTTACTATTTACTTCTTGCAAGTGCCATTTCTTTTAGGGTTTTTTTGTTTTGTATTGATTTGATTTTTTGCGGTATTGAGGATGGAACCCAGGAGCATTTGACCTCCGAGCTACACCCCCAGCCCTATTTTTTAGTCTTTATTTTGAAACAGGGTCTCACTGAGTTGCAGAGGCCTCACTAAGTAGCTGAGGCTGTTCACAAACCGTGATTCTCGGGTCTCAGCTTCCCGAATGCTGGGATTACAAGCTTGCGCCACCACGCCCGGCTAACAACTCGTTTTTTAGATCTCAGCTGAAAAGCCACTTCCTCTGGGAAGCCTTCCTGGGCTCTCGGTCTACTGGTTGCTCTGCTCATCTCTCTGCTTCCTTCAGTAGCTCTGGTCACCCCTGATTGACAGAGTCGCCTGCCACTCTGACGGCGGGCGCTGTGCCGCCTGGGAACATGTTGGTCAGGCTCACGTGACTCTGTCTCTTGCTCTGACACTTGACCTGGCCCAGACTGTTGTCGTCATTGTCCTCCTCCTCGTCTTCCTTCTACTTGTAATGGGATCAAACCCAGGGGCATTCTCTGAGCTACACCCACAGCCCTTTCTTGTTTTTTAGTATTTTTTAAATTAGTGCATTGTAGTCATACCTCTTAATGGGGAACAAGATGGTGGAGGCGCACATGCACACATCTCTCCTTCAGCCCTTCCCCTTCCTCCCGTTCCCTCCCCCTCCCTCCTTCTCATTTCGGCTTAGTGACTGTTAAGTTTGTGCAGATACACCAGGTACATTAGGGAGGTTCTCTCTTCCCCCAGCTCCCATCTCCCTCAGGTCACCTTCTTTATTTACCTAAGGTTTCTTCTTTGTCTAGAGTCCCTCCTATGACCCATTTTCTCCCTAGCTTCCACATATTAGAGAAAGGATCTGAGTTTTTACTTTTTTATTTGACATAGGGTCTCACTAAGTTGCTGAGACTGGACTCAAACCTTCAATCCTCCTGTTTCTGCCTCCCAGGCACTGGGATTACAGGCATGTGCCCTGGACCTGGATCAGACTGCCTTCTTAATGCATATGTGTGGATGACTGGACCTGACAGTGGACTTCTCCACAAAATCTCTACTGTGGGTCAGCCTGGGTGGCAAAAGTCAAATCAGGTCTTCGTGCTCTTGTTACAAAATCTACATGCTTGGTGAGGAGCAGCCAAGAGCTCCTGTATACTTGGTGACACTCCTAAGTCACAGTAAGGATTTGTGTGGGTAGAACTGGGCATGGTGGGACACACCCATAACCCCAGGACTTCAGAGTCTGAGACAAGAGGATTGCAGGTTCGTGACCAGCCTTAGCAACTTAGTGAGGCCCTCTGCAAAGTAATGAGACTCTGTTTCAAGATTTAAAAAAAAAAAAAAAAAAAAAAAAAAAAAAAGCCGAGTGTGGTGATGCACGCTTGTAATCCCAGCATTCGGGAGGCTGAGACCGGAGGATCGTGGTTCGCAGACAGCCTCAGCTACTTAGTGCGGCCCTCTGCAACTTAGTGAGACCCTGTTTTATTCTTTATTTTATTTATTTTTGCGGGTCTGGGAATGGAGCCCAGAGGCATTTGACCTCCAAGCTACATCCCCTGCCCTTTTTTTTTATTCTTTATTTTGAAACAGGGTCTCACTAAGTTGCAGAGAGCCTCACTAAGTAGCTGAGGCTGTCTGCGAACCACCATCCTCCAGTCTCAGCCTCCTGAATGCTCGGATTATAAGTGTGTGCCACCACACCCGGCTGAGACCCTGTTTTAAAATAAAGAATAAAAAAATAGGGCAGGAGGGGTAGGTCGGAGGTCAAATGCCCCTGGGTTTCATCCCCAAACCCAGAAAAAAAAAAAAAAAAGATAAAAAAATATAGAGGCCGGGAGTGGTGGCACACACTTGTAATCCCCGCGCTTGGGAGGCAGAGACAGGAGGATCAAGCAGGTTCGAAGCCAGCCTCGCTGGCTTAAGAGACCCTGTTTCCAAATAAAAATATAAAAATAGGTCTGGGAGTGTAGCCCGGAGGTAGAAGGGTTTCCAGAAACCCCAGTACCACCAAAAAAAGAAAAAGAAAGAAAGAAAAAAGAAAAGAAAAAACTGGGGGATATATCTCAGTGGTAAGATGCCCCTGGTTCAATCTCCAGTGCCACAATAAATAAGTTAATTAATTAATAAGG
This sequence comes from Muscardinus avellanarius, assembly GCF_963383645.1. NCBI lineage: Eukaryota > Metazoa > Chordata > Mammalia > Rodentia > Gliridae > Muscardinus > Muscardinus avellanarius. Next base: position 37,485,699 of record NC_137796.1, read on the forward strand.
CTGGGGGTGAGGCTGAGAGTGGTGGTGCATGCTTGTAATCCCGCGCTTAGGAAGCTAAAACAGGAGGATCGGGCAGGTTCAAAGCTAGCCTCGTCTATTTGGTGAGGCTCTTAGCAACTTAGAGAGACCCTGTTTCCAAATAAAATACAAAATAGGTCTGGGAGTGTAGCCTGGAAGTAGAAGGCCTCTGGGTTCCACCCCCAGTACCACAAAAAATAAATAAGTTAAATAAACAAATAAATAAATAAGGCTGGGGGTGTAATTCAGGAGTAGAGTGCCCCTCAGTTCGATTTCTATTAGGAGAAAGCAGAACTCATTGTACATTTTTAGCACAGATCTAAATCACTGACCCTCACCTGGGATGCCCAGCAGCTCCAAACCACTTCCCATGCAGTCCAGGCACCCCCGCCCAGCCGCCGAGGGGCTGTGATGTTAGTGCCTCCTGAGCCACTGACTCCTGCCTTAACTGCCCATATCTGGGAAGAGGCTCAGGATGCCTGAATGATACGGCACTATTAGTACAGAAAGGAAGAGAGTCAGATATATCCACATAGCTTGTATTTCTACAAAGATACAGCACATTTGCCAACAGTGGCCGTCACGGGGATGGTAAAAGATGGGAGGGAGAATTCCTTTTTTCTGAAGACATTTTGGAAATATTGGGGGTTTATTTACTTTAAAAAAAAAAAAACTACTGGTGTGTATTGTCTATTTAAACATAATTGAAATGTTGGTTTTTCCAAATGAAAGTAGGAAGTCAGATATTGCAGACTTCCTAACTGGCTTGGGCTTCTGCCCTGGGAGCCTCTGAGGAGGTGCCCCGGCCAGCACCCTTGAGTGCATTTCAGCAGCCCTGCTAATTGGCCAGGGCAGGCTCCCAGCCTTCTCCCTCCTGACACTGCCGTTCCTACACCTTGGAATCTCAGGCCTTCTCAACTTTCACAAGTGACTCCCGGAGTTCCCCAGCGCAAAGCTGTTTGCTGGCAGCGGCAGCATGGTCAGGGAAGAAGGCACCACCATAGAATCCCAGGTGGCAAAATATACCGGCTTGCTAAGACACAAGATCAGTGCTGAGAGGGCTGAAAAAACTGTCACTTTGTTTTATTTTTTGTTTGGGGGCTTATTATTTTTACTACATTTATGTACTTGAATGTTTACAATATATATTACTTTTGCCAATAGAAAAGTTCAAGAGTAAAAACAGCCAGGTGTGGTGATACACATCTGTAATCCCAGTACTTGGAAGGCTGAGACAAGAGAGTCACAGGTTCAAGGCCAGCCTCAGCAATTTAGTGAAGCCCTGATTCAAAATAAAAAGGGTGGTGGATGTAGCTCTGAGGTTCAATTCCCACCATCAAAAAGTATAAACAGTGCCTGAAAAACTCCAACTTGGAACCACTTATGAATTAAGAACTGTATAAACAGCCCACTAGGGGCCAATTCTGTAGTGGTGCTGTAGAAGAGGACCCAGCCCTTAAGATACACAGGATGAGCCAGGTACAGTGGTGCACACCTGTAATCCTAATACTTGGGAGGCTGAAACAGGAGGATCACAGGTTCAATGCAGCCGCAGCAATTTACTGAAACCTCAGCAACTTTGTTTTTTGTTCTTACAAAAAAATAAAATAAAAAAAGGGCTGGGGATATAGCTTGATGGTAAGATGCTCCTAGATAGAATGTCCCAGTACAAAAAAAAAAAAAATGTTAATTCACAGGATACATAGCAGGCAGAGTGCCCAGAGGGCTCTTAATATATTCAGAAGCACAGCTGGGTTAACTTGTGTTATAGGAAAGCGGGAGCCACAGAAGTCTTCAAGCTGGGTACAGTAGGCTGGTCTTACATTTTCAGCTTTCCCCTCGGCATATGCATGATGTAATCTTCTTAGAAGCATTCCAAACTTCACATTTGACTTTTCCTGCTCCATGCTCAGCTTCTTCCTTCTCTGAGTTTACTATGTCTCTTAGTTTGGGTTTTGATGGCAAAGGACCATGGGGTCGGTGGCTTGTAAACAATAGCTATCGTTTCCTCATGGTTCTGTGGGAAGTCAGAGATCAGACTGGCGGTGTGGTAGGGGCTTGGTGAGGGCCTCCTGCAGGCTGCAGACGCAAAATTCTTATTATATCCTCATATGTCAGAAAGATAGCTGGAGAGATGGCTCTGAGGGCTCCTTTATGAGAGCGTTAATTTCGTTCCTGAGGAATCCACTCTTTTTATATAATTTTTTACTGGTATATTGTAGTCATACATCTCAATGAGATTTTTTAAAAAATCTTGTGGAGATACACATGCACACATCACCCAATCAGCCCCTACCCAATCTCTAACCCCTTCCCTCCCCGTCCCTCCTACCCATGCTTGGCTTCCTGATTGACTTTGATATGTTTACGTACATCATGTGCTTTAAAGAGTTTCCCTTGTCCTCCTCTTATCCCCTCAGATATGTCACCTTCATTGCTCCTCTATAGGGTCCCTTCATCTAGAGTTCCTCCTGTTACCCATTTCTCCCTAATATTTTGCACATTAACAAAAGCATCTGATTTGTTATTTTTTTTGTGACATTTCACTGTAAATGTTGTAATTTTGTTCTCCCTTATGGCTGGGCAAAATTCCATTGTGTACATATCCCATAGTTTTGAAATCCACTCGTCCACTGAAGGGCATCTTGGCTGGTTCCACAGTTTGGCAATGGTGAACTGTGCAGCTATGAACATGGTTGCTCATGCATTAGTTTGGTATATTGGTTTTCATTCTTGTTGGTAGATACCCAGAGGTGGTATTGCTGGATCATATGGTAAATTCGTTTTCCTTCTTCTGAGGATCTTCTGTACTGTTCTCCAAAGTGGTTGCACCAACTTGCAATCCCATCAATAATATATTAGAGTTTCTATTTCTCCACATTTATTCACACTTACTGAAAACCTGAAAGCATGAAGGTGAATAACTTTTACAAGATGATTCACTCACAACCAATGTTTTTTAATAGAGGTCACTTGGATCTGGAAATCTGCAGAGAGTTTAGGTGACGCAGCATCAGCTTCCTGGCCACACAGCTGAAGAAATCTGCCAGCCCTTTGCTGTGGAGAAGGCCTCAGTTCCAGGCCTGCCGCACAACAGGCTCCAGGCCCGGCCTCACTGGCTCCAGACCCGACCTTGCCCCACAGCAGGCTCCAGTCCCTGTCATTGTGGGCAGGACATTTACAGAGGTTCCTATTTTTCCCTCCATATATATATTTCTTTAAGTAGGAGAAAACAGCACATGTCATTTGCAGAAGCTGGGAGCCCAATTCCCTAGCAGCAATGGATTTTATCTCCCCACTGACAACAGAGGCTGACAGCCTCACCATGGAGAGCAATATCCGCTGCTCCAAACACACCTGGGCCCCCAGCACAGGGCAGATGAGCATGGTGGCCATGAGCTGAGGTCTCCCTGGACACCAGCACAGCAAACGGTCCCAGCAATATGGCGGGGCTCCCTCCGACTTGCCCCAGACATTTTTCTTACATAGCATGTTGTCCAGAATTCCTGCACATGTGCAGCAAACCCAGTCTACTCTGGGGGAGATTTCTTAAATTAAAGGTGGATTGGATTGGATCTGTCTGCTTCTCCTGAATACTGGCCACCACCACTGCTGCCATCTTGGTCTGTCTTCACGAAACTTTTTCTTACATAGTATGTTGCCTAGAGTTCCTGAGCATGTGGGGCAGGAACAGTCTACTTTGGGGGAGATTTCTTCAAAAATTCAAGGTAAATTTGGTTGGATCTGTCTGCCTCTCCTGAATACTGGCCTCTGCCACCGCCGCCTTCTTGGTCTCTCCTAGAGTATGCTGTTGTTAAGTATTCCTGTGCATGGGTGGCAGGAGCAGTCTGCTTTCTGATCTCTTCTGGGATATCCCTTCAAAAATCACTTTTCTTGCAGTTGTGGGTGCCACGCTGCCATCTTGCCTCTAATTCGCCATTTTCCACTCTCTATCTCCTATATTTCAGATAGAAGTTATGACTGGAAATGTTTCTGTATGTTGTCCCAATCAGCTATTAAATCAAAATCTGTTGTTCAGGATTTCTCAGAGGGATGAAGCTCCCTGGGTTCAATTCCCAATGCTAAAAAATATTACAGCAACAGATGTTTAGAACTCGCCAAATAGGGAGGTATCATTTGATAACGCTTAAAGGGATCTGGGAAAGAGTGCCGTGCGGAACAGTGCCTTGGTAAAGCACTGGAGGTGCCTTAGAAGGCTGCCCGGCTGACCACTACTATGACCAGGGCCACTACTGCGAGCTTCCATGCTAGACGCTGGGGGAGGCTTTGCCCTCGAGTCCTTCTGTTCGAAGGCCCTTGGGATTAGAAGTGTGTAGGGCTAGGAAAGTAGTAAGGCCGGTCAGACATTACATCCAGCTCTCAGAACATCCCATCTACCATCCCACCTTCTCTGGCCAGTGGATGTTGTTAGCCACAAATATGTTTTTGAGCTGTTTATGCCCTAATCCAACTCTTGCAAAACTTGTTGTCCACAAATACATGCAGCACTCCATTCTAATGAGCCCACGTTTAAGAGCAGCGATCTTAGTGCACTTTTTGGGCTGGATAATTTGTTGAGCTGGGCCAGATTGCTTTGGTTGCTATGCAACAATTCACTTTTAGTAAATATATTGGCTGAGGCAAGAACTGTGCAATTGTGTCTTACCTTAAAGTTTTTCCAGTGGTGAAGGCCGCTTGCCACTGGCTGAGGCAGTCATGTGACAGATACACATTATAATGAGTGCTGAGGAGGTACCAAGGATGTCACAGGATTCTTGTGTGAGTGCCAAGGGAGGGGCTGAACTAGACAGGAGGCTTCTGGATCACAGTAAGAGCTCCAGGGAAGACCTCACTTCCTAGACATCACCAATTCCTGTGCTCTGAAGAGCCAACCCCATGAAAACCACTCACCAATGGCTACAGGGTTCAGCGAGGCGGGAGCGCTGGGGAGGAACAGGCGGCTGCTTTGAGGTGGCTTGTTGAATACTGCTCAAGTGTGTGAACTGGGACCTTCTGCCTACTTCTGATACCACCTTAGATAATTAGTGCACAGGGCAGCCTACTGGCTTGTAAGCGACTGGTAAACCCTCTCTCTGACGTAAGCAGAAGTTAAAGAACTTCTCTTTGCTCTTTTTTTTTTTTCCAGTTCAACTGTTGATCGCCTCTACCCTCCCCGCTAAAAAAAACTAATCTCTTTATGAAACACGGAAAGAAGGGACTAATATATGAAATGTGTAACAGGCCCTAAAACTTTCTTTCTTTGATATTGGAAATTATTTTTGCTATTAAAATGAATTATAAAGAAGTCGGGCGTGGTAGCGCATGCTTGTAATCACAGCATTTGGGAGGCTGAGACCGGAGGATCGTGGTTCGTGGACAGCCTCAGCTACTTAGTGAGGCCCTCTGCAACTCAGTGAGACCCAGCTTCAAAATAAAGAATAAAAAAATAGGGCAGGGGGTGTAGTTCGGAGGTAGAATGTCCTTGGGTTCCATCCCCAGATCCGCAAAAATTAATTAATTAATTAAAATGAATTATAAGCTGGGTGTGGTGGCACATGCTTGCAATCCCAGTACATGGGAGGCTGAGACAGGAGTATTGCAGGTTCATACCAGTCTCAGCTACTTAGGTGAGACTCCACAATTTACTGTGACCCTATTTCAAAATAAAGAATTAAAAACTAGGGCTGGGGGTATAGCTCAGAGGTAGAATGCTCTGGATATTTTAAAAGATATATAGTTTTTTTGTGGTACTGGGATGGAACCCAGGTGCTTTTCTACCTCTGGCCTATACTCCCAGACCTATTTTATATTTTATTTGGAAAGAGGGTCTCACTAAGTTGCTGAGAGCCTCACTAAGTAGTTGAGGCTGGCTTCAAACCTGTGCAATCCTCCTGTCTCAGCCTCCCAAGCGCTGGGGTTACAAGCATGTGCCACCACGCCAGGATAAAAATATTTTTATTTAAAAGTCATATAGATAATTGCTTTTTTTTAATTAATTAATTAGTTAATTAATTTTTGTGGTACTGAGGATTGAACCCAGCCAGGGGCATTCTTCGTCTGAGCCACACCCCAGCCCTATTTTTTTTTTGAAAGATGGTCTCGCTGGGTCGATGAGAGTCTTACTTGCTGAGGCAATCCTTGAACCTGCAATCCTCCTGTCTCAGCCTCCCAAATACTAGGGTTACAGGTATGTGCCACCATGCCCAACTACTTTTGCGGGGGAGGGTACTAGGGATGGAACCCAGGGGTATTCTACCTCTGAGCTACACTCCCAGCCCTATATTTTATCCTTTATTTTGAAACAGGGTCTCACTGAGTTGCAAAAGGCCTCACTAAGTAGCTGAGGCTGTGGGTGAACCGCGGGCCTCCTGTCTCAGCCTCCCGAATGCTGGGATTACAAGCGTGCGGCACCACGCCCAGTTAGCTAACTGCTTTTTAAATTGACTGTGCTTGTGCTGGATGTGGTGACACACGCTTGTAATTTGAGACGGTCTCAATGAGTTGCAAAGGGCCTCACTAAGTAGCTGAGGCTGTCTGAAAACCACGATCTTCCTATCTCAGCCTCCCAAATGCTGGGATTACAAGTGTGTGTCACCACGCCCAGCTTAACTATGTTTTAAATTATAACAATATATAAGTACGGGGCATGGGAACAAAAGTCCCACTGAAGGCTACTTTGTCAGGGTAATGAACAAGAAGCCTCACGAGCTGCTCAGAATGATGGGAGATGATCGCTAATACAGATGCCCAAGGATAGAGCAAGACTCCCAGTAAACTGCAGCCTCTCTCGTCTTTTCTGAGGATGTTGTAAAATTAGCCAGGTGTGATGGCACACGCCTGTTATCCCAGTACCTGGGAGGCTGAGACGGGAGGATTTCAAGTTTTAGGACAGCCTCTGCAAGTTAGCAAGACCCTGTCTCAAAATAAAAAATAAAAAGGCTGGGAATGTAGCTGGGAGGTAGACTGCCCATGAATTTAATCCCAGTAAAGAAAAGAAAGAAGAAAGAAAGAAAAGAAAAAATCAACAAGGCCTTTGTGCTGAAGAGGTTAACATTGCACTGCTGATGAAAGTCTCATCTGTGCCACATTATATCATGGAGTGCCAGCTTCCAGACAAACTCTGTTGCTATTTTATTTATTTATTTTTGTATTGAGGACTAAACCCAGAAGCACTCTACCTCACAGCTGCGTGGCGCCCTCAGCCCTTTTTATTTTTCATTTTGAAACAAGGTCTCGCTCAATTGCTGAAGGTCTCACTAAGTTGCTGAAGCTGTCCTCAAACCTATGATCCTCCTGTCTCAGTCTCCCAAGTATTGATATTACAGGTGACTACCGCTCTTCTTGGCTTCCCTGGCATTTTATACCCCAGAAGTAGCACAGAAAGCAGAGTCACTAAACTGTGTTGTCACTAGATGGCAGCACCACCAGTGGAGGAAATATTAAAGGGAAACCAGCTTCATGCTTGTAATCCCAGTGCTTGGGAGGCTGAGGCAGGAGGATTGCAGGTTTGAGGACAGCCCCAGCAAAGAATGAGACTATCATCAAGCTAGCGGGACCCTGTTTCAAAATAAAATAAAATAGAGCTGGGTGTGTAGTTCAGAGGTAGATTAACCCTGAGTTGTTCAATCCCTCATCACACACACACACACACACACACACACACACACACACACGAAAGGCCTTGGGTTCAGTTCACAATATTGGGGGGGAAAAGTGTAAAAACCGAGAAGTTTGTCATTTATCTTCTTTGCAAGCTAACTAATTATTCTGCCACGGTTTCATGGATACTGGCAGAAGACAGGTGAGACCCCTGGGTCAGAGGCAAAGGATTTTATTCTTCACAATGATAGCATTTTCTGGTGTCAGTTCCCCCAAGCTCTAATTCCCACGTGGCAATGGGTCTAAGGAACACATGCAGTCACACACAATGAGCACATTACAGGAGAAGATCCCTGCACGTTGGAAACCGAGCCCTCTATAATGGGCAGTAAGCACACCTCCCTCTGCTACAGAGTAAGGCTCCGTCTCATCCAAGACTGCAGGCACACCTGCCCGTCGCTCTGGAGGGAGGCACGCTCTGTCTTCAGAGGCCGTTCATTGCACAAACATTCTGAAAAAAGGACAACAACGGCAGCCCACGCCTCCGCCCTCTCTGAGGGGCCTTGGAGAACTGCCTCTCACATAGGCCTCTCCTTTGGCTGATGCTTTCGGTTCATCAGTAAGGTCAGAACAAGAACATGGCAACAAATTTATTTTATTTTATTTTTGTGATACTGGGGGTTGAACCCAGGGGCATTCTACCTCCAAGCTACACCTCCAGCCCTGAGGCTGGCTTTGAACCTGTGCGATCCTCCTGTCTCAGCCTCCCAAGCGCTGGGATTACAAGCGTGCACCACCACGCCCGGCTCCAGCTCTATTTTTATTTAGTTATTTTATTTTGAAACAGGTTCTCGCTAGGTTGATAAAAGTCTCACTACTTGTTGAGGTTGTCTTCAAACCTGCAATCCTCCTGTCTCAGCCTCCCAAGTACTGAGATTATAGGCCTGCACCACCATCCTGGATTCAACAAATGTATTGATTGATTGATTGATTTACTATTTTGATGATACTGGGAATTGAACCTAGACGCATTCTAACTCTGAGCTATACTCACATCCCTGTGTGTGTGTGTGTGTGTGTGTGTGTGTGTGTGTGTGTATGTATGTGTTGAACCCAGGGGTATTCTACCTCTGAGCTACACCCCAAGCCCCATTTTTTATTCTTTTTTTTTTTTTTTTTTTTTTTTGCGGGTCTGAGGGTGGAACCCAGAGGCATTTGACCTCCGAGCTACACTCCCTGCCCAATTTTTTATTCTTTATTTTGAAAGAGGGTCTCACTGAGTTGCAGAGGGCCTCACTAAGTAGCTGAGGCTGTCTGCGAACTGTGATTCTCCTGTCTCAGCCTCCCAAGTACTGGGATTACAATATTGCACCACCACACCCAGCTTTTTCATTTATTTATTTATTTGTTTGTTTGTTTATTTTTTAAACAGGGTCTCACTAAATTACAGAAAGCTTCACTAAGTAGCTGAGGCTGACTGTGAACCTGTGATCCTCCTGTCTCAGCCTCCCAAGTACTGGGATTACAAGCATGCTCCTAGACACCTGGCTCTGAATTCAACAAATTTAAATAAATATTTACTGAGTACTTCTTGATTGGGAGGGTGGGATAGTTAGAAAGTAAATTAATAATCTGAGGCATGGTGGTACACGCTTGTAATCCCAGTACTTGAAGGCTGAGACAAGAGGATCACAGGTTCACAGTTAGATTCAGCTACTTAGTGAGGCCCACAATTTAGTGAGAACCTTTGGAACTTATTGAGAACCTGTTTCAAAATAAGGAATAAGCTGGGCATGGTGATGCACGCTTGTAATCCCCATGCTTGGGAGGCTGAGACAGGAGGATCGCACAGGTTCAAAGCCAGCCTCAGCTACTGAGTGAGGCTCTCAGCAACTTAGTGAGACCCTGTCTCCAAAGAAAATATTAAATAGGTCTGGGAGTATAGCCTGGAGGTAGAATGCACGCTTGTAATCCCAGCATCTGGGAGGCTGAGACCGGAGGATCGCGGTTCGTGGACAGCCTCAGCTACTTACTTAGTGAGGCCCTCCACAATTTAGTGAGACCCTGTTTCAAAATAAAGAATATAAAATAGGGCAGAGGGTGTAGCTGGGAGGTCAAATGCCCCTAGGTTCCATCCCCAGACCTGCAAAAAAAGAAAAAAAAAATAGGGATGAGGCTCAGAGATAGAATGTCCTTGGGTTCAATCTCCAGTACCACAAAAAAGAAAAATTTTAGTTGTAGTTTATTTTACAAATTAATAAACTACAAGTCCTCTTTGAAGAGGTAACAAACACAGCAAGGTCAGAATTGTTCAGCCTTGTGAAAGTGAGAGGTAAGAGGCAGTGGAGCCAGGCTGCCAGAGTGAAGTATGGGCTGTGCTGTAGTGTGTGGGGAGGACAGGACAAGAAAGGAAGAACACCTGCTTGCGGGAACACTTCTTTGTTCTAGTGCCCAAGACCTCAGAGCATTCATTCATGTGGGTAATGGGAACATCCAGCCAAAGTGAGCTAAAAATTTGCTTTTCTAGTGAGTCCTTAAAAGGAGCGAAAAGCCTTGGCCTCTGCTCAAAAGCAGGTCACGTCCTCTGCCTTCACAGAATGGGCATCCAGAAGACAACTGTGGGACAGAATGAGTTGAACTGACATCAAATTCTCAACTTCAGAGCATGGGCTTCTCCGTAGCTGAACCTGTTTGGGGTTTGAATGACCCTTGTTTCATTAGAGGGAAACTGTTTCCTGAGACAGTCCAGGTTCCTGTCTCAACCTACTTGCACATCTTCTGGTGGGCTGTGAAGTGGGGGTGATAATGTCACCTACGTCACAGGCCTGTAGCAAGGCTCACGTCGCTGGGGCATAGGAAAGCAGGGCTCAGTGCAGTGCCTGGCCCACAGCAAGACTCAGACCGTGCTCGCCGTGGAGAGAGTGTGGCTAAGGGAATAATACAAAACAGAGATGCTGAAGGCCTCGGGAAGGCAGCATGGCTCCTGCTGTCATTTTATCAGGTTTTTCAGGAGCAGAGACTTGTAAAAGAAAGTGGTAACAGTAAAAGGCAAAGAGTCAAGCTGGGCATGGTGGCGCACAATTGTAATCTCAGTACTTGGGAGGCTGAGACAGGAGGATCACAGGTTCAAGGCCAGTATCAGCTACTTAGTAAGACCCTTTTTCAAAATAAAAAATAAGCCAGGTGTGGTGGTACATGCTTGTAATCCCAGTACTTGGAAGGCGGAGACAGGAGGATCTCAGGTTCATGGCCAGCCTCAGGTACTTAGTGAGGCCTCCACAACTTAGCAAAAACCTGTTTCAAAATTTAAAAAAAAGTAAAATAGGGCTGGGGTGTAGCTTGAAGATAGAATGCCCCTAAGTTCAGTCCCAGTACTGCAAAAACAAACAAAGCCAGCCTTGGCAACTTCTCCAGGCTCTTAGCAATCTAGTGAGACCCTGTTTCTAAATAAGAAATAAAAATCAGGCCAGGGGTATAGCTTTGTTGCAGGAAAGTTCGGAAGTCAGGAAACAGAGCCCAGAGTTAGAAGGTACTAGAAGTGGAACCCAGAGGCTTTCTACCTCCGGGCTATACTCCCAGACCTATTTTATACTTTATTTGGAAACAGGGTCTCACTAAGTTGCCGAGAGCCTCATTAAGTAGCTGAGGCTGGCTTCGAACCTGTGTGATCCTCCTGTCTCAGCCTCCCAAGTGCGGGGATTACAAGCATGCACCACCACGCCCAGCTAACTTAATTTCTTGAACCTTGTTTTCTGGGTAGAATGGAGAAACAATATGCTTCTTGGCTTGTGAGGACTGAGTTTATATAAAGTGGCTGGCCCATGGTATATAGCCAGTAAACATGAATAGTCTTCTTAGAGCCCCTCCTCCTCCCAAAGACTTGCCTGTCTGCACCATCAGAGCTGGGAGTGTTTCCTAGCCACTCCCTCTGGCTCACAGATGGGGCAACTCAGAAAGAAGGTACTTTGGCCTGAGCTCTTCCTGGCTCCCAGACCTGGTTTCGCCCCACCCCTGTGGGATCGCAGCTCCCTTGGGATGGGAGATCGGCTTTAGTGGGGAGTTGAGAAATCTAACTTTATTGGGAGTTTTGTCAGCTTTCCTGCAGAGTCTGTAGCAATGAGTTTCTGGGGCTTCTGCAGGCTCAGCAAGGGAAGGGACAGTATTTGTTTTTTCCTTTTACAACCTGGATTTCACCAATCTGCACCCCTATATTGACTTCAAGGCCTTCAGTGTTAAGAAATCTTTGCTTGTTCCTCCCTGTCTCCATAACAACAAGGTCCTGAAGGAGGGTACCACAATGTGCATGATGTCCTGCTTTGTCCCTTAACATCTGGGGTTGAGGGGGGGGTTAATTATTCAGATCTCATACTCTTTCCAAGGGAAAAAAACCCTGAAACTAGTTTTTAAAAATTGTGTGTGTGTGTGCTAGCTTTAAGCCTGCGATCTTCCTGTCTCAGCCTTCAAAGTACTGAGATTGAAGGCGTGAACCACCACACCAAGCTTAACAAAGGTTTTTTTTTTTTTTTTAATGTGTTTGTGGCACTGGGGATTGTACTCAGGGGCATTCTATCTCCAAGCTCCATCTCCAGTCTTATTTTATTTTTATTTTTGAAACAGGATCTTGCTAGGTTAATAAGAGTCTCACTATTTGTTGAGACTGTCCTAAAACCTGCAATCCTCCTGTCTCAGCTTCATAAATACTAGGATTATAAGGGTGTGCTATCACACCTGGCATTAACATAATTTTTTAAAAATCACATACAAAAGCCAGGTATGCCTGTAATCCCAGTACTTGGAAGGTTGAGATGGGAGGATTGCAAGATTGAGGCTAACCTCAGCAACTTACACAACCCTGTTTCAAAATAAAAAGAGATGGAGCTATAGCTTAAAGGTAGAATGTGCCTAAGTTTAATCTCTAGTGCCACAAAATAAATAACACAAAAATTATTTGAAAGCTGCTGAATCAAAGACTTAAAGAGATTCCTACCTACCCTGGGCTTTGGCTTCATGCCTCCAACCTGGAACACACTCTTTCATGGCTTTAGTATTTCAATGCTTACCAGGCTGGCAAAGGGCTTCTAGAATCTACAGACCTCCCTGGACATTCCTCTCCCCCAGTTCTAAGCGCCTGAGTTGAGGGGCAAGGGTTTGGTTCTTTACCATCTGAATATCTCATTTTCATAGGCCAAAACTATAGCATCTTCAGGGGATGGAACACCTAAAATCTATTGTCATGTAAATATATTGTGCTCTTCTACTAAATTTTATTCTACAAGGTGGAGGTGAGCAGGAGAAGGTTTCGCCAGAAATAATTAAAGAAACACAAACAGGGCAGAGGAACTCATATTTTTTCTGTGTTCAGAAAATCACTTTGGGAGAGGCATAGTGGCACACACTTTTAATCCCAGTACTGGAGAGGCTGAGAAAGGAGGATCGCAGGTTCATGACCAGCCTCAGCAACTTGTGAGGCCCTTCACAACTTAGTGAGACCCTGTTTCAAAATAAAGAATAAAAATTAGGACTGGAAGCCGGGCATGGTGGGGCACACTTGTAATCCCAACATTTGGGAGGCTGAGACCAGAGAATCACAGTTTGCAGACAGCCTCAGCTACTTAGTGAGGCCCTCTGCAACTCAGTAGACCTGGTTTCAAAATAAAGAATAAAAAAATAGGGCAGGGGGTGTAGCTCAGGAATATCCCTGGGTTCTACCCCCAGACCCTCAAAAATAAAAACTAAGACTGGGAGCCGGGCATAGTGGCGAACACTTATAATCCCAGCATTTGGCAGGTTGAGACAGGATGATCCGGGTTCGCGGCCAGCCTCAGCAACTTAGTGAGGCCCTCAGCAACTCAGTGAGACAGTTTCAAAACAAAAAACAAAAAGGGCTGGGGTTATAACTCAGAGATAGAATGCCCCTGGGCTCAATTTCAAGTAACACACACACACACACACACACACACACACACACACATAAACACACGCACATGAATCTCTTATAGATATCCCTAACACAATAATCTCTGGTTTCCTATTTCTAATCTATTTTCATCCTACAATTTGCCTTTAAGGAATCTAGAAAGTGTGAACTCAAACTGACAAGAAATGAACACATATTGTAAAAGAACTGCTGGAGACAACATGAAGATGAAGGAAGCTTTCTTCAAAGGTATGTCTTAGAGAGCTGTCAACCCAAACTAGGCGGGCCCTGTAGATGGCCTGGGAACAAGCTTGCTTTAATCTGCCCATGTCACAAATAAAACAGCGCCAGTCTGCACACCACCCATTAGCCCAAAATTACCTTTAGGGCTCTGGAGTTTTGTTCTGCCTCCAGTTGTCCACCATATCTGCCTTTCTTCCTTTCTTCACTGAGAACTTTTCTATCCTTGCCTTCTGCTATGGGGAAATCAGATACCAAGAAGTCACAGTCACTATGCTACTTAGTTATGGAGATAAGACGAGTGGACATTTTTTGGGGGGTACTGTGGAATGAACCCAGGAGCAGACTACCTCCAAGTTACACCCCAGCCCTTTTTTTTTTAAATATTGTCTAAAACTAGATTATTGACTGTTGCTATATTGTTGAGGTTTCCTTGGACCTGTGACCCTCCTGTCTCAGCCTCCCAAGTACTGGGATTACAAATGTGTGCCACCATGCCCAGATATGTGTAGATATTTAACAGAGAACAAAAATGATGGGATGCTGGCCAAATTGTGTCTCTTGTGCCTATCTAAAAAGAAAGGAGACATTTAAAAAAAAGAAAAACACACCAGGCATGGTGACCCACGCTTGTCATCCCAGCATTCAGAGGCTGAGACCAGAGGATTGTGGTGCACGGACAGCCTCAGCTACTTAGTGAGGCCCTCTGCCATTTAATGAGACCTGGTTTCAAAATAAAGAATAAAAAAATAGGGCAGTGGGTGTAGCTCAGAGGTCAAATGTCCATGGGTTTCATCCCAAAACCCGAAAAAAAACAAGTTTAACCATTCCCTCTAGGTAGATGATACCCCAAAGCTTATTTCTCCCTCAAGTTCAATTTCCAAATGCCCTCTGGTCTGCCACACTTCTCCATTTGGATACCCCGGAGAGCGTGCAGCATGCGGCTGTAGGTGCTCTCACCCTTCCCTGATCTGCTCACTGTTCCCAACCACTGAGAACCAAACTGTGGGCACCCTAACCTTCCCTCTCCCCCACTTTACACAACCTTTTGAACCACGAAATCCTTTGGATTTTATCACCACCACCACTAATGTACTCCGAGAGTCTCCTGGTTGTTCTGTTTCTGGAGTACAGGGCCCAGCTTCCTGCTGAGCAAGCCCAGGACGCTCCAGGACTCTGCGCATGAGGGCCTCCACTGGAAACCTCCAGGGGCTCCCCCGGGGCACAGACTCAGGAACAGACTTCTCAGCCTGGCACCCAGCTCTCGTAGCATGTGAGGTGCAGTGGTTCCCTTTAGCCCACAATAGACTTGAAATCCCAAGAACTGAGTAAAATCCTGGGTGTGTCACTCACCACGGCTATGGGCAAGCTGCTTCCTCCAGGAACCTTGGTTTCTGAGCTCCAAGGAACACTGCCTTCAGCCCAGGGTCTCGGCTGAAATGAGAAAATGTATGCAAAGACATTATCCTGTTCACAAGAAACCAAGTATGACTTTGGTGGTGCTATGGTCATTATCTCATGCAAAGTGCTTGGCAAAATGTGCCGCCAAGGTACCTAGCAGATTAGTGCTTCCCAAGGGCTTACTGAAGGTATACCTCTTGTCCACTGGCTTTTCTTTTTTGGGGGGAATACTGGGGATTGAACTGAGGGGCATGATACCTTTGAGTGACACTACTATCTAACCCCACCCCTTATTTTTGCAGATTTAGGTATGGAACCCAGGGGCATTTGAACTCTAAGCCTCCCAAATGCTGGCATTACAAGCGTGTGCCACCACGCTTGGCTAACTCCGTTGTTTGTTTGGTTTTTTTTTTTTAACAAATTCTTGCTAAATTGCTGAAGGCCTTACTAAATTGCTGACATTAAACCAGGTATAGTGGTGCACACCTGTAATCCCAGTACATGGGAGGCTGAGACAGGATCACCCTTCTCGGACAGCCTCAGCTACTTAGTGAGGCCCTTTGCAATTCAGTGAGACCCTGTTTCAAAAATAAAAAATAAAAAATAGGTCTAGGGGTGTAGTTTGGAGGTAGAATGCCCCTGGGTTCCATCCCTAGTACCTCAAAAAATTAATTAAATTAAATGGAGCTGGGGGTATAGCTTGGAGGTAGAATGTCCTTGAATCAATTTCTAGTATCACTAAATAAATAAATAAGGCTGGAAGTGTAGCTCAGAGGTAGAATCCCCCTGGGTTCAATCCCCAGTACCACAAAATACATATATACATACTACATACGTACATACATACATAGCTGAGGCTGACCTTGAATTTGTGGTTCTCCTGCCTCAGCCTCCTGAGAAGCTGGGATTACAGGTGTGCGCCACCATGCCTGGCTACTTGTATTTTTTAATTACTTTTTTTTTCAGCTGGGCATGGTGGCATTCTATAACCAAGCCACATATTCAGCCCTAATTTTTATTTTTTATTTGGAAAGAGGGTCACTAAGTTATTGAGGCTGACCTTGAACCTATGATCCTCCTGTCTCAGTATCCCAAATACTGGGATTACAGGCATGTCAGCCACACCTGGTTGATGCAAGTATATCCTTCTGCTGCTGTAGCACAAGCAATCATAGACAATATATAAATAAGTGGGTGTGGCCACATCCCAGTAAAACTTTACTAAAAGACATGGAAATTTTAATTTCGTGTGTCATGAAACATGACTCTAGATTTTTTTTTCTAGCCATTTAAAAATGTATTAGCAAGCCAGGCATGGTGCCGCACCCTTGTAATCCCAGCATTTGGGAGGCTGAGACAGGAGGATCACGGTTTATGGGCAGCCTCAGCTACTTAGTGAGGGCCTCTGCAACTTAGTGAGACCCTGTTTCAAAATAAAGAATAAAAAATAGAGCAGAGGGCAGAGGATGTAGCTCAGAGGTCAAATGCCCCTGGGTTCCATCCCCAGACCCGCAAGAAAAAAAAAAAATAGCCAGGTGTGGTGGTGCATGCTTCAGCATTTGGGAGGCTGAGACAGGAGGATCGCTGTTCACAGCCAGCTTCAGCTACTTAGTGAGGCCCTCTGCAACTCAGTGAGACCCTGTTTCAAAATAAAGAATAAAAAATAGAGCAGGAGGTATAGCTCAGAGGTAAAATGCCCATGGGTTAAATCCCCAGCACCACACACACACAAGAAAAAAGAATAAAAAATAGGGCTGGGGATGTAGCTTAGAGGTAGAATGCTCCTGGACTCCATTCCTAGTAATGTGCAAAAAAAAAAAAAAAAAAAAGTATCAGCAACTTTGCAGATCTTGTTTCAAAATAAAAATAAAATGGGGATGGGCATGTAGCTCAAAAGTAGAATGCCCCTGGGTTCAATCCCCATTACCACACACACACACACACACACACACACACATACACACATACACACACAAATTATTAATAATGACGATGATGAATATAAACAACTATTCCCAGCTGGCAGGCTGTACAGAGACACAGGGCAGCTGAATTTGACTTGCAGGTTATTTGTTGACCTCTGCTATATTCTTTTAATTTGAACAATAAAAAAATTTAGTTAGCTGGGGATGTTGATGTGAGACCCTGTCTCAAAATAAAGAACAAGCAGAGTACTTGGGAGGCTGAGACAGGAGGATCGCGGTTCACGGCCAGCCTCAGCTACTTAGTGAGGCCCTTTGCAACTCAGTGAGACCCTGTTTCAAAATGAAGAAAAAAAAAATAGGGCTGGGGATATGGCTGAGAGGTAGAATGCCCCTGGATTCAATCCCCAGTATCAAAAAAAAAAAAAAAAAAAAAAGCCAGACGTGCTGGCGCACACTTGTAATCCTAGTACTTGAGAGGCCCAGACAAGAGAATGGTGGTTTGCAGACAGCCTTTGGTACTTAGTGAGGCCTTTTGCAACTTAGTCAGACCTTGTTTGTTTTAATTTTGGTGGTACTGGGGTTCCTGGAAGCCTTTCTACCTCCGGGCTACACTCCCAGACCTATTTTATATTTTTATTTGGAAAGAGTCTCTTAAGCTGGCATGGCTGGCTTTGAACCTGCGCTATCCTCCTGTCTCCGCCTCCCAAGCGCAGGATTACAAGCGTGCGCCACCACGCCCGGCCGAGAACTTGTTTTAAAATAAAGACTAAAAAATAGGCTTGGAGGTGTAGTTTGGAGGTAGAATGCTCCTGGGTTTAGTCCCCTGTACCATGCGCGTGCACACACATACACACACACACACACGCACGCACGCACGCACGCACACTTCTGCAGACCTACAAATTGCCTGTGCTCTTCTTTCACATTATCCTTATATCAATTCTTTTTTTCTTTTTCAGTACCAGGAACTGAGCCCAGGGGGCATTCTACCTCTGAGCTATATCCCCAGGCCTATATTTATTTTGAAACAGGGTCTCACTAAGTTGCAAAGGACCTCACTAAATAGCTGAGGCTGACCGCGAACCTGCAACCCTCCGTCTCATCCTCCCAAGTATTCAGCTTATTCTTTATTTTGAAACAGGGTCTAAGACCAACACCCTCAGCTAACAATGTGTGTGTGTTTGTGTGTGTTTTGCGGATCTGGAGATGGAACCTTGGGGCATTTGACCTCCTTGCTACACTCCAGCCCTACTTTTTATTCTTTATTTTGGAACAGGGTCTCACTAAGTTGCAGAGGGCCTAAGTAGCTGAGGCTGCCCACGAACCACGATCCTCTGTTCTAGCCTCCTGAATGCTGGGATTATAAGCATGTGCCACCACACCCGGGTTAACAATAAATTTTTTATTCATAAAACTCTACAATTGGTTCCTCTTAGCTGTCCAGCTGTATCTCTTTCAGGACCTGGCCAAACTGGGCCTCTTTCTCAAAACATAATCTGCAGATTTCTCAGTCCTTTGGTCTAGAATATCCCCACCATGCTCATTAAAAGCATATACTAAACTGGCGTGGTGGTGCACACTTGTAATCTCAGTACTTGGAAGGCTGAGACAGGAGGACTGCAGGTTCATGGCCAGCCTCAGCTTCTTAGTGAGGCCCTTTATTTACTCTGCCCAGAGGAGAGTAGTCTTTGGTACAATCCCACTAGTACAAAAACAAAAGAAGTCAGGTGTGGTGATACATGCCTGTAATCCCAATATTTGAGAGACTGAGACAGGAGGATTACAGATTCAAAGCCAGCCTCAGCAATTTAGAGAGGCCCTCTGCAATTTATTGAGACCCTGTTTCAAAATAAAGAATAAAATACTCTGGTTCTGCCGGGCGTGGTGGTGCACGCTTGTAATCCCAGCATTCGGGAGGCTGAGACCTGGAGGATCGCAGTTCGCAGACAGCCTCAGCTACTTAGTGAGGCCCTCTGCAACTCAGTGAGACCCGGTTTCAAAATAAAGAATAAAAAATAGGGCAGAGGGTGTAGCTCAGAGGTCAAATGCTCCTGGGTTCCATCCACAGACCTGCAAAAAAAAAAAAAAAAAAAAAAAAAAAACCTCTGGTTCAATATGTGTGTGTGTATGTGTGCGTGTGCGTGTGTGTGTGTGTGTGTGTGTAACTGGGAATTAAACGCAATGGCAGCAATAGTAGTAAAAACAGCATGGTATTGGCACAACAATAGGCAGACTGACCAGTGGAACAGAATAGAAGACACAGAAACAAACCCACACATCTATAGTCAACTGATCTTTGACAAAGGGGCCAAATTCATAGGCTGGAGAAAAGACAGCGTTTTCAGCAAATGGTGCTGGGAGAACTGGCTATCCATTTGTAGAAAGTTGGATCTGAATCCTTACTTCTCACCATGCGCAGGAATCAACTCAAGATGGATCAAAGACTTAGAAATTAGACCAGAGACTGTGAAGTTATTAGAGGAGGGCATAGGATCTACACTCCAACATATAGGTACAGGAAGTAACTTTCTCAATAAGACTTCCAAAGTGCAGGAAATAAAGCAAGAATTGATAAGTGGGATCTCTTCAAACTAAAGTTTCTTCTCATCAAAGGAAACCATCAAGAACCTAAAGAGGAAGCCTACAGAATGGGAGAAGATCTTTACCAGCCACCACTCTGATAGGGGGCTAATATCCAGAATATACAAAGAGCTCAAAAGACTCTACACTAGCAAAACAAACAACCCAATCAAGAAATGGGCAACTGAAATGAATTGACATTTCACAAAATAAGAGATACAAATGGCCAATAGATACATGAAAAGATGTTCAACATCACTAGCCATCAGGGAGATACAAATCAAAACTACGCTGAGAATCCATCTAACCCCAATCAGAGTGGCAAGCATAAAGAAATCAAACAACAATTGCTGGCGAGGATGTGGGGAAAGAGGAACTCTTTTACACTGTTGGTGGGAGTGCAAAGTAGTTCAGCCACTATGGAGATCAGTATGGAGATTCCTTAGAAAACTGGGAATAGATCCACCATTTCATCCGGCTATACCACTCCTGGGTATCTTTCCAAAGGGGTTGAAATCAGAGAACTACGTTAACATCTGCATACCCATGTTCATAGCAGTGCAGTTTGTAATAGCCAAAATATGGAACCAACCTAGATCTCCATCAACAGATGAATGGATTGCAAAATTATGGGAAATACACACAATGGAATTCTATTCAGCTATAAAGAAAAATAAAATAATAGCATTTGCAAGAAAATGGAAGGAACTGGAGAACATTATGTTAAGTGAGATTAGTCAAGCACAAAAAGAGAAGGGACATATATTTTCTCTAATATGCCCAAGCTAGGGAGTAGTGGTAATACCAGAGGGATTCCAGATGATGGAGGGGAAATCTCAGCAAAGCTTGAATGGAAGGATAGGAGAGGAAGAAAGCTGAGGTTGTTCAACGGAGGAGCTACATACGAATATGTGTAATAGCATAAATACAACATGAATAACCTGGACACTCTCTATTGGGGGGGAGGGATTGGAAGGGGGAAGGGCATGAAGCACAATGTAAATATACACCACTCTCAATATGTTCCACTTATAAAAATTAAAAATTAAAAATTAAAAAATAAAAATAAAAATAAACTCAAGGGCATTCTAGAGCCAGGCGTGGTGGCGCACGCTTGTAATCCCAGCATTCGGGAGGCTGAGACCTGGAGGATCACAGTTCGCGGACAGCCTCAGCTACCTAGTGAGGCCCTCTGCAACTCAGTGAGACCTGGTTTCAAAATAAAGAATAAAAAATGGGGCAGGAGGTGTAGCTCGGAGGTCAAATGCCCCTGGGTTCCACCCCCAGACCCACAAAAAAAAAAAAAATAAATAAATAAATAAATAAATAAACTCAAGGGCATTCTACCTTTGAGCTACACTCCCAGCCCTACTTTTTATTCTTTATTTTGAAATAGGGTCTCACTAAGTTGTGGATGGTCTTACTATGTATCTGAGGCTGGCCTTGAACCTGTGATCCTCTCTCAGCCTCCCAAGTACTGGGATTACAAGGGTGTGCCACCATGCCCTGCTCTTTGTTTTTGGTTTCTTAAATTTGAGATGGGGTTTTACTTCATTCTAGCCACTGTGTGAGTGACGGATGGAGCAGGACAGGATCAGTTAGTGGACACTGCGAAATGGAGCAGGTCTGGATGGGGTGGCAGCAGGCCGTGAGAAGGCCACACCTTGGAGCACAGCCAGGAGAATCCTTCGGGTCTTCAAAGTGATGCGGCTGGTCTGCTTCCTCAATCCTTCCAGAGGAAGCAGGTCTGAACAGAGAAAAAAGCAGGGCTTCTTAGAGCTTCCCGAGCACAGGAGAGGTTAACAAAGAACAGGGTAGAATTCCACTGCTGCTGCTCTCTGGGCCTCAGGAGAGCAGGGTGCTGAGCGGAGCCTCCTGACACACATCATGCCCCAGTTCCACCAAGTGATCAGGCGCTGATGCAATTGGCAACCCGCCTTGGTCACGAGCCCCATCTCGCAGGTTCAGCACAGACGAGCTTTGTCATTTCTCTGAGCGAGTTATGCCATTTCTCTTCCAGGCTCAAAGCAGCTCCCTGCCCCATCCCAGCCCCAAAGAGACGGCCACACAAGCCTCTCTGATTACCAGGTTTCTTAGGTAAGGACTACTGATGAAGCAGTGATGGCCCAGATGACCTTCATGGGACAGACACTGTTTTTTTTTTTAAAGCCAGCACAAGTCTTGCCAAATTAAAGGATGTCAGGATGAAATACTATGAATATCAGTTTCTTTCTCTCTGGCACTGAAGACGATTAATTAAATACTTGTGAAGTGCTTTGAAAATTTAAGCTGTTAAAATTATTGTTCTGTGTAATAGGGAAAAAATAGAATTCTTGGCTCATGAAAGCGGTAACGTTGTAAGCCCAAGCACTGTTTTCAGAATCTCTGAGAGCTACATTTTTATTAAGAGAAAGAGAGCTGGGTGTGGTGGCACATATTTGTAATCCCAGTACTTGGGCGGCTGAGAGAGGAGGGTCATGGTTTGTGGATGGCCTCAGCTACTTAGTGAGGCCCTTTGCAATTTAGTAGACCCTGTTTCAAAATAAAGAATAGAGCCGGGCGTAGTGGCGCACGCTTGTAATCCCAGCATTCAGGAGGCTGAGACCTGAGGATCGTGGTTCGCGGACAGCCTCAGCTACTTAGTGAGGCCTTCTGCAACTCAGTGAGACCTGGTTTCAAAATTTAAAAATAGGGCAGGGGTAGAGCTTAGAGGTCGAATGCCCCTGGGTTTCATCCACAGACCCGCAAAAAAAAAATTATATATATATATATATATATATATATATATATATATATATATATATATATTTAAAACAGACATTCTGAGCTATATCCCCAGCCCCTTTTTCTGTTTTTTGTTTATTTGTTTGTTTGTTTTTTGGTGTGTGTGGTACAGGAGATTGAACCCAGGGGCATTCTACCTCCAAGGTATACTCCCAGCCCTATTTTCACATATTTTTGTGTGTGGTTTGCGGATGGAATCCAGGGACATTCTACATCTGAGTTACACTCCCAGCCCTATTTTTTATTCTTTGTTTTAATTTTTATTTTTTCGGGTCTGGTGATGAAACCCAGGGGCATTCGACCTCTGAGCTACACCCCCTGCTCTGTTTTTTATTCTTTATTTTGAAACAGGGTCTCACTAAGTTGCAGAGGGCCTCACTAAGTAGCTGAGGCTGCCTGCAAAAGGCGATCCTCCAGTCTCAGTCTCCCAAATGCTGGAATTACAAGCGTGCGCCACCACACCTGGCTTTTTTTTTAAACAGGTATTGCTAGATTGATGAGAGTCTCACTACTTGTTGAGACTGTCCTCAAACCTGTGATCCTTCTGTCTCAGCCTTCTAGGTACTGGGATTATAGTTATGGGCTACCACGCCTGGCTTCTCAGGTTTATTATCTTATTTTTAATTAATTAATTAATTTATTTATTTTACAGTACTGGGGATGAAACCCAGGGGTATTTTACCTCTGAGCTATACCCCAGCCCTATTTTATATTCTTTATTTTGAAACAGGGTCTCACTGGGTTGCAAAGGGCCTAAGTAGCTGAGGCTGGCTATGAACTTTGATCCTCCTGTCTCAGCCTCCCAAATGCTGAGATTACAAGCGTGCACCACCACACCTGAGTTAATTTTTATTTTGAAACTGGGTCTCAAGCCAAGTGTGGTGGTGTATGCTTGTAGTTCCAGTGCCTGGGGAAGGCTGAGATAGGTTTGTGGCTCACTTCAGCAACTTAGGCTGGCTACGATTTTTTTGAGACCCTGTTTCGAAATAAGAAGTTAAATTAGGGCTTGGGGGTATGTACCCCAGAGGTAGAATTCAATCTCCAACAAAAAACAAAAACAATAAACGAACAAAATTAGGTCTCATTATGTTACTAAGGGCTGGCCTCAAACCTTTGATCCTCCTGTTTCAGCCTCCCAAGTACTGGGATTACAAGCATTAGCCACTGAGAGTCTTACTACTTGCTGAGGCTGGTCTCTAATCTGCAATCCTCCTGTCTCAGCCTCGCAAGTACTTAGTATAAGCTTGCACCATCATGCCAGACTTCAGTTAGTTAGTTTGTTTGTTTGTTTATTTATTTATTTATTTATTTATTTATTTATTTATTTATTTATTTATTTATTTTATTGGTGGTGCTGGGGATTGAAACCAGAGACGTTCTACCTCTGAGCTATACCCCCAGCCCATTTATTTATTTATTTATTTATTTATTTATTTATTTATATATTGTGGTACTGGAGGTGGAACCCAAGGGTATTCTACCTTTGAGCTATACTCTCAGTCCTATTTTTCATTCTTTATTTTGAAACAAGGTCTCACTGAGTTGCAAAGGGCCTCACTAAGTAGCTGAAGCTTTCCTTGAACTGAGATCCTTCTGTCTCAGCCTCCCGAATGCTATTATTACAAGTGTGCACCACCATGTCTGGCTCTTTTTTATTCTTTGAAACAGAGTCTCAAGCCGGGCGTGGTGGCGCACACTTGTAATCCCCGCGCTTGTGAGGCTGAGACAGGAGGATCGCGCAGGTTCGAAGCCAAGAGACCCTGTTTCCAAAAATTAAAAAATAGGTCTGGGAGTGTAGCTCGGATATAGAAGGGCTTCCAGGAACCCCAGTACCACAAAAAAAAAAAAAAAAAAAAGAAAGAAAGAAAAAAGAAAAAAGAAAAAGAAAAAGAAAAGAAAAAGAAACAGAGTCTCACAAAGTTGCAGAAGGCCTCACTAAGTCCTGAGGCTGGCCCCAAACCTGGATCCTCCTCTCTCAGCCTCCCAAGTGCTGGGATTACAAGGGTGTGCCATCATACCCAGGTGTGTGTGTGTGTGTGTGTGTGTGTGTGTGTGTGTGTGTGTGTACAGTACTGGGATGGAATCCGGGGCCATTCTACCTCTGAGCTACACCCCCAGGCCTATTTTTTTATTCTTTGTGGGGGGGGGGTCTAGGGATGGAACCGAGGGGCATTCAAACTCCGAGCTACACACCCTGCCCTATTTTGTATTCTTAATTTGAAACAGGCTCTCACTAAGTTGAAGAGGGTCTCACTAAGTAGCTGAGGCTGTCTACAAACCATGATCCTCCCATCTCAGACTTCCGAATGCTGGGATTACAAGCATGCACCACCACGCCCTGCTTTTATTCTTTTATTTTGAAACAGGGTCTCACTGAGTTGCAAAGGGTCTCACTAAGTAGCTGAGGCTATCCATGAATCACTATCCTCCTGTCTCAGCCTCCCAAATGCTGGGATTACAAGCGTGCACCACCATGCCCAGCTTTTTTAAATTATAAAGGTAATAATATTTACAGTTGTCTCTTACTATCCCTGGTATCTATGGGAGAATATTTCTAGGACCACTTGGAAATACTAAAATCTGCAGATGCTCAAGGCCTTTACATAAAATAGTGACCTGAGAGCCAGGCATGGTAGCACAGGTTTGTAATCCCAGTATGTGGGAGTGTAAGACAGGAGGATCACAGGTTTAGGGCCAGTCTCAGCTACTTAGTGAGGCCTTTACAATTTAGTGAAACCCTGTTTCAAAATAAAGAATAAAATAGAGCTTGGAGTATAGCTCAGAAGTAGAATGCCTCTGGGTTCAATCCCCAGTACTGTGCAAAAAAAAAAAAAAAAAAAAGGTTACTTGAGCCAGGTGTATGTAGGTCACACTCCTGTAATCCCAGTACTGGGAGGCTGAGACAGGAGGCTCATCGCAAGTACAAGGCCAGCCTCAGCTACTTAGTGAGATCTTGTTTCAAAAGAAAAAAGAAACAGCCAGGCCTGGTGGCGAACACTTGTAATCCCAGCATTTGGGCATTTGGGAGGCTGAGACTAGAGGATTTTGGTTTGTGGACAGCCTCCGCAACGTAGTGAGAAATGGGGAAGTGAGTATAGCTCGGAGGTTGAATGCCCCTGGGTTCCATTCCCAGACCTGCAAATAAAGAAAAAAAGAAAAAGGAAAAAAAAAAAAAGGAAAAAGTACTGGAGTACTGGGGGTAAAGCTCAGAGGTAGAGCTATACCCAATACAACAATAAATAAATAAATAAATAAATAAATAAATAAATAAATGTTGACATGCTTGCATATGACCTATATACATCTTTTTATGTTATTATTTGCAGGGCTGGAGATAGACCCTAACATCTGGGGCAAACTAGGTAAGCACTCTGCCATTGAACTACACCCTCATCCCTCCCTGTATATGTGAAATCATTTTGATTACTTAAAATACTAATATAAGAAAATGCTATGTAACTAGTTTTTACAATGTATTGCTTAGGAGATAATGATAAGAAAAAATAATGTGTATGTTTAACACAGACACATTTTTTTTAAATTTTGTTTTATGATACTAGGGATTTAGACACCAGGGACAGTCTACTTCTGAGCTACACCCCCAGACTACTTTATTCTCTCCTTTTCTTTTTTTTTTTTTTTTTTTTTTGCAGGTCTGGGGATGGAACCCAGGGGCATTCAACCTTCAAGCTACACCCCCTACCTTTTATTTATTCTTTATTTTGAAACAGGGTTTCACTAAGCTGTGTAGGGCCTAAGTAGCTGAGGCTGCCGGTGAGCCGCGATCCTCTGCTCTCAGTCTCCTGAATGCTGGGATTACAAGCGTGGGCCACCAAGCCCAAACAGGATCTCACTGAGTTGCAGAGGGACTCACGAAGTAGCTGAGGCTGTCTGCAGACTGCGATCCTCCCCGTCTCAGCCTCCCCAATGCTGAGATTACAAGTGTGCGCCACCACGCCTGGTTTATTCTTTTATTTTGAAACGGGATCTCTCTAAGTTGCAGAGTGCCTCACGAAGTTGCTGGAGCCGGCCACAAACCTGGGATCCTCCTGTCTCAGCCTCCCAAGTATTGGGATTACAAGTCTTCACCACCATGCCCGGCTTCAGAGACAAAGAAAAGCGATTTATTTTCAGTCTGCTGTTGGTTGAACCTATCATACAGCATCTATGGATATGGAGAACCAATTATATGTAGTTAAGAATAGTTCAAGCCATGTATGGTGGCGCATGTTTGTAATCCCAGCATTTGGGAGGTTGAGACCAGAGGATTGTGGTTCACAGCCACAGTTACTTAGTGAGCCCTTTGCAACTCCGTGAGACCCTGTTTCAAAATAAAGAATAAAAACTAGGGCTGGGGTGTAGCTTGGAGGTAGAATGCCCCTGGGTTCCATCCCAGTACTGCAATAATAATAATAACATAATAATAATAGTTCAGCTGAGCATGGGGGCGCACCTGTATTTCAAGTTCTTGGCAGGCTGAGATAGGAGGATGGTAGGTTCATGCAGTGAGACTCATCAACCTAGTGAGACCCTGTTTCAAAATAAAAATAAAAAAAATAGCCGGGCGTGGTGGCCCACGCTTGTAATCCCCGCGCTTGGGAGGCGGAGACAGGAGGATTGCGCTGGTTCCGAGCCAGCCTCGCTGGCTTAAGAGACCCTGTTTCCAAATAAAAAGTATAAAATAGGTCTGGGAGTGTAGCCCAGAGGTAGAAGGGTTTCCAGGAACCCCAGTACCACCAAAATAAATAAATAAATAAATATAAATAAATAAATAAATAAATATAAATAAATAAATAAATAGAGCTGGGGTATAACTCAGAGGTAGAATGCCGCTGGGTTCAATCCCCAGTACTGCAAAAATAAATAAATAAATATAAATATATAAATATATAAACATATAAATATATATATATATAATGAATAAAGTAGTCTATAAGTTTAGGAAAACATTAAATTCAACAAATGCTATTTCCTCTAAGATACTTTGGAAAGAAAGGCAAACACATGTTACCAATGAATGAAAACATGTAAAAGGGAAACTATAAAGAGTCCATAGACAGCCAGAGTTTTTAAGGGCATAGTTCATGTCTATTATTTTTCTATTTGTTCAACAAAATGTTTGAGGACCCTCTATGTGCCAGGCACTGTGCTGGGCTTAGGTGGAAATACAATAGAGAATGCCTCATTCCCCTGTCTTCAAACGACTCAGTGTACATGATAGCAATTTAACAGGGATTCAACAATTTTTTGTTTTTTGTTTCTGGGGATGAAGCCCAGGGGCATTCTGTGTCTGAGCTACACTCCTGGCCATATTTTATTTTTATTCTTTTTTTTTTTGCCAATACCAATTATATTGTAAGTCATGATGGCATATTGGAAAAAGTTTTCAATTAGTAATAATTTACCTCGGATACACTTTATTGGCTTTTAATACTGCCACTGTGCAAAGCTTTATTTTTAATTAATTAATTTTGATACTGGGGAATTGAATCCAGGGGCATTCTACTCCCAGGCTACATCCCCCAGCCTTTTTTATTTTTATTTATTTATTTTGTGGTACTGGTGATTGAACCCAGGGGCATTCTACCTCTAAGATACACATCTGGCCCTATTTTTTATTCTTTATTTTGAAACAGGGTCTCACTAAGTTGTGGAGGGCCTCACTAAGTAGCTGAGGCTAGCTGCGAAACTGCAATCCTCCTGTCTCAGACTCCCAAGAACTGGGATTCTAAGTGTGGGCCAACATGCCCAGCTGCCCTTTTTATTTTTTATGTTGGTTGGTCTAAAACCTGAGATCTTGTTTCAGCCTCCCGAGTACTGGAATTACAAACTTGTGTCACCACATCTGGCTTTTATGTTAATTTGAAACAAAGTCTCATTAAATTGAGGGTCATCCTAAATTGCCAAGGCTAGCCTTGAAACTGCGATCCTACCAGGCCCGGCTGAAAAGAATATTTTAAAAGATAGGCCAGGGATTTAGATCAGCGGTACAGTGCTTGCCTCTTTTCTGAAGAACCAAGATGTTGGAAAATGACAGCTAGGGCTAATGTATTTCTGTACTATTTGGGCTCTTGGCAATTGTTCTGCAGCTTCCTCAGATTTTATTCTTGAGCCAGGCTTAGTGGGACACACCTGTAATCCCAGTATTTGGGAGGCTGAGACTGGAGGATCACAGGTTCAAGGTCAGCCTCAGCAAGTAGCCAGACTCTCACCAACCTAGCGAGGCAGTTCAAAATAAAAAACAGACACCGGGCGTGGTGGCGCACGCTTGTAATCCCCCCGCTTGGGAGGCAGAGACAGGGGCATCGCGCAGGTTCGAAGCCAGCCGCGCGTGCTGGCTTAGGAGACCCTGTTTCCAAATAAAAATGTAAAAACAGGTCTGGGAGTGTAGCCCGGAGGTAGAAGGGCTTCCAGGAACCCCAGTACCTCCAAAAAAGAAAATAAAAAAAAGAGCTGGGGGTGTAGTTTGGAGGTAGAATGCCCCTGGATTCAGTCCCCAGCACCAAAAAAAACCTTTTCCCCACTTTGCACATTCGTATCTATCTCCACCTTCCTAGGTTAGAATTTGCTTTGGATGCTGTTAATATATTCTCCAACCCCAGACCGTGAGTGCCTGGCCACAGGTGTGTTTGATAAAGAAAACATCCTCTCTCTGCTGTAGACCTGGGGACCTGCTTTCCTTCGCAAAGCTGATAGGGATCTATTTGGAGGCAAGTGTGCTTCACAGTTTCAATCCAAGAAAGACTCTGACTAGCATCAGAGCTAAACTGCTTATATGTCTCCAGAGCTGAGTAAACTGGGTGATAGATATCTATGATCTTACATATAAGCAGACAGAGACTGGGTATGGTGGCACACACATTTGTAATCCCAGATATTCTAGAGGCAGAGGCAGTAGGATCACAAATTCAAGGCCAGCTTTTGCAATTTGACAAGTCGCTGTCTCAAAATAAAACAGAGATGGGGTTCTGGTTCAGTGGTGGAACACCCCAGGGTTCAATCTTAGTACTGCTAACTAATAAACAAAGAACAAACTAGCTTACTAAATAAGACAGGTATAGGTGTGGTGGTGCATGCTTGTAATCTTAGTACTTAGTACGTGGCCAGCCTCAGCTACTTAGGTCCTCTGCAACTTAGTGAGACCCTGTTTCCAAATAAAGAATAAAAATTAGAGCTGGGAGTATACCTCTAACCACACTCCCAGCCCGCCCTTCCCTTTTTCTTTCTTTCCTTCCTTCCTTCCTTCCTTCCTTCCTTCCTTCCTTCCTCTGTGGGGCTGGGATTGAACCTAGGAACAGCCTACCTCTGAGCTATACTCCAGCCTTTTTTAATTCTTTATTTTGAAACAGGGTCTCACTAAGTTGCGGAGGGCCTCACTAGGTAGCTGAGGCTGGCTGGGAACCTTTGATTCTTGTCTCTGCCTCCCAAGTATTGGGATTACAAGCAGGTGTCACCATGCTTGACTTTTTTTTTTTTAATTTTGAAACAGAGTCTCATTAAGTTGCAAAGGGCCTTGTGTTGTTTTCACAAGGCATTCACTTGTATGAGTAGTTCACCCAACAGGCACAGATTCTCCCTGTGCTTTCAGAAAACCTGCTTACATAGAACATACAACCAGCCCACTCAAGGGGTAATGACTGTGACCTCCTTCCTAAATTCTGGGTCCCTAACTTCAGCTGCTTTCTATGCACCAGTCACTAAGGCACCTAATACCACCAAACAATAATTTATCTTGTGTTCTTCCAAGCTCCTGGTCCACCATGTCTGCTAGAAACCTCAGAACGGGCCTTAGAGCAGAGCCAACAGATCCCAACTCTGGAACTTGGCACCTGTAGCTCTAGGCAAGCGTCTTGATCTCTTTGGGCCTCAGTTGCCTCCTAGATCAAATGAGAGTGGTAATGGTAATTACTACATGGAATTTTTGTGAAGAATGACGAAGTAGAGCACACATCTGGCACAGAGCAGGTACTTAAAAATGGCAGCTAATAGCTGGGCATGGTGACGCAAGGTGTAATCCCAGCATTCCGGAGGCGGAGACTGGAGGATGATGGATTGCAGATTGCGGACAGCCTCAGGTACACAGCGAGGCCCTTCACAACTCAGAGACCCTGTTTTAAAAAATAAAAAGACTAAAAAGTAGGGCTGGGGGTATATAGCTCAGAGGTAGAATGTCCCCAGGTTCTATTCCCATTACTGAGAAAAAAAAAAAGAGGCAGCTAATAACCAGATGTGGTGGCGCAGGTTTGTAATCCCAGTACTTGGGAGGTTGAGACAGGAAGATTGCAGGTTCCTGACTAGCTTGCTACTCAGTGAGGCCCTCTGCAATTTAGTGAGACTGTCTTTCCAAATAAAATAATAAAATAGGTCTGGGGATAAAGGTTGGAGGTAGAATGCCCCTGGTTTCCATCACCACCACCACCACCACCACCACCAAAAAAAAAAAAAAAAAAAAAAAGCAGCTAATGTTAGGCGGGTTGGCACACATCTATAATCTCAGCACTTGAGAGGCTGAGACAGGGTCACAGGTTCTAGGCCAGCCTCTAATACACACACACACACACACACACACACACACACACACACACACACACACACCAGCAGCAACAAATACTATTTCTTATTCTTTTATTTTGAAACAGGGACTTACTATGTTACGGAGGGCCTAAGTAACTTGAGGGCCTAAGTAACTTGAGGCTTAAGGCTTGCTTAGAATCTGCTGTCTCAGCCTCCCAAGTACTGGGATTATAAGCATGTGCCACCATGCTGGGCTAGCAAATGCTGTTTCTATTATATTCCTATCATTATCTTCTTCACATCCAGTCCTCTCTAAATCCATTTGACCCACAAGAGGATCATCTTTCTTCCTGAGAATTGTCTATTTCTTGCCTGGACAGATGCGTTCTTTTTGGCCTCATCAGTCTGCTGGTTCTCCTTACCAGCCCAAAAAGTCAGTCTTGGACACACCATTATTTTCATTTTTGGTACTGGGGGTTGAACTCAGGGGCACTCTGCTTCTGAGCTATACCCCCAGTCCTATTTTATTTTTAATTTCAAACAGGGTCTCACTAAGTTGTTGAGGATTTCGCTAAATTGCTGAGACTGGACTTGAAACAGTGATCCTCCTTTTTTTTTTTTAAATATATTTTATTTGGAGACAGGGTCTCACTAAGTAGCTGAGACTGGCTTCGAACCCATGTGATCCTCCTGTCTCAGCCTCCCGAGCTGGGGATTACAAGTGTGCGCCACCACGCCCGGCTGTGATCCTCCTTTTTCAGCCTCTCAAGTACTGGATTGCAGATGTGTGCCACCATGTCTGGCTCACTCCATTCCCTTTTGGAAATGTCTCTTCTTATATGTCACTTCTGCTTGGAAAGCTTTTGTCCTCCCTCCCTTCAGTACAGAGGATTGAACCCATAGGCAGTCTACCTCTGAGCTACATCCTTAGCCCCTTTTATATTTGAAACAGCCTTGCTAAATGGTTGAGGCTGGCCTTGAACCTATTTTAGCCTCTCCAGTACTGGGATTACAGGCAGAATTCAGGAAAACTCCCAACAAGACCCAGTTCATGGCCTAAATGTCTATTAGGAAACTTGGGTAACTTGACCCACAAAGCTCAGCCCTCTCCTCTCTGAGCCCCACAGGCTTCCTCAGTACCATGTGTGCACTAGGACTTATACCCTGTCCTTCCCTCTGAACCCTTCTAAGAAAAACCCACAGTGGAATTTTTTGTTTTTTTAGTTCTTGAAATTGGGCGGGCTTATCATACAATGCTTTCTTCTGAAATGCTTTTCTCCTTCAAATTCTCCTCTTTCCACTAACACCCAATCAGTTTTTCTTCTAATCCTTTAGTTCTTTATCAACTTGTCTTTTTTTTTTTTTCCAGTACTGGGAATTGAACCCAGGAGTATTCTACCTTTGAGCTATACTGCCAGGTCTATTTTTAATTATTTTGAAACAGGGTCTCACTGAATTGCAAAGGGCCTAAGTAGCTGAGGCTGTCCCTGAACTCCGATCCTCCTGTCTCAGCTTCCCAAATGCTGGGATTGCAAGCATGCGCCACTACCCCCGGCTTTCTTCTGCCATTTTTGGCAGATATTGTGACAGCTGTTGTGACACATTTATTTTGCAGAACTAGGGACTGAACACAGGGGAATTCTACTTCCCCTGTGTTATACTTCTAGTCCTACTTTTTCTTTTTTGCTGGTCTGGGGATAGAACCCAGGGGGCATTTGACCTCCGAGGTACACCCTCTGCCCTGTTTTCTTTATTTTCTATTTTCCTATATTCGTTATTTTGAAACAGGGTCTCCCTAAGTGGCAGAGGGCCTAAGTATTTGAAGTTGTCCACAAACCATGATTCTCCGGTCTCAGCCTCCCGAATGCGGGGATTACTAGCGTGTGCCACCATGCCTGGCTTCCAGTCCTATTTTTTATTTATTTTGAAACACGGTCTAAGTTGCAATTGCCTCACTAAGTATTTGAGGCTGGCTACGAACCTTCAATCCTACTGTTTTAGTCTCTCAAATACTGGGATTACAAGTGTGTTCCACCACACTTGGCTGTTGTGACACATGAAATTGTTTTTCTCTCCCACTAGACTTTACACTCTGTACATAGATAGTGGCTGTGTGTGGGGGGGTATGGAGGATTGAAACTAGAGGCATTTATTTTGAAACATGGTCTCACTAAGTTACTGAGGCAGGCCTTGAATCTATAATCCTCCTGTCTTAACCTCCCAAACACTAAACAGGTATGTGTCATAGCAGCTTCTTTCTGAAAAAAAATTTTGAAGTTTTTATTGTGAAATAGGGTCTCATTAAATGGCCGAGGCTGGCCTTAAACCCATGATGTTCTTGTTTCAGCCTCCCACGTACTGATCGAGATTACAGGTCTGTGCCATCACACCCAAATAGTGGCTAGTGCTCTGCTCTTTGAACCTAGTATGTTAACTGTCATTTGTTGGACGCTTTTCTCACTTGCTAAACACAGCGTATGCTAGAACATTTTAGAATTGTATTTGTTGGTGAAGATGAATGAATGAACACCATCTGGTTCTATATAGCACAAGTTCAATGGACTCTTGGGCTTTGTGCAACACATTAGTAGTATATGATGCTTGTGGCTAAGGACATTTTTAAAAAAATTTTTCCAACCTCAAGAAACAATGTTTGGATGTGCTAATGGTCTCAAGGGAAGACAGCAGCCACAATAAACAAAATATTAGGTTGACAACATAAGTAAAAGGATCAACATAGGCACAGATTACATATTTGCTGAGGGAAGCCAAAAATTAGCAGATTGCATTAGTATCTACGGTAACCTTCCCTGCCCTCCGCTTGTGAGCAGAAACTGTGTTCCCAGGGAGCGGGATTGTTTATACAAACATTTACACCTTGTAAAGGATTTGCTGATGGTGGGGCAGTTGGAAATAGGGATTCCTTGGTTTCTAAAATCCCATATAAACCGGGCGTGGTGGCAAACGCTTGTAATCCCAGTATTTGAGAGGCTGAGAGGATCAGAGGTTCGAAGCCAGCCTCGGCAACTTAGTGAGACCCTGTTTCAAAATATAGAATAAAAGAGGGCTGGGCGTGTAGTTCAAGAGGCAGAATGCCCCGGGGTTCAACCCCCGTGCCACCTCTCCCACACACCATATAAAAAGAACCTTTCTTATTTTTACACAGAGCACCATGTTTATGGATCTAACATGGGAATCCAATCAGCACTATGCCTCACACTGGCGTTTGCTCACTGCATCCATTAGAGAACTGTAAGGGATGTTTTCACTTTCCCATTTAAAGAAGCCTAACAGCCCTACGTGGGCACTTTCTAGCCGGGGACGCAGAAGGCGCGCTTCCACCGCCCTCTTTAAACCGAGGTCTTTGCGGTTCGTCCTCCCGCGGCGTCCAGCGTCCCGAGCCCCGCGGCGGGTCGCCCGGAGCGGGCTTTCTTCGGGGGGGAGCGGCGCCGGCAGGGCGGTTGGAGGCGCCGGGCGAGACTAACCGAAGCGGCCGGCGCGCGGAGCCGGGCGGGCGGGCGGGCGGCGTCCGTTCCCGCGGCCGGGCGGCGGCGGCAGGGGCGCGACGCGCCGGCGTTCGCGGGCGTCGGGTGCAGGCGGCCGCGCTCTCCGAGCCGCCGGCGCCAACCGCCGCCGCGGCCCCGCGCCCCGCCCCCGGCGCCCGCCCCGCCCCCGAGCCGGCTCCTCTGCGCCTGCGCACGCCCGCCCCGCCCCCGGCGCCCGCCCCGCCCCCGGCGCCTCTGCGCCTGCGCGCGCGCGCCCCGCCCCCGGCTCCCAGCTCCCAGCGCGCGGGGCCGCGCCTCCCCATGGCGGCCGCCGCAGTGTGTGGTATTTAGCGGGAGCGCGCGGCGGGCTCGCGGACGCGCGGGCGGCGGCGGCGAGGGGAGCCGCGGCGGCCGTGGCGGGGCGCGCTCTCGAGCGGCGGCGGCGGCGGACCAGGCGTCCCGGCGCGGGGGAGAGGCGGAGGCGCTGCCCGCGGCGGCGGGGTTGGCGACGGAGCGCGTGTGAGCCGGCCCGGGTCCGAGGCGCGCTCTCCGCCCACAGGTAAGCGGGCCCGGCCCGGAGGAGGAGCCGCGGCCAGGGGCTCCCGGGAGGAGGGCCCGGCCGTAATGGCGGCGGCGGCGGCCGGGCGGGCGCGGGCAGCTCCGGCGGCCGCGCCTTTGTCTCGCGGCGGCCGAGCGGGGCCGCGAGCGCCGCCCCCGCCCGGACCCCGGCCGGGCCCGGCGCAGGCGGAGCCCGGGGCGCGGGCGGCGGGCGGCGGGAGGGCTGGTCCGAGCCGCCCGCCCTCGTGCCCGCCTTTGTTGTGGAGGGTCCTGGGGTGCGCGGCCAACATGGCGGAGGTCAGCTGAGAGCGGGCAGCGGCCGGCCTTCCTCCCGCGCCGCCCGGCCCGGCCCGGCCCGGGCCGCCGTCCTGCCCCGCGAGCTTTCATTGTGCTGCGGGAAGAATGCAGCCTCCTCCCTTGTTTATGTCATTAGAGAGGAGAGCGCCGAGCGACTTGCCGGGGCAGCTCTAGCTTTTTATTGTAAACCCTGCTCTTCCGAGGCTTCCTTTGCCGGTTGGTTCAGTGTCCTTTCTTGACGCTCCCAGATGTATAACTTAGGAATGTGGATAACCCGGACCGGACCGCAGCGATGTGCAGGTTTTCTTTGCCGTCAGCTCGTTCCTGGACAGATACAGAAAGTGTTTGCTCTGAAATGCAGAAAAGTCCAGTTTGCGCGTTCGTAAAATGAGGTTGTGTAGCAGATTTGTCAAGTCATTAAAACCCCTGAGCCCTGGATGTAGGGCAGCGGGCTGACTGCCCTTTCCGAAGCTGTAGAACAGTCACCATTTCTTGGAGAGGCGGCTGGCAAGGTTGAATTAACTTTTCAGCATTTAAGTGTTGGGAACCAAGGACTGACATCCGACTGTCTGCTTTGGGTCCAGTCCTGCCCCACCGGTTTGCAACCGTGGGCAAGATACTTACTCTGTGCTTCAGTTTCCTTATCTGTAAAATGGGTGTGATGACCTTACTTACCTAAATCATTGTCGAGAGAATTGAGGCGAAAATAGCCGAAGTGCTTAGAGCAGTGGCAGGCCCTTAGTAAGTGCCCAGTGCCATGCTGCGTATGCTAGAAGTGCACAGGCCAGAATTTGTGAGGTCACATTACAAATCACCAGTGGCTGGGGTTTTCTTCCAGTACATTTTGTTTTTTTTTACAAAAAGCCTTAAATATAAAAATGCATTCCTTCTGAGATGAAGGCATTTTGAAAAATTTGATGATAGAGGATTTGAATAGATATTGTGAGGTCTGAAAGTCAAGTTAATTAATATTGAGGTTTAAAAAAAATTTTTTTTGTGGTATTGGGATGGAATCCAGGGGCATTTTACTTCTGAGCTACAACCCTAGACCTATTTTTTTATTCTTTTTTTGAAACAGGGTCTCACTGAGTTTCAGAGGGCCTCACTAAGTAGTGCAGGCTGGCGGTGAACCTGGATAACTTCGGTCTCAGCCTCCTGAATGCTGCTGGGATTACAAAGCGTGCACCCTCACGCCGGCTCAAATTGAGGCTTCTTTTTAGCAATTTCAGACTGATGGATCCGTTCACTTTCAAGGACTTTAGCTTGGAAAAGTGGAACGGCAAGTCCCTTTGAGTGTTAGGTATCTGTAGTGTCACCATTTCTTGTGGAAGGTGCTGAAGAACAAAGTGTAATGTGACAAATGTAATAGTCTGGTAACTTTATCAGGGAGATACTGGCTCACAATAACTGGAGAGGATTTTGGTTAGCTGTTAAGAGGGCTTCATGACTAGTAGAATTTGAGACTCAAAGTGGATTACACAAATTGTTATATTTCATTCTTGGCAATGAAATAAAGATACAGACTAATGTAATATGGAAAGGCTAGTAAAAGTTTTATCCAAAAGATTTTCCCTAATGTTTGCTTTATACAAAACTTTTTTTAGATACATTATAAAATTGGTTTAGATGACCCCTTTAGCATCTTTCCAGCATAGTTCAGTAATACATAATAATACCTTAAACTGAACTACAGTATAGAAACAAATTTCATGCCGGGCGTGGTGGCGCACGCTTGTAATCCCAGCATTCGGGAGGCTGAGACCGGAGGATCGCGGGTCGCGGACAGCCTCAGCTACTTAGTGAGGCCCTCTGCAACTTAGTGAGACCCTGTTTCAAAAATAAAGAATACAGCTGGGTGTGGCGCTTGGGAGGTTGAAACAGGAGGATCGCACGGGTTCGAAGCCAGCCTCAGCTACTCAGTGAGGCTTCCAGCAACTTAGTGAGACCCTGTTTCCAAATAAAATATAAAAAAGGTCTGGGAGTATAGCCCGGAGGTAGAAAGCCTCTGGGTTCCACCCCCAGTACCACCACCACCAAAAAAAATAAAAAAATAAAAAAATAGGGCAGGGGGTGTAGCTCAAAGGTCAAATGCCCCTGGGTTTCATCCCCAAACCCGCAAAAAAAAAAAAAAAAAAAAAAAAAATTCAATTTACATCTGTCATATCCCTTAAAGCTCAGAAAGTTCTTACAAAAATGCTATAGAACAGTATTCTATTTGTAATAAAATATTATGTTAAAATTCTAGAGGTTACAGGTGAAACACCTAGTGTCAGTAGTATGGAGCACAGTATTTTATTTTTAGTGAGAAGCTGTTTTGAAAACTGATGTTTTAGGCTTGACGGCCTGCTCTTGTAATCCCAGTACTTTGGGAGGCCAAGACTGGAGGATCAGAGGTTTGTGGCTAGCCTCAGCAAGTTAGGCTCTCTGCAACTTAGTGAGACCCTATTTCAAAAAAAAGAGCTGGGCAGACGGCACACACTTGTAATTCTAGTACTTGAGAGGCTGTGACCAGAGGATTGGAGATTCCCAGCCAGCTTTAGCTGCTTAGTGAGCCCCTCTGCAACTTAGTGAGATTCTGTTTCAAAATAAAGAATAAAAAATAGGGCTAGGGGTGTAGCTTGGAGGTAGAATGCCCCTGGGTTCCATCCCCAGTATTGCAATAAATATAAAATAAAACATGGTTGGGGTGTAGCTTGAAAGGCAGAATGCCCCTGGGTTTCATCCCCTTACCACAAAACCAAAAAACCCCCAAAGAACCATCTGATCTTTCATAGTGAGAATAACAGTAAGTATAGAACTTGGCAAAGTTTTGAGTGTTTGTATTGTATTTTAAAGGAGTTGATTATGCTTTTTTTGTTGTTATTGCACTGGGGATTGAACCCAGGGGCATTCTACCTCCCAGCTATCCCCCCAGCTCTATTTTATTTTTATTTCTAAACAAGGTCTTGCTAGGTAATGAGCACTTCACTACTCGCTTAGGTTGTCCTGGAACCTGTAATCCTATCTCAGCACAAGCATGCACCACCATGCCCGGTGATTGTGTGTGTGTGTGTGTGTGTGTGTGTGTGTGTGTGTGTGTTTGTGTGTTACTGGGTATGGAACCCTGGCTACACTCCCAGACCTATTTTATATTTTTTATTTGGAAACAGTGTCTAAGTCAGTGAGTCTGGCTTCAAACCTCGGAGATCCTCCTGTCTCTGCCTCCCAAGAGCAGGGATTACAAGCGTGCGCCACCACACCCGGCAGGTGATTTTTATATATATACTTTTTGCGGTAGTGGAGATTGAACCCAGGGGCATTCTACCTCTGAACTACACCCCCAGTCATATTTTTAAATTTTTTTTTTTTTCAGTACTGGGGATGGAACCCAGGGGAATTCTACCTTCGAGCTACACCACCAGTTCTATTTCTTATTCTTTATTTTGACACAGGGTCTCACTGAGTTGCAGAGGGTCTCACTAAGTAGCTGAGGCTGGCCATGAACTGTGATCCTTCTGTCTCAGCCTCCCAAATGCTGGGATTATAAGTGTGCACCACCATGCTTGGCTATATTTTCTTTATTTTGGAATAGGGTCTCATTAAGTTGCGGAGGGCCTCACTAAGTAGCTGAGGCTGGCTAAGAACCTGCAATCCTTCTGTCTCAGCCTCAGAAGTACTGGGATTACAAACCTGCACCACAACACCCAGTGATTTTTACAATTTTTAAAGCTTGGAGGTTCTTTGCTTAAAGAGACCCATTAGAGCCGGGAGTGGTGGTGGCTCCTGCTTGCAATAAAATACAAAAGCGCTGGGGATGTAGCTCAAAAGTAGAATGCTCCTGGGTTCAATCCCAGCACTGCTTGCCCCTTAGTCTTTTCTAAAGTGATCTAGTATAGATTTTTCATTATAAATTATTGAGTTTCTACATACATCTTGTAAAATTAAGATTCTAGATTTATTTTATATAGGCCTTCCTCCTTCCTCCCTCCTCCTACTGGGAATTGAACCCAAGAGGCATTCTACCTTTGAGGTATCCTCCCCAGCTCTATTTTTTAAGTTTTGAAATAGTGTGTCACTAAGTTGCAAGAGAGCCTCACTAAGTTGCTGAGGCTATGAGGCTGTGTGTGTGTTACTGGGGAATGATCTCAGGGTCACTGTACCTTTCATCTACAACCCTCAGTTCCCCCCCTTATTTATTATTTTTTTTATTTTGTGGTACTGGGGATGGAACCCAGGGACATTCAACCTTGGAGCTACACCCCAGCCCTATTTTTCTTTTTCTTTTTCTTTTTCTTTTTCTTTTTTTTTTTTTTGTGTGTGTGTACTGGAAATGGAACCCAGGGGTATTGCACCTCTGAGCTACACTCTAGTCCTATTTTTTAGTCTTTTTTTTGTGTGTTTTGAAACAGGGTTTCACTGAGTTGTGAAGGGTCTTACTAAGTAGCTGAGGCTTTTAGTGCAAACCACAATCCTCTGGTCTCCGCCTCCTGAATGCTGGGATTACAAGCCTGTACCACCATGCCTGGTCTCTATTTTGAAAAAGGGTTTAGTCTCTATTTTGAAAAGGGGTTTCACTAAGTTGCAGAGGGTCTGAGTAGCTGAGAAGCTGTCATCTAATCTGAGATCCTTCTGTTTCAACCTCCCCGGGATTACAAGGGTGTGCCACCATGCCTGGTCACCCAGCCTTTTTTTTAAAAATTTAATTATTTAACTTTATTTTTCTTTGGTGCTTGGTATTGAACTCACAGACATTCTACCTCTGAGCTATACCCCAGTCCCCCTCCCTCTTTTTTTTTGCAGGTCTGGGGAGGGAACCCAGGAGCATTCAACCTCAGAGCTACACCCCCTGCCCTATTTTTTATTCTTTATTTTGAAACGGGTCTCACTGAGTTGCAGAGGGCCTCACTAAGTAGCTGAGGCTGTCTGCAAACTGTGATCCTCCAGTCTCAGCATCCTGAATGCTGGGACTTGGCTTTTGTTTTTAATTTTGAAACAGGGTATCACTAAATTGCAGAGGGCCTCACTAAGTTACTGAGGTTGGCCTTGAAGCTGTGATCTTCCTGTTAGATTCACAAGTACTGGGATTACAAGGGTGGGCCACCATGCCTGGCTTAGTTGTTTGTTTTGTTTTGTTTTGTTTGCAGTACTGTGGATTGAACCCAGAACCATCTACCTCTGAGCTAGAACCATCTAACTCTGAGCTACACCCCTAGCCCTATTTTTTATTCTTTATTTTGAAATGGGGTCTCACTAAATTGTAAAGGGCCTCACTAAATAGTTGAGGCTGGCTGTGATGAAACAGGGGCTCTACTATAGTCACACCGCCCTGAACAGATCTGATAGACCGTGTTTGATCATGTCTGAAACAGGGTCTTTAGGTTGCTGAGAGTCTTGCTACTTGCTGAAGCTGTCCTTTAACCTGTGATCCTCCTTTCTCAGCCTCTCAAGAATTGGGATTCCAGGCATGGGCTGCCACTCCTGGCTAATGCTGTCCTTGAATCTGTGATTCTCTGGTCAACCTCCCAAGTACTGTGATTCTCTGGTACTTACAGGCATGTACCACCATGCTCTGTTCGGATCCAACTTTCAGCAAAATTAAACTCAGAACTCTACCTCCAGCTGGGCGTGGTGGTGCACACTTATAATCCCCGTGCTTGGGAGGCTGAGACAGGAGGATCGCGCAGGTTCAAAGCCAGCCTCAGCTACTTAGTGAGGCTCTCAGCAACTTAGTGAGACCCTATTTCCAAATAAAGTATAAAATAGTCTGGCAGTATAGCCCGGAGGTAGAAAGCCTCTGGGTTCAACCCCAGTACCACCACCAAAAAAAAAAAAAAAAAAAAAAAGAAGAAGAACTCTACCTCCCCCCTCCCCCCAAAAAAATCCCTGCAAGAAGGGGATGAAATTTTCTTTACAATAAATTAAAATTTTTTTTCTTAAGGACAGTCTTTTTTCCCTCTCTTCTTTTTTGTGGTATTATGATTGAATCCAGGGTGTGTCTACCTCTCTACCCCAGCTCAGTTTTATTTTTCATTTTGAAATAAAAGGGTATCAAAATTGCTGAAGGCCTCACTATGTTGCTGAGTTTGCCTTGAACCTGCCATCCTCCTGTCTCAGCCTTCTAAGTACTGGGATTACAGGCCTATGTTCTACCACACCTGGCTAAGAGTAGTGTTAAGCAGTATTTCTAATGTATTTTAAATGGTTTGGTTTCCATGGCTATAGTTACTAGAATATCTGCTATAGAAGGGCAAAAATTGGGGAATTTTTAAATTTTGAAACAGGGTATTACTAAGCTGTGGAGGGCCTCACTAAATAGCTGAGGCTGATTGGGAACCTGCGATCTTCCTTCTCAGCCTCTCAAGTACTGGGATTACAAGTGTGTGCCACCAGGATCAGCGAGGCTGTTTCTTTACTAATAGTTGAGTAGGATTTGGATTAAAGTGGTGGAAGTGAAGTCGGATGTAGTGGCGCACACTTGTAATCCTAGTACTTGGGAGGCTGAGAGAGGAGGATCACGGGTTTGAGGACAGCCTCAGCAATTTAGTGAGGCTCTCAGCAACCTATTGAGACTGTTTCCAAATACAAAATAAAATCAGTCTAAGGGTGTGGTTTTTTGGTAGAATGCCTCTGGATTTAATTCCCAGTACCACCAAAAAAAATGTGGGAGTGAAAATGAAGTATGGATTTGAGATATATTTTGGATACAGATTTAATAGGACTTGCTGATGGATTACATAAGAGAGAGAAAAGGGAAGGAAGGAACTTGGTTTCTGGCTGGAACAGCAGTTGCTCATGGTACTACTTACAAAGATGGGAAAGACTGAAGGACAGGATAGCATTAAAAATAAACTTCTATTTTCTGTTTTTGAAGCTGGGCATGGTGGTGCACGCCTGTAATCCTGGTACTTGTTGGGGAAGCTGAAACAGGAGGATCACAAGTTGGAGGACTTTAATCAACCTAGAGAGTCTCCATTTCCAAATAAAAGTAAAATAGGGCCGTGGGAGGTGTAGCTCAGAGGTAGAATACCCCTGGGTTTGATCCCCCAGTGCCACAAAGTTCTGTTATGTTAGATTTGAGATGTGTATGAGATATATGAAGTAATTGAGAAGGAAAATCTGAGGCAAGCAGTGTCACAGAAGCCAGAAGGGGCATGGTAGTGCGTGTCTGTGGTAAAGAAAGAGGGAAGTTGGGCGTGGTGGCGCACACTTGTAATTCCAGCATTTGGGAGGCTGATATAGGAGGAATCTGTTCGAGAATGGCCTTAGCTACTACTTAGGCCCTTTGAAACTTAGACCCTGTTTCAAAATAATGAATATAAAATGGGGGATAGGAGTGTAGCTCAGAGGTAGAATGCCCCTGTGTTTCATCTTTAGTACTGGGGGGGGGGGATTGGTGCAGGAGAGACATGTGAAGGTTGAGAAGGTGAGAGGACAGTACTGAAGGGTTACTTCTATTCTAAAGGGAGAAGTAAAGGTGGTGATTCAGCCAGTAGGCTTGCTAATGAAAAGATGTTTACTTTGGTGTGTGTGTGTGTGTGTGTGTGTGTGTGTGTGTGTGTGTGTGTGTGTCTTCTCAGCCTGCGTGTGTCTTCTCAGCCTGCGTGTGTCTGCCTGCCTCCCTCCCTCTTTCAGTCTTATGGGGAATTGAATCCAGGGGTGTTCACCTCTGAGCAAACACCTTCAGCCTCTTTCATAAAAAGTTTTTTATTTTGAAATGGTCTCGCTTAGTTGCCAAGGCTAGGCTTGAACTTGTGATCATACTGTCTTAGCCTCCCAAGTACTGGGCTTATAGGCCTGCACCACTTGCCTGGCTTCCATTGTCTTTTCTAAAGGAAGTATAAGTGAAGTCCTCAGCTGAGAGTATTTATAGGTAGAGAATACAGGTACTTACTGTGGCCGACCAAAGGTGAAGTGGTGAGAGACAGGTTGTGAATCTTGAGCAGGGGCAAAGAGATGCTGTGAGGTGTTAGCTGATGATGACACCTGATGCTCTTCAGGGAGATTCAAGGACACTGCCTAGAGCAGTCAGAATGACACTGTTTTCTAAATGTCACTTTTTTATTTTTATTTTTTTTTAAAGTACTGGAGATTGAACCCATGAGTGTTCTACCACTGAAATGGTTAAATTATGTGTATAAACCTTGATGAATTTTCACAAAGGCAACACAGTATTATAACAAGCATTCCAGATTAAGAGGTAGAGCATAACCAAAACAAATGCCTCT
Organism: Muscardinus avellanarius; assembly: GCF_963383645.1. Classification (NCBI taxonomy): domain Eukaryota; kingdom Metazoa; phylum Chordata; class Mammalia; order Rodentia; family Gliridae; genus Muscardinus; species Muscardinus avellanarius. Next base: position 37,529,221 of record NC_137796.1, read on the forward strand.
TTTCTTATTTATCTATCTGAGGGGCAATAGTAGTTAACTACTTATTTAACTACTCTTGCTCCCCAGGAAACAACCACTTTTTTTTAACACTATATGTTGATTTGACTTGCTTTGAATTTTATACGAGCAAAACAGTACAGTATCTACTTTTTTTTAATGTGCATGTGATACTGTGGATCAAACTCAGGGCATTCTACCTCAGAGATATACCCCAAGGCCCTTTTTATTTTGTTTTGAAACAAGTGTGCCCTTAGGTTGCACTGAGAGTCTCACTACTCAGGCTATCCTCAAACCTGTGATTTCTCCTGTCTCGGCCTCCCAAGTACTAGGATTACAGATTCGTGCCACCACACCCCGCTCAGTATCTACTCTTTCATTTCCATCTCTATTTGGCTTCTTTCACTCAATAGTAATAGTATGTTCGTGAGATTCAGGGGCGTTAGTTTGTCTCTGATAAAGTTACCAGCTGAATTTACCATGTATTTTTTTTTTTTTCTGTGTGTGTGTGTGTGTGTGTGTGTGTGTGTGTGTGGTACTAGGGATTGAACTCAGGGACATTCTATCTTGAGCTACACCTCCAGCCCTCTCTTTGTCCTTTCTTTCTTTCTTTCTTTCTTTCTTTCTTTATTATTTCTTTATTTCTTTATTTATTTGCAGTACTGGGGATGGAACCCAGGGGCATTCTTCCAAGCTACACCACCAGCCCTATTTTTTTATTCTTTATTTTGAAACAGGGTCTCACTGAGTTGCAGAGGACCTCACTAAGTAGCTGCAGCTGTCCAAGAACCACGATCCTCCTGTCTCAGCCTCCCAAATGCTGGGCTCCGTCACGCCCAGCTCTTTATGTTTTATTTTGAAACAAGGTCTCACCAGGTTGTTGAGAGCCTCACTTAAGTTGCTGAGGCTAGCTTTGAACCTGCGCGCAGCCTCTCAAGTACCGGAATTACAGGCTTGCATCACCAAGTCTGGCTTGATCTTTCTGTCGCCTTTTATATTCAACCTTTTGGACCTTTAAACCACATTCTGCAATTTGGATACACATTCAGTTTTTTTTCTGTCCTGTTACATGGCACATACATGCATTTGATACCTAAAGATAGGTATGTGCAAATGTGTATTATCTTAACATAAATGGATTAAAAAAATTTTTTTTGTGGTATTGAGGATGAAACTCAGGAGCATTTTACCTTCGCGCTACATCCCCCAGTTCTGTTTTTCATTCTTTATTTGGAAACAGGGTCTCACAGAGTTGCAAAGAGCCTCACTAAGTAGCTGAGGCTGTCCGTGAACCGCAGTCCTGTCTCAGCCTCCTGAGTGCCGGGATTACAAGCATGTGCCACCTTGCATGGCAACATAAATGAGATTATATACTCTGGCTTTTTTCTTTCACCCCTTTATTTTGTAGGTGTGGAGCTAGCTCAACACTCTACTATTGAGCTACATCCTCAGCCCTAAACTGGTTGTATATTAGTAACTATGTATCCATCTTGTTCATATTCTGTAGTACTGGGGATTAAATCTGGCAGTGCTCTATTACTGAGTTAACCCCAGCTCCTTGCTGTATGTATGTATGTAAGTAAGTAAGTAAGTAAGTAACTGGGGCATTTTACCTCCAAGTTACACCCCTAGCTCTATTCTCTCTCTCTTCTTTCTTTCTTTCTTTCTTTCTTTCTTTCTTTCTTTCTTTCTTTCTTGTACTGGGGATGGAACCCTTCTACCTCTGGGCTACATTCCCAGACCTATTTTATATTTTTATTTGGAAACAGGGTCTCTTAAGCCAGCAAGGCTGGCTTCGAACCTGCGCCATCCTCCTGTTTCTGCCTCCCAAACGCGGGGATTACAAGTGTGCGCCACCACGCCCAGCTAATTTTTCTTTATTTTGAAACAGGGTCTCCTTAAGTTTCAGAGGGCCTCACTAAGTAACTGAGCCTCTGGCTGTGAACCTGTGATCCTCCTGGCTCAGCCTCATAAGTACCAGATTACATGTGTTCGCCACAATGCCCTGCAAATACCCCAGTTTTATTTATTTTTTATTTTGAAGCAGAATCTTGCTAAGTTACCACTGGGCTGCTGACTGAACCCTGTGAAGTTCCTGTCAGCCTCACTAGTACTGGGATAACAGGTGTGAATCACCTCACTGCCATTCATGAAAATTCTGAAAGTATACCACATTTCAGGTTAGGGTGGGGGGACCTGTAACAACAAAAATGAAAAATAATAAGTAAATTGTAAAGTTCGTGAGAAGGTTTTATGGGGGGGAAAGTGGAGATGGCTGGGAAGTTGGGAAAAGGAGGAATGGTAGATATCCAAAGGATAGGCTAAAGAAGAGACAATAAGCTTTCCTGTTTTTTTCAGATAGGTAATGTGATAGAGAAGAGCCAAGGGTCATTTTAAGGTCTTTAACTTGAGTAACTGGAAGGCAATTGCTATCAGTTAAAAAGGGGAAGGCCAGAGCAGGGTGTGGTGGCGCACATTTGTAATCCCAGCATTTGGGAGGCTAAGACCTCAGGATCGCCTACTTAGGCCCTCCTCAACGTAGTGAGACCCTGTTTCAAGATAAAGAATAAAAAACCAGGGCAGGGGGTGTAGCTCGGAGGTTGAATGCTCCTGGGTTCTATCACCAGACCCACCAAATAAGTAAATAAAAAATAGGGCAAGCCGTGAAGTTAGGAGGTCAAATGACCCTGGGTTCCACCCCCAGATGCCCCATAAAAAGGTGTGGGGGGGCAGGCTTGGTGGCGCACGCTTGTAATCCCAGCGCTTGGGAGGCTAAGACCATAGGATCGCACAGGTTTGAAGCCAGCCTTAGCTACTTAGTGAGACTCTCAGCAATTTAGTGAGATCCTGTTTCCAAATAAAGTATAAAATAGATCTGGGAGTATAGCCTGGAGGTAGAAAAGCCCCTGGGTTCCACCCCAGTACCACCAAAAAGGGTGGGGGGTGTAGTAGAGAATTTTTGATAGATGAAGCCAGGTGTGGTGGCACGTGTTTATAATCCCAGTACTTGGGAAGCTGAGATAGGAGGATCTGGGTTTGAGGCCAACTTTAGCTGATTAGGCCCTCCGAAACTTAGTGAGACCCTCTTTCAAAATAAAGAGTAAAAAATAGGGCTAGGTTGTAGCTCAGAGGTGGAATGCACTTGGGTTCCATCTCCAGTACTGCAAAAAAAATTTTTTTTTTGGTTGATAATAGTTTGGCCATTCTCCTGAGAGGTATATTTAGGAGGCAGTTATATAAAGGTCTAAGGTTTGGGACTGATCTGGAGGGATCTCTGGGCTGGAGATAAAACAATTCTAAGTTCTTGGCATATTGTTGGAATTCAAAACTAATAGAATTAGCAAGGTCACCAATGGAGGTAAGAAAAACAGATCTTGGATTCCTCCCAAATTCAGGAGTGTGGGGAGAAGAGCAGGAATCAGGAGACTGAGAAAGACTGGTGACATAGGAAAACCATATATGCAAAGCCAGTGAATGGCCGGGTGGTGGCGCACACCTGTCCAGTGCTTGGGAGGCTGAGACAGAAGGATCACAAGGTAGAGGACAGCCTCAGCAAGTAATGAGACTCATCAGCCTAGTGAGACCTTGATAAAATAGAGGGTGTATCTCAGATGTAGAATGCCCTTGAGTCCAATTCCCAATACAAAACCCAACCAAACAAAAAAAAAACAGTGAACAAAGTTAATCAGGCAAGAGCCAATGCCATCGGCTCTCTGAGATATCTGAGATATTGCTGACTGTTCAAAGCTTGCAAATTAAATATACAAACAAAACTCCAAAACCATTGGAAGTCATATTACTGATTAACTAAAGTTCTGGATACTGTCTGCTAAATTTTTAAGTCATGAGACAGGGAACTGTCTAAGGTTATGATGGAGTTAGCATGCAAGTTTTTTTTTTTTTTTTTTTTTTTTTTTTAGATTTAAGCATACCTAAATTGTGTTGTTTCATGTGGACATCATATAATGTTGTTTTTGGGCCAGTAGTGCTTCAGTGAAAAATAATGTCATTTGGACTTTGCTACACACAAATTTACCTATAAGCCTACTTTAGCCTTTTTCTTTAGCCTTTTATAATTAGAATACTATAGTATCGCTTGGAACCAATGTGATCATAAATATGAACAGGGGCATTCAGTTACATGACTTAACAGGAGATTTCGATGGTTCAATATGTGCTAAAGCTTTTTTAGATTAAAACATGATAAACAGTAAATTTTTTCTTTTAAACTTATTTAATATTTTAAGTTTTCTTTTAGTATGCCGAGAATTGAGCCAAGGGGTATTCTACTTTCAAGCTGCACCTCCAGCCCTGTTTTATTTTTTATTTTTTAATTTAATTTTATTTATTGGTAGTACTGGAGGCGGAACCCAGGGGCTTTCTACCTCCAGGCTATACTCCCAGACCTTTTTTATATTTTATTTGGAAACAGGGTTTCACTAAGTTGCTGAAAGCCTCACTAAGTAGCTGATTCTGGCTTCGAACCTGTGGGATCCTCCTGTCTCAGCCTCCCAAGCGCGGGGATTACAAGCGTGCACCATCACGCCTGGCCTTATTTTTTATTCGGAATCAAAGTCTTGTTAAGTTTTTGAGAGCCTTGCTAAATTGCTGAGGCTAGCTAGCTTCGAACCTGCAATTCTCCGGTCCCAAGTACTAGGATTATAGGCATGTGCCACCATGCCCAGCTTCCAGTGATATTTTAAAAAGTGTCATTCCTTCCCTATAAATTTGATTACTTTTTCCCCCATTTTACTAGAAGGCCACCAATCATAAAATGTTAGACTTTATGTGACCTTTTACCATGTTTCCTTCTGTCTCCCAAGCAGTATGCTTTTATGTTTAACTTAATATCCCTAACTTTTTATAGATTACTACTAAGTGTGTGTGTGTGTGTGACTGACTGAGGATTGTACCCAGGGTCATTCTACTTAGGAGGTATACTCCCAGCCCTATTTTATTGTTTAATTTGAAACAAGGTCTCATTGAGTTGTTAAGGGTTTCACTAAGTTGCTGAGTTTGGCCAGAAACCTGCAGTCCTTTGGTTTCACCCTCCCAAGTATTGGGATTATAGTTGTGTACTACCACACATTCTAGGTATGTATGTATGTATGTATGTATGTATGTATGTATGTATGTATGTATTTTGGTGGTACTGGGGTTCCTGAAAACCCTTCTATCTCCGGGTTACATTCCCAGACCTATTATATATTTTATTTGGAAGCAGGGTCTCTTAAGCCAGCAAGGCTGGCTTCGAACCAGCGCAATCTTCCTGTCTCCACTTCCCAAGTGCGGGGATTATAAGTGTGTGTCACCACGCCTGGCTCCATTCTAGGTTTTGAAATACTAATACTAAAGTTTGGTGAACATATTAGGTCAATGGCAAATTATTTCTCCTTTGGCTTAGGAAAGGTTAGGATATGGGGACCCATTTACATATACGTATTTGATTCTGTTCTCAGTGTTCTGTTGATATAACACAACTAATTCATGAAACAAAAAAACTCTTTGTCATGGCTTAATTTTTAGAAGAGATCCTCTGAAACCCATGTTATCTTCTTATCTCCACCCCCCCCAAAAAAAAAAGATATGACTATGCTTCCTTTATAGGGAAAATGGAAAACTCTTGTAGAAACTTTCTTAACCAGAGCTTTCTTAGCCGAAGCTAGACACAATCTGTCTCTTCTGTTCTTTTACCTCTTTTAACATAGTCCCTCTGTGTTCAGGAATCCCCGTCCCCACCTTCCCAAGAACTCTTGAGTAAGTTCAGTTTCTCCCTGTTAACTGGCTCTTACTAATATTTATTGTATTCTGGTCTCTCCCACTTAATGAAATAATGAAGCCAAAGCTCTGGGCTTTGTTGTCTCTACTTACTCACTTTTCTTTACAGTCATACTTTTCAAGTGTTAGCCCCAGGAAATATGCCCTTCAACCTTCAGTGTGACTTTTACCCCACACATATCTCCAAGGTTGCTTTGACAGAAGACACCAGCTACCTCCATATTGCCTGGATCAGTACTTTTACTACTTCCTTATCAAATGATTTTTTTTCCCCCCTTTGAGGCACTGGAGATGGAACCCAGGATCATTCTACCTCTGAGCTACACTCCCAGTCCTATTTTTATTCTTTATTTTGAAACAGGGTTTATCTAAGTTGCAGAATGTCCTCACTAAGTTGTTGAGGCTTGCCCCAAACTTGGGATCCTCCTGTCTCAGCTTCTCAAGTACTGGGATTATAAGCGTGTGCCACCATGCCTGGTTTTTTTTTTCTTTTTTCTTTTTTGCCATACTGGAGATGGAACTCAGGGGCATTCTGTCTCTGAGTTAACCCCTAGCCCTATTTTTCATTCTATATTTTGAAACAGGGTCTCTACTGAGTTGCAAAGGGCCTCAATAGGTAGCTGAGGCTGTCTGTGAACCACAATCCTTTGGTCTTAGCTTCCTGAATGTTGGGATTATAAGCATGTGCCAGCATGCCTGGCCCATGCTTGGCTCTTACCAAATGATTTTTAATAGTTTATTTTTTAATTTAATTTTTTTGTGGTACTGCGGATTGAACCCATGGGCATTTTATCTCCAAGCCACACCTTAGCCCTAGTTTTTATTTATATTGAAAGAGGGTCTCACTAAGTTTCAGAGGGCTTCACTAAATTGCTGAGGTTGCCCGGGAACCTGTGATCCTCCTATCTCATCCAAGTACTGGGATTACAAGTATGCGCCACCACGCCCAGCTAAGAATTTATATAGTTTTGTGTATCTTGCTTTGTATGGTAGGAAAAACTTCTTGCTGTGCGCATACATGTAATTCCAGTACTTGGGAGGCTGAGACAGGAGGAGGAGGATCACAGGTTCTAGGCCATTGTGTGTTGACTTAGCCAAACCCTGTTTCAAAAATGAAAAAGAGCTAGGGGTATTGTATATATCTCGAAGGGAGATTATGGTACCCTTGAGTACCATAATCAACAAACCTCATTGTTCTACTTTAGTCTTAAAATCACTTAACCTCAGATGTGTGGAAGTTTTTCTGTTTTCCAAGCAACTTTCCAGTGAACACCAACTGGATGTCAATTCTGACATTATCACCCTGGGGTTAGGTCCTACAGGTTAATAAACTGTCAGTCTAGTTAGACTGCCCGCCATGCCCTACACTCCTGGTAAACTGCAAATTGGTACTCAGAGAATTCCTTTTTCTGGTTTGATAATTTGCAAGGATTGTTCACAGAACTCAGAGAAATACTTTACTTACATTTGCCCGTTTATTTTTATATTTTATTTTTTGTGGGTCTGGGGATGGAACCCAGGGGCATTCGACCTTCGAGCTACACTCCCTACCCTATTTTTTATTCTTTATTTTGAAATCGGGTCTCACTGAGTTGCAGAGGGCCTCACTAAGTAGCTGAGGCTGTCTGAACTGCTGTCCTCAGGTCTCAGCCTTTTGAATGCTGGGATTACAGCGTGTGCCACCACACCCCTGGCTTGCCCACTTATTTGAAATGATGTTACAAAGGATACAGGTAGTACTTAGAGATGGAAGAGATAAATAGACAAGATATCTGGGAAGGGGCACATACAAGGTATGTGGGAAGGAGTTGCTGTGTCCTCTCCTAAGCACTTCCACATATCCAGCAATCTGGAAGCTTTCTGAACCCTGTCCTTCTCTGTGTGTGTAGTACTAGTAGTAGTGGTGGTGGTGGTGGTGGTGGTGGTGGTGGTGGTGGTGGTGGTGGTGGTGGTGGTGTTAGTGACAACCCAGGGTCTCAGACTGCTAGGCAAGTGCTCTACTCTGAGCTACATCCCTCCCCCATCCTTTTAAAAAATTTGAGATAGTCTAGGCTGGTCTTGAACCTGTCACCCTCTTTTTTTTTTTTTTTTTTTGCGGGACTAGGGATGGAACCCAGGGGAATTCTACCTCCGAGCTACACCCCCTGTCCTATTTTTTTATTCTTTTATTTTGAAACCGGGTCTCACTGAGTTGCAGAGAGCCTCACTAAGTAGCTGAGGCTGTCTGCGAACTGCAATCCTCTGGTCTCAGCCTCCTGAATTCTGGGATTACAAGCGTGCGCCACCATGGCCAGCTTTTGCCACCGTCTTGATTTAGCTCCTCAAGTTGTGGGATACTCACCTTGTCCTCCTTTTGAGTTTTTATGGAGGCCTCATTATGTAAGCATAATTGATTAAACCATTGGCCTTTGTTTATCAGCTCTACCTTCAGTTGCCCTCCCTCTGGAGATCAGGACTTGGGCTTGGGACGGAAGGTTTAAAGGTGGTGGTGTATTTTTTTTTTCCTTCTGCAGTACTGGAGATGGAACCTAGGGGCATTCTACCTCTGAGCTACACCCCCAGACCTGTTTTATTTGGAAAAAAAGGTCTCACTAAGTTGCAGAGGGCTTTACTAAGTAGCTGAGGCTGCTTTTGAACCTAGAATCCTCTTAGCTTAGTTTCCTACCTCGCCCGGCTTAGTTTTTTATACTTCAAAGTTTTGAATGGCGAGGTTGGTTTCCTTGGCCACCACTCCCTGTCCCAAGGCTTACCAGGAAACCCCAAACAGCAGTCATCTCTTTAGTATACACATGGAGCTATGTGACAAGAAAGGGTAAAGATCAAATATTTGTTATAAGAATCATACTTGCCAAAGTTTATTTTTGTTTTTCTTTTTTTGTTTTTGTTTTGGGTGGTACTGGGGATGGAACCCTTCTACCTCCGGGCTATACTCCCAGACCTATTTTTCTAAGGAAACAGGGACTCAATAAGTTGCTGAGAGCCTCACTAAGTAGCTAAGGCTGGCTTCGAACCTAAGAGCGGGGATTACAAGTGTGTGCCACCACACCTGGCTTTTGCCAAAGTTTATAATACTTACATTCTAATTCAAAACTACAGTGTTCATAGCTTAGTATTCTGTATTTAAAATGGAGCCATAAGATGGGCGTGGGCGCACACTTGCATTCTCAGCATTTTGGGAGGCTGAGACATGAGGATTGTGGTTCTTGGGTAGCCTCAGCTACTTAGGCCTTTTGCAACTCAGTGAGACCGTGTTTCAAAATAAAGGTAAAAAATAGGGCTGGGGGTGTAGCTCAGAGGCAGAAAGCTCCTGGGTTCCATCTCCAGTACCGCAAAAAAAAAAAAAAAAAAAAAAAAAAGATAAAGAAAAGTGATCCTGTCGTAAAAGGCTTACAATTTATGGCTCTATTTTTTTTTTTTTTGGCAATACTAGGGATCAACCTCCCAAATACTGAGATTACAAGCATGTGCCACCACGCCTAGTTTGGATCACTATTTCTAAGTACTAATTAATCACCTGGTTGGTTTGACTCTTTCATTAGTTTTCTTAGGGTTCATGGGTACCTTATTGTTTTAATCTTTGGGTGGTTAAGCATGTCTGCTTGTCTTTTTACTTCTTTTTACTAACTACAGGGATAATTCAAGTTCCCTGAAGTATATAATAAAAAGTTTGTCTTAACGTTGGTGTATATATGATCTATTCTTCCTTCCGTCCATCTGTATGTTCTTCCGGTGTTACTGGAGATGGAACCCAGGGGCACCTCTGAGCTTATACCCCTGGCCTGATTTTCTTATTTGGAAACAGGGTTTCTCTAGGTTGACTAGTCTCACTGCTAGCTCTGGCTGTCCTTCAACCTACAATCTTCCTGTCTTGTTGCCCAAGTACTGAGGTTACAAGCATGTGCCACCACGCCCCGACTTCTTCTTTTTTTGTTGTGCTGGGTATGGAACCCAGGGACATTCTACCTCTGATCAGCACTTTTTTTTTGAAGCAGTCTCATTAAGTTGTTGAGGCTGACCTTGAACCTTTAGTCCTCCTATCTCCTCTAAGTAGTGGGATTACAAGTGTGTGCCACCATGCCAGTTTATAATTTTTTTTGTGGGGGGGGGGGACTGGGGATTTAACTCAGGCATTATACCTCCAAGCTACAGATTTTATTATTTGGAAGCAGGGTCTCACTAGGTTGCTGAGAGCCTCACTAAACTGCTGAAGCTGTCTTTGAACCTGCAGTCCTCTGTCTCAGCTTCCCAAGTACTGGGATTACAAGTGTGCACTTAGGATAATGTCTAATAATAATGTCTGATTTTTAGCTTTAGTCATTTTAAACTGTTGGATATTAAGGAGTTTTGCCTTAATTTTGTCAATGTGTGAGAAGGAAGTAAATCTTAAAATAGAAGTAGTGTTTAACATTATAACTTAACAAGCAATATCTTTACAATACCTATCACAAAGTCAAATAAATGCAAATGCCTTTTTCACAAAAAGGCATTCTGGGAAGGAGAAAAGGTCTTTATTTTTTCTGAATGGAGTTTTATTTAACTTAGTTTTTTTCATGCAAATTCCTAATCTGATACCTGTATTTTATCTTTTTCCTCCTTTGGTCCTGGAGATTGAATCCAGGCACTTGCACATGCTAAGTACATGCTCTGCCACTGAGCTACACCTCCAGCCCTGTTCCTCAATTTTATAATAAATATTATATAGTTTCTAAGAAAAATTTTGCACAAATAAAAGAGGGGTTTCATATTTACATCCTATTTCTTTTACTAAATTAACAATGCAAGTTGCGAATGGTAGCATAGGACTGTTTTTATTTCTAATTTGGAAATGGTCTTGTTCAGTGCTGAGAGCCTGGCTAAATTGCTGAGGAAGGGTGGTCACAAATTTGTAATCCCCCAGTCTCAGTCTCCCAAGGACTAGAATTACAGGTATGTGCCACCACATCCAGCTTTCAGACTAACTTTTAACGTTTTTTTCTGTTGTCCTTTTAAAGGGAAGTTTAGCTAAAAGTTATTACCAATATTTCACAAGTAATAAATATTCATTCCCCCCAACTTTTGGGTAGTCTTAATGACTTTTGCCACCTCCCCTCTATGTTCTGTATGTTCTGTTTTTAACTTGCTTTGTAATACATGCCGATCATTTTTCCATATCTGAATACATTTCTCCATTTAAAACTTTTTTTTGGTGCTGGGTGTTGAATCCCGGGGCATTTTACCTCTAAGCTATACCTTCAGCTCAATTTTTGTTTTGAAGTATGGTCTCAGTAGATTGCTTAGAGTCTTGCTAAGTTGCTAAGGCTGGCCTCAAACCTGTAATCCTCCTATATTAGTCTCCCAAGTACTGTGATTATGGTTGTATATACCATGCCTGACTTTAGTTTTGTAATACTGGAGATTTTTTTTTTTTTTTTGGTGGTACTGGGGGTGGAACCCAGAGGCTTTCTACCTCTGGGCTATACTCCAAGACCCATTTTATATTTTATTTGGAAACAGGGTCTCACTAAGTTGCTGAGAGCCTCACTAAGTAGCTGAGGCTGGCTTCGAACCTGTGCGATCCTCCTGTCTCAGCCTCCCAAGCGTGGGGATTACAAGCGTGCGCCACCACGCCTGGCGATACTGGAGATTGAACCCAAGAACAGTCTACCTCTGAGCTATCCCTCCAGCCCTATTTTTTTTTTATTATATTTTGAAACAGGGTCTCACTAAATTGTGGAGAGTCTCACTAAATACCTGAGGCTGGCTGTAAACCTGCGATCTTGCTGTTTCAGCCTCTCAAGTACTAGAATTACAAGTCTGTGCCACCATGCCTGGCTGCCATTCCTAAAGGAAACAAAAGTTGCCACATGGAATTGAGAATAAAAGACTAATTTATGTATTCTAAACTTTATTGTTATTATTTTATTACTTTTTTTTTTTTGTACTGGGGATTAACCCCAGTGGCATTATACCTCCATGCTGCACCCCGAGCCCTGTTTTGTTTTCTGTTTTGAAACAGGGTCACACTAATAAGTTGCTGAGTCTGGCTTCAGACTTCCTGTTCTCCTGTCTCTGCCTTCCAAGTACTGTGGATTACAAGTGTGTTCCACCACACTTGGTTTATTCTAAACATTTTTGTTTTGGTATTGGGGGTTGAACGCAGGGACATTCTACCTCTAAGTTATACCTCCAGCCCTATTCTATTTTTTATTTGGAAAAAAGGTCTTGCTAAATTGCTGAGAGCCACACTAAGTTGCTGAGGCTGGCTTTGAACCTGTGACTTTCCTATTTTATCTTCCAAATTCTGGGATTACAGGAGTAGGCTACCATGACATGCTGGTTTACTCTAAACTTTATACTAACCTGGGATGTAGGTTAGGCAATTTCTGAATTTTGTAGCTTTGCTAATTTTGGATTTTATAGACTGTCTTTTAGTGAAATACAGTATTTGCAAAATGTTCAGCTCTTTTAATGTAAAATTTTGGTAGGGATTAAGATTTATTAAATTAAGTGGTGCTTGATTTCTGGCAGACATGTTTGGTCACCTTTCATAAGCTTTAAAGTCTTGTAGAGCGTGTGTGCCTGTAACCGTTCTAGGTAGCCAGCTCAGGTCTTCTGTAATTAAATCATTCTCGAATGTGTACCCCCTATTACATACATTATTTCTACATCTAGACAGAAGCCATTTGAGGCTGCAAGTATCCCAGTTCTGTAGCTAACCGATGGAGCATTGGGCATGACTCCAGAATGTTTGTTTTTACTGTCTTGACCTCTTTGTTAGGGATTTGTGCATAAAGTGCTCATTTTTCAGTATACTTGTAAGGCTCTGTACAGTCTTGGGGATCTGGCAGACAGTGAAATATCTTTTGCTTGTAGGTAATCCTATTCCTTTTATTCATTTTAGGCATTTGAATTTTCTCTTGTTTGGAAGAGTTTCTCTGCCTAAAATGTTTGAAATCTCCTGCTTTAGAAAACCAAGACCTTTCTAGAATGAGTACATATTAGACTATAAAAAATATGGGTAATAAATAGTAACTTGTGTTTGTCCCTGAAGCGGACAGTGTCTATTTTCTAGATACTGTCTAGTTATGTTTTCTAGTTATGTTTCTGCAGATATTTTATTTTTGTGGTACTGGGGATTAAACCCAGGGGCATTCTACTGCCAAGCTACATTCCTAGTCCCTCTTTTTTTTTTTTTTTTCTTTATTTTGAAACAGGGTCTCCATAAGTTGCAGAGGGCCTCACTAAGTAGTTGAGGCGGCTATCAACCTGGATCCTCCTGTCTCAGCTTCCCAAGTACTGGGATTACAAGTGTGTGCCACCACATCTGGCTCTGCAGATATTTTATATAGCCTAATACTAAAATGAGTTTGAGGGATTGAACACACTAGTAATAAGGTGAGAAAGTGATTAGAATTGAAATTTGTTGCTGAAAGTGTGTAGTCTACAATTCACTGGCACTACCAGTTCTTGCTGAATTTAAAGCTGCCCTAAGCATGATGTAATGACAGGTTAAACTCTGAACGCTCTGGCTGACGCAATGCAAATGTGAGGCCCATAGGACTTTATGGGGCAAGGGTAATGCTTGTTTAAAAACAAAACAAGCTACTCTTAAATTTAATGAGGCCATTTAAAATGGCTTTCCGAGAGTGGGAAGAAAATATAATCTCAATTTTGAGGTTGAAGTAGGAGTTTAATATGTCTTAAGTGTGTTTACTACTCTCACTGCAAAGGCTTTTTGCAGAGGAAGGGGGAATTTAAAATATTCTGTCCACGGAGGGGGGGCAATAGAGAAGTGAGAACGGAGGAAATACAGTACTTGATGCCCGGTAAACATTGTAGTTATTGGGTGAATTAGGAAGGAAGCTTTTACTCCATGAAAACGTAAGAATTCTCATGATTAACTTGGACAGTGCGATCCATGCAGAAAAGAGCACTCGTCTGGACACACGTTTTCTCTATACCCTGTGTAATTCTTAGATTGAAACTTTAAATTGCGGGTGTTTGATCTTTGCGACCTACAAAAACATGTTTCTACTTAAACTGGTGGAAATGCTGAGGGCGTGACATTGCAGGTTGTGTGCCTAGGGCCGGGTGGCACCAGTCAGAGCTGGCTAGGCCTGTAGGGAGCAGTGGGTTGCACCCAGCCAGGTGGGCGTGGCTTAGGCTGTAGCCCCACCCATCTACCCCTTCCCGCAAGAGCAAGGGCGCGGTCAGCCCCTACGCGGCCCTGGTGCCAGAGTTGGAGTAGGCTTCCTCAGCTGCGGCCGCCGTCCCAGGCCCAGCCCTGCTCCAAATGGCTCTCCCGGCTTCGGGCTGGCCCCTCCAGCTCCGGCTTTTGCTCCGAGAGCACTCCTTCAGCCAGCGTCGCACGCCCTGCAGCCCTGGCCTTTACGGTGCCTAGTGAGAGCCTAAGCCTGGGAGCAGGGGAGATAAAACTTGTGAGAGCGAGAAAGGAATAGGGCACAAGCGAGGGACGACTCAGCCATGGCTCCCACTTTTGGAGACGCAAGCGAATCTGAGCTTACAAGGAGGTGTGGTCGCCTCCCCAGGACGGAAGGCCTGCATTTCTTTGCCTCTGTAGCGGTGCTTCTGAGGAGTGAATGGATGAAAGGAGCCTGACCTCAGACAGGAATTTGAGTCTTCTGTGCTAAGAGCAGGAAGTGGCCAGGAGGGACCTCTGTTTCAGTTTGCTGTTTGGGGGAAACGCGATGAGCTGCCTGACTTCTTATGCCGGGAAAGCCTACCTTGCCCCTTCTGTGCTCCTGGAGCAGAGTCTTGCTCACATGTTTACCAGCGGCTAGGACAAGGAAGAGAAAAGGTATTGCTGTGAAAATGCCAGGCTCCTAAAACTGAAACTTGAAAGCTATAAAGCATGGGAGTCTGACTTACGGAGTGGCTGGCTGCAGTATAGTTTTGCTCTTTCCGAGGTCTGCAGAGATGTTTCTCATTTGGGCGGCTGTGCTTTTCTTGTTTAAATCAAACTTGGGCTTATGTCACAATCCCAGCAGGGCTGTTCTTGGTTCCTGTTGCAGTGGTGCTGTATAATTAGGATTCCTTTTAGGGTTCAAGATGGAGCTGGAGTTCACCTTTGGAACTTTGGAAGCTTTTAGCAGTTGCTAGCTATCCTGTAAATATTTCCATTATAAGAAATACTGTCCGAGTTAACTTGTTATTCACACTTTGATAGGAATTAAAATATGCTTTCTATAGTGTTTGTAAAGTAATATGCTTTATAACCCAAGCCTGAGTTACTGATGCTGGATGTTACAGTTATTTTGCTAGATTAAGAAATAGTGTTCTTTTTGCTCAGTATCTATATTATGTTAAATACAAATTAAATTTACTGCCCTGTGATGTGAGTAGCTGTCTAGTTTCCTAGTTCGAAAGGCGCTGGGGAATTGGACTGTGCTCCCGTTATTGCACTGCTCACCTGAGTGAGCAGCATATAAAGGAACGACGCATGCACGGTGTGGAGGGAGCAGAGAGGGAGCAGTGCTGAGCCCATTGTTTTGCAGATCACATGAAGTGGATAGACTATATGCACAAAGGATTTATGTAGAGGGCCCTGATCATCGGAGAGCCGTCTTCTCATAACAAGGCTCTGGATCCCACTGGGCTCCAGATGGTGGGAGATGATTAGTGTTCTTGACTATATGATTAGCCACATTGTGGAATTTTGTTTCTCTGTGTGTGTGAGGGTGCTGGGGATCAAACCCAGTCTCACACATGCTAAATACTGTTTCCATACTCTTATTTCCCTTTGAATTTTAGGGTATTCCACTAGTCACAAAGGAATTAATATTTTTGCACCCTTAGTTCCCCATTTAGGGTATCTCTTGGTGAGCACTTAAGTAATCAAGAATCTAAATTGGGCCTCGCGCTTGTAATCCCAGCATTCAGGAGACTGAGACCAGAGGATCACGGTTCGCGGACAGCCTTAGCTACTTAGTGAGGCCCTCCGGCAACTTAAACTCTGTTTCAAAAATAAAGAATAAGATATAGGGCAGAGGGTGTAGCTTGGAGGTCAGATGCCCCTGGGTTTTATCCCCAAACCCGGAAAAAAAAAAGTTTAACCATTCCCAAACCTGCAAAAACAAACAAACAAACAAATAAGTAATCTAGATTGTATTTACCTGGTCACATTTGTTACCAATGTTTCCTTCTGTATTTCTTTTGATACCAAGGGCCGTCTACCCCTTTGGTTATGCCTCTAGCCCACATATATATATAAATGGGCTGTTTCAGCCTTCCAAATACTTGGAAAATGGGTGAGATGCCATGCCCGACTGTAACCAGAATAGTTTCTTCAAAGTTTTTTTTTTTTCAACAGAAAAATGATTATAGTTGAGAGAAAACATTACATTTTCAAAGGTTACGTTTTGTAGAAATACCTCATAGTTATAGGAAGTACACGTCTACGATGTTAACAGCCTGATTGGTCTTGTGTTACAAATCCTCTTGAGAGTCCCTAAAGCTATCTATTTCTATTCATGACACTTTGCCATGTCCCAGCAAACGTAGATTCCTGGGAAAAGGTGCTTGTTTTGTTTATATTTGACTTGGTCTGACTAGTTACATTGTTGGTTGTTTTTTTCAGATGACATTAAATTATACTTATAATCCCAGTACTTGGGAGGCTGAGATTTGAGGATCACAGCTACCTAGTGAGGCTTTCTGCAACTTAGTGAGACTTTGTTTTAAAATAAAGAAATAAAAAATCAGGCTGAGGGTGTAGGTTGGAGGTAGAATGCCTCTAGGTTCAATCCCCAGTACCAAAAAAAAAAGTATTTTGATGGCCCTCCATTTCCCCCTTAGCTTTTTTTTTTTTTTGGCCAATTCTGGGGATTGAACCCAGGGGCATTCTACCTGTGATCTATACCCCCAGCCCTATTTTTTATTCTTTATTTTGAAACGGGGTCTCACTAAGTAGCTGAGGCTGTCCGTGAACCATGATCCTCCAGTCTCAGCCTCCTGAATGCTGGGATTACACTAACTCTAAGTAGCTGAGGCTGCCTGAGAACCGCGATCCTCCGGTCTCAGCCTCCTGAATGCTGGGATTACAAGTGTGTGCCACCATGCCCGGCTTATTCTTTATTTTGAGACAGGGTCTCAGTAAATTGTGGAGGGCCTCACTAAGTAGCTGAGGCTGGTTGTGAACCTGCGATCCTCCTGTCTCAGCCTCCCAAATGCTGGGATTACAAGTGTGTGCCGCCACACCTGGCTTCCCCTAGCCTTTGAGGTTCACTCTGATCAGTAGAAAACAGAATACCTAGTTGACTATATAGCATTTGAGGAAAGACTTACTAGATGAAGGTGAATGGTGGGGTGGCAGCAGGCCCTCCCTATACCTCATTTCCAAAATACAGCTCTAGAGAAAATGCTATTTACCACTAGGCAGAGTTAATAAAAGTCAGCACTCTGATGATCTTTGGCATATGAACCACAAGGACTCCCTCAAGCTATCAACAGCCGAATGAAAATTGGAAAGGAATAGATAGCTTTAGGAGGAGATAGGAGAAGGACAAAGCCCAGTCATAACAGAGTGGATTTGTACTTAAGGTTCTTCTATTTTTGTGAGTGTCTTAGTTATGCTTTAATCTCTGTTTTAGCGTGTGTCTGTCTTCTCTCTGGTATTGGGGCTGGAACCCCAGGGATGTTCCTGAGCGACACCCCGAGCTTGCTTGCTTCTTTCCTCCCTTCCATTGGGAATTGAACCCAGGGTTCTACTTACAGGCTATACCCCCAGCCCTTTTTGTTTTTCAAACAGGGCCTTGCAGGCTTGCTTCTTGCTGAGGCTATCCTCAAACATGGGGTCCTCCTTTCTCAGCCTCCTAAGTACTAGGATTATAGGTGTGCACCACCTCACCTGGCTCTATTTTAGCATTTCTTATATGTAGTCCATCTAAAGACAATTTTTAGTTACTTTTGTTTTTTTGTGATACTGGGCATTGAATCCAGATCTCTGAGCTATACACCCCAGCCCACCCCCTTTTTTTGTGTGGTACTGGGGATGGAACTCTGGGGCATTCTACCTCCAAGCTACAACCCCAGTCCCACTTTTCATTCTTTATTTTGAAACAGGGTCTCACTGAGCCACAGAGGGCCTCTCCAAGTAGCTGAGGCTGTCCATGAACCGTGATCCTCCTCTCTTAGACTCCCAAATGCTGGGATTATAAGGGTGCACTACCATGCCCAGCTTTAGTTTTTATTTTGAAATAGTGTCTCATTAAGTGGTAGAAGGCCTCACTATAAATTGCTAAGGCTGTCCTCAAACCTGCGATCCTCCTATCTCAGCCTCCAAAGTACTGAGATTACAGGCATGTTACCACACCCAGCCAGTAGTTTTTCGCTCTTTTATTGGTGCATTATAGTTTCACATCATAATGTTTGGTTCATAATGATAGTGATGCCTGTAATCCCAGTGCTCTGGAGGCTGAGGCAGGAGGATCACAGGTTTGAGGACAGCCTCAGCAAGTAGTGAGATTCTCAGCAACCTAGTGAGACCCTGCTTCAAAGTAAAAATAGAATCAGGCTGGGAGTAGCTTGGAGATAGAATGCCCTTGAGTTCAATTCCTATTTCCAGAAATAAGTAAATAAATAACAGTGGTGACATCTCTGCACACAGCACTTGGCGGGCTTTCCCTCCCCCTTTCCTCCATACAGGGCGTCGAGGTTGATGTTGGCACTCGTATGTACTTCATGTCTGGATGTCGTTCCTTTGTCGATCCTCCTGCTCCTCAGAACCCCCTTCCTTACTCGGCTAGGGTTTCTCTCCCATCAGCTCAAGTCCCTCTGGTATCCCATCCCCATTACTCCCTGCCTTCCGCATATGAGAGAGAAGACCTGTGACCCTCTGCTTTCTGTGTCTTTCTCACTTAACATAATGCTCTCCAGGTCCACCCATTTTCCTGGAAGTGACATCCTTGTGTTGTTCTTTATTGAGTAGAATTCCATTGTGTGTAAATCCCATAATTTGTGATCCATTCATCTGGACTAAACAGGTTGCTCCTGTAATGTGGCTATTGTGAATTGTGCCACTGTAAACATGGACATGGATATACATATATTACTATAAATTGCTGATTTCAGTACCTTTGGGAAGATACCCAGGATTGGTATAGCTGGACACTACTTTTTTGTGTGGGTGATACTGAGGATTGAACCCAGGGGCATTCTACCTCCGAGCTACACCCCAACCCTATTTGCTCTGTTTATTTTGTTTGTTTATTTATTTGGTGGTACTGGGGTTCCTGGAAACCTTTCTACCTTTGGGCTACACTCCCAGACCCTTTTTATATTTTTTTATTTGGAAACAGGGTCTCTTAAGCCAGCGTGCCTGACTTCGAACCTGCGCGATCCTCCTGTCTCTGCCTCCCAAGCGCAGGGATTACAAATGTGTGCCACCACGCCCGGCTTACTCTTTATTTTTGAAACAGGGTCTCACTTAAGTTGTGCAGGGCCTCACAAAGTAGCTGAGGCTGGCAGCAAACCTGTGATCTTCCTGTTGAAGTCTCCCAAATAATGGGATTATTGTCCTGTTTCAGCCTCCCAGATAATGTCACTTATACATGTGACACCACTGCCTAGCTTAGTACTTTTCTTTTTCTTTTCTTTTTTTTTTTTTTTAGTACTGGGGAGTGAATCCAGAGGCATTCTATCTCCAAGCTACACCCCTAGCCTGATTTTATATCTTATTTGGAAACAGGGTCTCACAAGGTTGCCGAGAGCCTTGCTAAATTGCCGAGACTGGCTTTGAATCTGTGATCCTCCTGTGTCAGCCTCCTGAATACTGAGGTTATAAGCGAATGCCATCACACCTGTTTTAGTACTTTTTTTTTTTTTTGTGGTACTAGAGATGGAACCCAGGGGCATTCTACCTCTGAGTTACACCCCCACCCCTATTCTTTATTTGGAAACAAGGTCTCACTGAGTTGCAAAGGGCCTCATTAAGTAGAAGCTGAGGCTGTCTTTGAACTGCGATCCACCTGTCTCAGCCTCCCAAATGCTGGGATTACAAGCGTGCACCACCATGCTGGGTAGTACTTTTCTTTTAAAGGAGGATTTTAAACCGGGTGTGGTGATGCACGCCCGTAATTCCAGTACTTGGGAGGCTGAGAGAGGAGGATTGCAGGTTGGAGAACAGCCTCAGCAAGTAGTGAGACTCATCAACCTAGCGAGACTGTTTCCAAATAAGAAATAACACCATCCTGGGGGTGTAGTTTAAAGGTAGAATGCCTCTGGGTTCAATTGCAGGTACCACCAGAAGAAAAAAAAGAGGCTTTTAGATAATGCTCTGAAACATTTTGAGAAGGCTTACTCAGTGTACAACTCCTAACAAAGTGCGCATTCATTTAGTGTAATGTATGGTTTTATTTTTACGCACGTGTTACTCAAGGTTGAACCCAGGGGCATTCTACCCTATACACCTAGCCTTTTTATTTTGAAATGGTCTTGCTAGTTGCTGAGTCTTACTGCTTTTTGAGGCTGTCCTGGAACCTTGTGATCCTCCTGTCTCAGCCTTCCAAGTACTGAAATAACAAGCGTGCACCACCACACCCGGCTGCGTGTTTTGTTTTTAATTCTATTTTCCTTTGTTCTTTTGCTCACAGTAAATTTTGCAAAGGCCTTAAATTATTTCGAGCATGTAAACACTATATGTTTTAGTGGTAATTACTTTTCTTCTGCCTCCTTTTATTCTTTTGTTATCTTTTTATTACAGAAATGAGCCGTCAGACTGCTACAGCATTACCTACTGGAACCTCCAAGTGTCCACCATCCCAGAGGGTGCCTGCCCTGACTGGCACAACTGCATCCAACAATGACTTGGCGAGTCTTTTTGAGTGTCCTGTCTGCTTTGACTATGTGTTGCCACCCATTCTTCAGTGTCAGAGCGGCCATCTTGTTTGTAGCAACTGTCGCCCAAAGCTCACATGTTGTCCAACTTGCCGAGGCCCATTGGGATCCATTCGCAACTTGGCTATGGAGAAAGTGGCCAATTCAGTACTTTTCCCTTGTAAATATGCCTCTTCTGGATGTGAAATAACTCTGCCACACACAGAAAAAGCAGACCATGAAGAGCTCTGTGAGTTTAGGCCTTATTCCTGCCCATGTCCTGGTGCTTCCTGTAAATGGCAAGGCTCTTTGGATGCCGTGATGCCCCATCTGATGCATCAGCACAAGTCCATTACAACCCTGCAGGGAGAGGACATAGTTTTCCTTGCTACAGACATTAATCTTCCTGGTGCTGTTGACTGGGTGATGATGCAGTCCTGTTTTGGCTTCCATTTCATGTTGGTCTTGGAGAAACAGGAAAAATACGACGGTCACCAGCAGTTCTTCGCAATTGTACAGCTCATAGGAACACGCAAGCAAGCTGAAAATTTTGCTTATCGACTTGAGCTAAATGGTCATAGGCGGCGATTGACTTGGGAAGCGACTCCTCGATCTATTCATGAGGGAATTGCAACAGCCATTATGAATAGTGACTGCCTAGTCTTTGACACCAGCATTGCACAGCTTTTTGCAGAAAATGGCAATTTAGGCATCAATGTAACTATTTCCATGTGTTGAAACGGCAATCAAACATTTTCTGGCCAGTGTTTAAAACAGTTGCATTCGATTTCACAGAGATTAAGGCACCCATCTGCCTGCCAACCTGAAACTCTTGGTAGGTGGAAGCTAGACACATGAAGGTAAATAAAAAGAAAGGCTGTTAAATACAGGAAACAGTTGCATGTAGTAACACTAATATATTTAAGAATAAGTCAACAGTAAACCACTGAAAAAATATATATATACACCCAAGATGGGCATCTTTTGTATTAAGAAAGGAAGCATTGTAAAATAATTCTGAATTTTGTGTTTGTTGTAGATTGGTTGTATTGTTTTTTTATTTTTTGGTGTGCGTGCGTGTTTGGTTTTCCTTTAACTGACAAGCCATCAGAGTGGTCTTGGACCACTGCTTTCCCTTTGTGAGTCAATACATAGTGCTGCTGTTTTTTTATTTTTTTCCTTTTGTGTGTGTGTATTTGCTAATTTTTATTGATTCTAGTTTTTCATTAAATAAAACTTTCTTTTCTGTAATTTCAGGTTTTCCCTCACTTTTTGTACCTTTTTAAAGTTAGTATCTTTTGATATGCATAATTGTTTATGGTAAAGTTTCTGTGTTCAGTACATATTTTCTTTCATTAATCAGTTCATTAGAAATATTTTAAAATTCAGCTATTTTGTGAAGATATAAGTCCCAGAAAGGAAAGGTTTCATCAGAAAAATTATCAGAAGCTATTTAAAGCAGCAATAAGGTGGTCTCTTCATACTTGTGCTTTCTCTCTCTTCCAGTTGAGTCATACGTCTTCAGGCTTATTCTTTGAAAGGGAGTAATTTCAGATTTAAATAAATACTGAAAAAAATCAGGCTCTTTTTTCCTCAAATATCTTGGACAGATCACATGTTTAAAATTTGTTCTTGTATTTATTGGTTTTGCAGAAGGCATCATTATACACAGTATTTGTAATTAAGAGCAAATCATTTGTTTAAAAAAGGGCAGTTTCCAAGAAAATGTTTTTGGTCTTTTATAATTCTCATTAAAAGATTATCTGGCAAATTAAATCTTGCTGTGTCTGCTTTAGCTCTAAGTTTGGTAAACTCCAAAGTAATTTCCCTGTTTCATTCTGTACTCTACACTGCACAAAGCGGTGTGCCATCACTTAGAAGTGTGGCAGAGCTTAGTTCTAAGTTCTAAGTGCAGCAGGAGACTGGGCACCTGCCTGTGGACTGCATGGGCTTGTTGTGCCCTGCTCTGCCCACGATGACTGACTAAAGTGTTGTTTGTTTGTTTTTTTCTTTTAAAAGACAAAAGTGGCCCCAGGTATGTTGGAACACGCCTGAAATCCTAGTACTTGGGGGGCTGAGACATCACAGGTTCAAGACTAGCCCCGGCCATTTATTGAGACTCAGCAACCTAGCAAGACCCTGTTTCGAAACAAAAATAAGCCAGGCGGGGTGGTGCACGCTTGTAATCCCTGCGCTTGGGAGGCAGAGACAGGAGGATCCTGCAGGTTCAAAGCCAGCCTCGCTGGTTTAAGAGACCCTGTTTCCAAATAAAATATAAAATAGGTCTGGTAGTATAGCCAGGGTTCCATCCCCAGTACCACAAAAAATAAAAAATGAAATAAAAAGGTACTAAAGGTGTAGTAACAATATCTAACATTTGTTGGGTGCTTAATATGTAACAAAGCACTCTTCCAGGTCACTTACTTATACCTTGTTTAACCCTTATCAGCAGCTACTATATATAACTTAACCCCACTTTACACTTTAGGAAACCGGGGCCCAAGGTCACAGAGCTGTTAAGTAGGGCAGAACTAAGAGTGGCACCTAGGTACTTAGAAGTCTGGCTGCAGAGCCAAAACTCAGTCATTAGGGCTATGAAATACTAAGTCAACTCACTTTTTTGTGTGGTACTGGGTTGAACACAGAGGTGTTCTACCTCTGAGCTATACTCCCAGTCCTTTTTATTTTATTTTTTTGGTGGTACTGGGGATGGAAGCCATCTTTGGATGCTTTTGTCATTGCTTTCTTGAGAGGTCTTACATAGTAGAAGTGTGATAAAGTAAATTTGATAGCTTAGCTAGTATTTATTTTTTTGGTGGTACTGGGGATGGGACCCAGGGGCTTTCTACCTCGGGGCTATACTCCCGGACCTATTTTATATTTTATTTGGAAACAGGGTCTCACTAAGTTGCTGAGAGCCTCACTAAAATAGCTGATGTTGGCTTCGAACCTACACGATTCTCCTGTCTCAGCCTCAGGGATTACAAGCGTGTGCAACAATGCCCGGCTTAGTTAGTATTTTATTTTATTGTTTATTTTTTTGGTGGTTCTGAGTTGGAATCCAGAGGCTTTCTACCTCCGGGCTATACTCCCAGACCTGTTTTTTATATTTTATTTGGAAACAGGGTCTCACTAAGTTGCTGAGAGCCTCACTGGCTGGCTTCGAACCTGTGTCTCAGCCTCCCAAGCGCAGGGATTACAAGCGTGCGTCACCATGCCCAGCTTTAGCTAGTATTTTAATACTTGTTAATTCTTTTTTTTTTTTTTTTTTGGTGGCACAGGGCATTGAACCTAGGGGTATTGTACTATGGAGCTATCCCCCAGCCCGTATGTATGTATGTATGTATGTATGTATGTATGTATGTATGTATGTATGTACATGTGGTTTTTGCAGTACTGGAGATGAAACCCAGGGGCATTCTACCTCCAAGCTACACCCCAGCCCTATTTTTTTATTCTTTATTTTTAAACAGGGTCTCACTGAGTTGCAAAGAGCTTCACTAAAAGTAGCTGAGGCTGTTTGTCCTATCTCAGCTTCTCAAAGTCTTCACATTCTTGGCCTAAAGGGAGAGCCACATTTCTTGTGATGGGATGGACATTACTTGGTCCATTTGAGATTTTATGAGGTTTAACTCTTGTTCTTAAATTGTATTTATTACAATGAATAATTTTAATTAATGCCCTTGTCCCTTCTTTTGGTGTCTTTCAGGGGATCTTATGGGGTAGGTATAGGTACTGTTTATTTTACTGGGTTTTTTTTTTTTTTTTTTGGTGTGTGTGTGTGTATTGAAGTGGGGGATCTAGGGATCAAACCCAGGTCCTAAGCCAGGCGTGGTGGCGCACGCTTGTAATCCCAGCATTTGGGAGTCTGAGACTGGAGGATCATGGTTCACGGACAGCCTCAGCTACTTAGTGAGGCCCTCTGCAACTTAGTGAGACCCTGTTTCAAAGTAAAGAATAAAGCCGGACATGGTGGCGCACGCTTGTAATCCCCGCACTTGGGAGGCGGAGACAGGAGGATCACGCAGGTTTGAAGCCAGCTGTGCTGGCTTAAGAGACCCTGTTTCCAAATAAAAATATATATATAAAAAAATAGGTCTGGGAGTGTAGCCCAGAAGTAGAAGGGTTTCCAGGAACCCCAGTACCACCAAGAAAAAAAAAAAAAAAGAATAAAAAATAGGGCAGAGGTTGTATCTCGGAGGTCAACTGCCCTGGGTTCCATCCCCAAACCCGCCAAAAAAAAAAAAAAACAAAAAAAAACACCAGGTCCTAGTGCATGTTAGGTAAGTATTCTACCACTGAGCTATACTCCCAACCTGGCTTGTACTTTTTTTTCTGGTACTGGGAATTGAACCCAGAGACATTCTACCTCTGAGTTACACTCCCAGTCCTATTTTACTTTTTATCTTGGAACATGGTCTCACTAAGTTCTCAAGTGCCTCACTAAGTTGTTGAGGCTGCCTTCAAACCTGTCATTCTCCACTCTTGGTCTTCCAAGTACTGGGATTACAGGATTGTGCTATCAGGCCCAGCGTGTGTGTGTGTGTGTGTGTGTGTGTGTGTGTGTGTGTGTGTGTGTGTGTGTGTACATACATACATACTAGGGATGGAACCCAGGGACATTCTACCTCTGAGCTACACCCCTAGCCCTGTTTTTTATTTTGAAACAGGGTCTCACCGAGTTGCAAGGGGCCTAAGTAGCTGAAGCTCTCAGTAAACTGCGATCCTCCCATCTCAGCCTCTGGAATGCTGGGATTACAAGTATGCACTATCACGCCCGACTGAGCTTTTTTTTTTTTAAATTGTGTACTATAAACTGAACCCAGGAGCATTCTACCACCACGCTACACCCCGGCCTGATTTTTTTATTCTTTATTTTGAAATGGTCTCACTGAGTTGCAAAGGACCATAAGTAGCTAAAACTGGTCATGAACCGAGATTCTCCTGTCTCAGCCTCTTAAATGCTCGGATTATGAGCGTGCATCACTACGCCCGGGTCCTATTTTTTATTGTTTGTTTTTAACAGTGTTTTTAACAGGGCCTCAGTAAGTAGTTGAGGCTGGCCACTAACTTGAGATCCTCCTGTCTTCACCTCCAAAGTACTGGGATTCCAAACCTGTGCTACTGCGCCCAGTTTGAAGATTTTTTTTGGTTGTTTTCTTGGAGGTACTGGGGGTGGAACCCAGGGGCTTTCTACCTCTGGGCTACACTCCCAGACATATTTTATATTTTATTTGGAAACAGGGTCTCACCAAGTTGCTGAGAGCCTAAGTAGCTGAGTCTGGCTTCGAACCTGTGCAACCCTCCTGTCTCAGCCTCCCAAGCGCAGGGATTACAAGTGTCACCACCACACCCAGCTTGAAGAACTTTTAAAAGCCCATGCATCAAAAGCACGTAGAGTAGCCAGGCAATGGTGGCGCACACTTGGGAGGCTGAGACAGGGGGATCGAGGTTTCGTGGCCAGCCTCAGCTACATGATGAGCCCATCTGCAACTTAGACTCTTTTTCAAAATAAAGAATTTAAAAAAAAAGGGGCTGGGTGTGTAGCTCAGGGGTAGAATGCCCCTGGGGTTCCATTCCCAGTACCGCAAAAATAAAAAATGCATGTGGAGTGCTGGTTAAATACACAGACCCCAGGGCCTTACCTCTGGGCCAGCTGAATCAGAATTTCTTGTTACTGTGACACACAGGGAGTCTTAGGGTAACTTTTTTTTTTGGTTGAAAGAGTCCAAGATAAGGCCTTGGAAGGTTCAGTGTCTGCTTCCAAGATGGTGCCTCATAGCTTGCCTCCTCACATAGTAGAAGGACTGAAGGGCAGAAAAGAAGCTAAGTAGTTCCCTGGAGCTCTTTTACGAGGGCACTAAACCCATTCATGAGTAGAGCCCCTGTGACCTAATCACCTAATTTTTTTTTTTTTTTTTTTGGTGGTAATGAGGATTGAACCCAGGCGCTCTACCTGAGCTACATGCACCCCAGCCCTATGTTACTTTATCATTTTATTTTTTTAGTGGTACTGGGGATCGAACCCAGGGGCACTGTACATCTGAGATATGTCCCCAGCCCTTATTTTAAATTTATTATTTTTTTTCAGGGAACTGGGGATCGAGCCCAGGAAGGCATTCTACCCCTGAGCTATACCTCTAGACCTAGGTTTTTCATTCCTTATTTTGAAATATGGTCTCAGTTGCAGAGGGTCTAAGTTGCTGAGGCTGGCTGTGAATCTGTGATCCTCCTGTCTTAGCCCCCCCAAGTACTGGAATTACAGGCTTGGACCTGGCTTCCTCACCTCTTAATATTTTCATCTTGGTGACAGTTCATCACATGAATTTAGGGGATTTCAGATCATAGTACCTATGAACCAGCCATCCACTTTTGGGTAAAACCAAAAAAACTAAAAAGCAGGAACTTGAAGAGATTCTTGTGTGCCAGCAACTTTGACTAAGCAACAGATGAGTGAGTCAGCAGTGTGGCATTACTATTCAGCCATTAATGATATTCTGCTCATGCTTCAGGGATAAATCTTGATACTGTATGCTTCCACTTCCAGGAAGCATTTGGAATGGGCACATTTATATGGGACATAGAGTGAGAACGGTGATTCCCAGGATCTGGGGTTGGGGTGAGTGGGGAGTCATATTTCCATGGGTGGTTTTTAATTGAAAGAAAAAAAAGGATGTGGACAGTGGCAACTACAAAGGTCACTGATGTCCTGACATGTACACTTAAAGGATGGAGAAGAGACCCTGGTGCTGCCTATAGCCAAGGATGAGACTGTATGGTCAGTTCTCTAAGAGATTTAATGGAACCCCCAGTTAAAAAAATGTTGGCCCTTTGCTGGGTGGAGCATGGCAGGCCAATTTGGTGGACATCAGTTCCCTCTGGTTGCAAAAAGCAAAACAGTCCTACTTTAGTAAAGGTAACTGAATAGGTGGTAAGATAGTCAAAGCTTTTTTTTTTTTTTTTTTTTGCAGTACTGGGGATGGAACCCAGGGGCACTGTTCCTCCGAGCTATACCCACAGCCCTATTTTTTTAGTCTTTATTTTTTGCAGGTCTGGGGATGGAACCCAGGGGCATTTGATCTTCAAGCTATACTCCCTGCCCTTTTTTTTTTTTTTTTTTTTTTTTTTTTTGCGGGTCTAGGGTTGGAACCCAGGGGCATTCTACCTCTGAGCTATACCCTCTGCCCTATTTTTTATTTTAACTTTATTTTCCATAAGGACAAATAATTGGCTATATTTTCATGTTTGCCTAATTTTCCATCTAAGTGATTGGTTTTGGGATCCTACAAGTCTCTAGGTCAATCTGCAGAGGTTAGGATCTATAGTTCATCAACTTGACTGTGCATCAGAACTGTGTGGAGGGCCAGCTTCAGAGCTACACCCCCCAGCCTGAATTTTTTTTAATTATTTATTTTGAAACAGGGTCTGAGTTGTAGAAGGCCTCACTAAGTAGCTGAGGCTGTCTGTGAACCATGATCCTCCTGTCTCAGCCTCCAAAATGCTGGGATTACAAGCATGTGCCACCAAGCCCGGGTAGAGGGCCAGCTTCTTAAAACATAGGTCTCTACCCTGAGTTTCAGAGTTTGATTCAGGTCTGCAGTGGGCCAGAGGGTTTATATTTCTAGTATGTTCTTGGGCAATACAAAATCTGGGAATGACCCCATTGAGAACTGCCTTTTATTTTTCCAGGGATCCTAATGATCCCTCTCTAAAGAACAAAGTCAAGAGTTTGATTGTTAAAACTGATTTATTAGTAACAGATTTGTGTAACACTCACCACTACTTAAGTGAGGCTCATCCTATTGGGATTATGCTCATGAATTAGGAACACTCTGCTCACTCCTACTGGTGTGAATAAAATCAACCTGGTCAGTGCCTGCTGGCACGTCATAACTGTGGCTTCTAAGAGCTTGAGATCTGGGCTGGCCTAGAGTTTGCTATTTACGAGACCAGGTCTGGTCTTGACAGTAAAGCCACCATCAAAAGCTGCGTTGAGAACTTCATCCAGGCAGCTTGCCGTCACAAAACTTAAATCCTGGCGCACGTTGACTGGGATTTCCTCCAGGTCCTTCTCGTTCCTCTGAGGAATGATGATTTGCTTCAGTCCTGCTCTGTGTGCTGCCAGCACTTTGTCTTTAATGCCACCCACCTATAGGGAGAGAAGGAAGGCTTAAGGTCTATGATCATCTTCAAGCTCGGAAAGAGATCCAACCCACCTGTCCTTCACTGAATGGAACCAGCACTAGTATAGGACACTGAAACTGCCTTCCATTCTTTTAGACTACTATATGACACATACTACATGTGACATGTATAAACTATAGGAAAACCATAAACAACAACCTACATTTTTTGTTTCTATTACCGCCATACTAAATCCTTTTATGACAGAAAATTAAAAAAAATTTTTTTTCTTTCAGTACTGGAGATTGAACCCAGGAACATACCTCTGAGCTATACCCCCAGCCCTATTTCTTTTTTCTTTTTTTTTTTTTTTTTTTTTTGTGGTACTGGGGATGGAACCCAGGGGAATTCCACCTCCAGGCTACACTCCAGCCCTATTTTTAATTATTTTGAAACAGGGTCCCACCAAGTTGTGGAGGGCCTCACTAAGTAGCTGAAGCTGTCCATGAATTGTGATCCTCCTGTCTCAGCCTCTCAAGGACTGGGATTACAAGTGTGCACCACCACACCCGGCTCCCACCTCAATTTTTTTTTATTTTTTTATTTTTTGCGGGTCTGGGGATGGAACCCAGGGGCATTCCACCTCTGAGCTACACCCCCTGCACTATTTTTTATTATTTTGAAACAGGGTCTCACTAAGTTGCAGAGGGCCTCACTAAGTAGCTGAGGCTGTCTGCGAACCGGGATCCTCCAGTCTCAGCCTCCCAAATGCCGGGATAACAAGCGTGTGCCACCACGCTTGGCTCCTCAAAATTTTTGATAGGGACGGTACACCTTCTGTCAACAATTCTTTTTTATTTTTAACTGTCGAGGTTGATTGACTGCATTCTGTAATTACAATCTTGTGGTTAGGTTGATTCTGAAAAAGCATATTATTTTACCTCTAAATACTGTTCCTAGGAAGTGATAAATGTTTGCAGAGATAAGTAGGTAATTTCAATACATGTGTTGAACACTACATAGTTCCCCATCAATACATATTTTCATATTTTTATTTTTTCTATTTTTTGTGTGGAACTGGGAGTTGGGTTGAACCCACCCACCTCTGAGCTACACCTCCAGCCCTATTTCTTCTTCTTTATTTTGAAATGGGGTTTCACTACGTTGTGGACGTCCTCACTAAGTAGCTGAGGCTGGCCATGAACAAGCATGTGCCACCACGCCTGGCATTTCTCATGTTTTTAAAAATAAAGTTTAGGCCGGGTGTGATGGTGCATGTGTGTAATCCCAGGACTTGGGAGGCTCAGACAGAAGGATCACAGGTTCAAGGCTAGCCTCAGCAACTTAGGAAGGTCAGTAACAGAGAAGAACCCTGTTTAAAACTACGTAAAATAGAACTAGGGTATAGATTGGAGGTAGAATGCCCCTCTGGGTTCAACCTCCAGTACCTCCAAAGTCTTGTTGCCAATTTAAAAAAATAAATAGAAAGTACTGTTCCTACAGAGGCCAGCTGTGTACCTCTTTATGGGTTTAGAGTAAGGATTCTGAGCTGGGTGTGGTGATGCGTGCGTGGAATCCCAGTGCTTGGGAGGCTGAAGCAGGAGGACTGAAGGTTCAAAGACGGCCTTGGCAACTCTGTGAGGCTCGCAGCAACCTGATGAGACTCTTGACAAATATGATATAAAAAATTGGTCTGGGGTATAACTTAGTAGATGCCTGTGGGTTCAATCCTCAGTAACAAAAAGAGAGAGAGAGAGAAAAAAAAAAAGGGCCAGGACTTCTATACCACTAACTTAAGAAAATATGCCCCAAAGTGACCCAGGCTTCTGTGGTAGTTTTAAAATAGGTTCATAATGGTCCCTTTACAGAGGTGGAGTCTAATTTTCCTCCCCTTGGATGGGGGCCAGGCTTTCTGACTTGAGAATAAGAAATGTGTGGTAGGAATGAGGCCATTATCACTTTCAAGGTTGAGTCAAAAAAAAAAAAAAGAGAGCGCTTCTATTTGGCTTGATCTCTCTGGGGTCTCTTGAGCATGTGATCTCACTCACACAGCCTCCAGAAGTGCCCCTTATGAGGGAAATGGGCCTCCTGCCAATACCAGGACCCATCTGCCTGTCCTGTGCATGGGCCACCTGGAAGCATCATCTGTATAACTGTGACCTGGCTAGACCCCGGTCTCTAGTACAAGAGACCTTGAACCTGAAGAAGGCAGCTAGGCCTCTCCTGAATTTCTGAGCCACAGAAACTTTGAGAATAATAAATATTACTGTTTGTAATGTGTTAGATTGCTGGAGCCCCAAGACTCCACATTTTAAAAAATCTAACAATTAGATATGGGTATTCTTGCTGGGCGTGGTGGCGCATGCTTGTAATCCCAGTATTTGTGAGGCTGAGACAGGAGGATCGTGGTTTGGGGACAGCCTCAGCTATTTAGTGAGGCCCTCTGCAACTCAGTAACACCTTGTTTCAAAATAAATAAAAATACAGGGCTTGGGGTGTAGCTCAGAGGTGGAATGCCCCTGGGTTCTATCTCCAGTACCACAAAAAAAAAAAAAAAAAAAAAAAAAAAAAAAAAAAGGAAAGAAAAAAGACATGGGTAATCTTTAACTCAGTTTCCACTCTATTAGCTTGTCTGTAATTCTATCAACTGTCATAACCTTGATATTTCTATAGGTAGATAGAAGTTGTCAAATTTTTAAAGGTAATAACTAGACTTTAAAGATTAAAAACAGCTATCCAAATCTTTTTTATTTTTTTGGTGGTACTAGGGTTCCCGGAAACCCTTCTACCTCCGGGCTTCACTCCCAGACCCATTATATATATATATATATATATATATATATATATATATATATATATATATATATATATATATATTTTGTGGAAACAGGGTCTCTTAAGCCAGCGCGGCTGGCTTTGAACTTGCGTGATCCTCCTGTCTCTGCTCCCAAGCGCAGGGATTACAAGCGTGCGCCACCACGCCCGGCCTATCCAAGTCTTTTAAGTGAGAAAACATGAGGAAAATTGTCAGGTTTTATTTTATTTGATGAAAACTTTAAAATATGATTTGGTTACAGGTATAAAAATCTAAGCCGGGAATGGTGGCACACACCTATCATCCCAGTACTTGGAAGATTGAGACAGGAGGACAGGGTGTTCAAAGACAGTCTCTGCAAGTAGTAAGAGTCTCATCAACCTAACAAGACCATTTCAAAACAAAAACAAGAATAAAAATAGGAGCCAGGTGTGGTAATCCCAGTACAGTCTCAGCCACCTTCAGCTACTTAGTGAGGCCCAAATAGGACTTGGGATGTAACTTGGAGGTAGAATGCCAGTACAAGGCAAAAAAAAGTTGGGGGTGGGGGGGCAGCTAGAGGTGTAGCTCAGAGGTAGAATGCTTTAGGGCTCAATCCCCAGTACCACACACATACAAACAAAATTAATGTATGTCTAAACCCAAAGTTTTCACAGAAAGAAGAGACAGCACAATTAATATAAAATTTAAAACTGTACTAGTTTGTGGCCAGCCTCAGCTACTTAGTGAGACCCTGTTTCAAAATTAAGAATAAAAAATGGGGTTGGGGTGGCATAGCTCGAAGGTAGAATGCTCCTGGGTTCAACCCCCAGTTTCACCAATAAATAAATAAATAAAATAAATAAGACCATATAAATTAGGTTTTCCATACTTACTGGAAGAACAAGACCTCTCAGTGTAATTTCTCCAGTCATGGCTACATCTGAACGCACCAACCGCCCACTAAAAAGTGAGGCGAGACAGGTTACTATGGTAACACCAGCAGATGGTCCATCTTTTGTGACAGCTCCAGCTGGGAAGTGCAGATGGATGTCTGTGTTGTCAAGAAGATCAAAACTTCCAAAAGCTTTAAAAAGAAGAAAAGGATTTTAATGTAGAAAAATCTGTTTTCTTTTTCTTCTAAAGAAGAAAACCAGCGACAAAAATCATGTTTTGCGTAAATGAATCCTTCAAAAATATTAATGAATAGTATAATTAAAGCGAGGAAGGTATGAGAGATGAGATTCATTCTGTTCTATGTAAGATTCAAAACAAAATTAACCTTTTGAATTAATTTCTAGTTCAGGCACTGAATCAAATAATCCTAAAATGGTACTGGAATCTCCATAGGGGTTCAGAAGCAAAGATTTGTACTGTACTAGGTGACATAAATGATAATTTAAAGCTCATCTTAGCTGGACACAGTGGCCTATGCCTATAATCTCAAGTACTTGGGAGGCTAAGCTAGGAAGATTGCAGCTTTGAGGATAGCTTTAGCAATTTAGCAAGACCATGTTTCAAAATATAAAATAAGCCAGGTGTGGTGGCACATGCTTGTAATCCCAGCATTTGGGGAGGCTGAAACAGGAGGATCCAGGTTCGCAGACAGCCTCAGCTACTTAGTGAGGCCCCTTGCAACTCAGTAAGACCTTGTTTCAAAAATAAAAAATAGGGCTGGGGGTGTAGCTTGGAGGTAGAATGCCCCTGAGTTCCATCCCCAGTACTGCAAATTAAAATAAAATAAAATAAGGAATAGAGTGTAGCTCACTGATAGAATGCTCCTGGGTTCAGTCCTCAGTACCACAAAGGGAAAGGAAAAAAGAAAAAAAGCTTAGTTTAATCTTTGCCATAAAATTGTGAGATTCTTATAGACTTGTGATATCTGAAGCTCTTCTTCACTCACAGCTGTATCACAACTCTGGCGAGGCCACGTACCATTGGTCAAATGGTATTTCTTGGCATTGCTACGGAGCCAGCTAATAGCGAGATGGGCAGACTCCTTCATGACGTCGCCTAACTGGCCAGTCAGCGTTAATTGGCCTTCGCCATCCATTCGACTAGCCTCCACAAACATGATTTTCCCCCCTAAGGGAGTCCAAGCCAAACCTATCGCCACTCCTGGTTGACTCAAACGCTCAGATACCTTGAAAGGAAGAAGAAAAATGATCAGAATTATGTTAAAAAGTGCTGAATTATTTTCAGACTGACTAATCAATCATACTATCCCACAAGAGTTTGCCTTTTCTTTTTTGTGGTACTGGGGATGGAAGCCAGGGGCATTGTACCTCTGAGCCACACCCCCAACCCTATTTTTTATTCTTTATTTTGAAACAGGGTCTCACTGAGTTGCAAAGGACCTCACTAAGTAGCTGAGGCTATGCGCAAACCGCAATCCTCCTGTCTCAGCCTCCCGAATGCTGGGATTACAATTGTGCACCACTATGCCTGGCTTAAGAGTTTGCTTTTTCTATAGAAGACTTAAACTATACACCTGAAAGTACTCATTAGCTAAGATGATTCTGAGCCACACTTATTTACTTTCTGGCTTTCTTCCAGAAAAATACCTAAACTTCCTTTTTGGTATTTATCAGAAGCAATTTTACCTTAAAATATGCGTGCATAATTTTGATTTTAAAAAGCCAAATCTCGCCGGGTGTGGTGCCGCATGCTTGTAATCCCAGCCGGGAGGCTGAGACAGGAGGATTGCAGTTTGCGCATAGCCTCAGCTACTTAGTGAGGTCCTTTGCAACTCAGTGAGACCCTGTTTCAAAATAAAGAATAAAAAAATAGGGCAGGAAATGTAGCTTAGAGGTAGAATGCCCCTGGGTTTCATCCCCAGACCCATAAAAAAAAAAAAAAAGCCAAATCTAGTTCTCTGTGCCCTAATTTTCAAGAAATCCAGTAGTTTTATCTATTTATTAGGTTGTATTTACATATATTCACCCCAGAACCCAATTCACATTGTAGGTAACCATGTGTTTGCATCACAAAGTAAAAGCCCTCTTACCAGCATACAAATGTTGGCTCTAAGGTCCATCTCACACCCTCCATTTCACTTCCCCCACAGGACTCTTGCTGCTGTAGAGAAGGTGCTATAAAATGCTCCTTCAGATGCCCTAGCTTCCTAGGAATTGGAGCCACTGTGGCCTGGCTGCCATTTTAAACAGAGCATGCTATTTGTCCGAGATCTGGTGATAAACTAGCTATGTTAACACATCCAAGTTATGAAAACACAGTGACAGTTGAAAGACGGCAAAGCGAACTTTTACTGCATCCCTTGAGCCTCCAGCTTTCCTATCCTGTGAAAGTCACATGCGTCAGAGGAGCTGGGCACGGATCTACAAGAGAGTCCTCTACTGACAGGTAGGTTTCTCATACAGAACAGACGGGTCTGCAGCCTGATTTCTGCTTTGGGCTATAGTGCTGATGTTTAGTCTTCTCCCAACAGGCTCGGACAGTGAGATTCCTGATTTTAAAATTTACTTTAAGCTGGGTGTGGTGGTGCACACCTGTAATCCAAAAACTTGGGAGGCTGAGATAGGAAGCTCATAGGTCCAAGGCCCACCTCCGTAACTTAGTGAGACCATTTCCAAATAAATATGAAAAAGGGCTGGGGGCATAGCTCAGAGGTAAAATGCCCGAGTTCAACCCCCAGTACCAAAAATTTTTTACTCTTAAATCATGTATGGTATCCATTGAAGCCACTGGGTACTTATAGTCTATTTAAAAAATTTTAGTTCTTCTTTTGTGGTACTGGAGATCAAACCCAAGGGCTTCCCATACTCCAAGAAAACGCTATAGCACTGAGCTACATCCCAGCCCCAAACTGAATTCTAATCAACTTCTCAGAATATGTCAGAAACCTGCAAGGCCGAGCTCCAGCGCTGGCTGCGCGGGCACTTTGCAGCACAGCTCACACTTCCCTCCAGCTTTGTGCTGTTGTGTTGTTATTTTTGTGGTACTGGGCACTGGGCCCAGGGCCATTTTACCTCTGGGCTACACCTCCAGCCCTATTTTATTTTATTTTTGAAACAGGGTCTTGCTAGATTGCTGAGAGGCTTGCTAAGTTGTTGAGGCTGGTCTCAAACCCGTGATCCTCCTGTTTCAGACTATGGAGTACCGGGATTATAGGTGTGTGCCACCACGCCCAGCTTGGCACTGCTATATTCTAAATTTAAGACACAAAAGTTCAATATGAAAAGGATAACAGAAACAACTACCTATAAAACTGTCCACAAAGTTTATTTTCTAATACAAAGTCATTTTTCTATACCTGCACCATGGCACTTATTTTGGGTAGGAATTTCCCAGGGACAGGTGAAACAGTCCTAAAGAATGATCCTTAATATACTAAATTATGTCTAACACAAAAAGCCATTTGATACAGCTTTATCTGTAACAAGGATAATGACTCTTACAGCTGAATTCTCAGACCTTATTTTTCAAAACAATACCAAAAGGATCAAAGAAGCAGTGGTGAGTCTACTTGATCACCACCCTGCCAAGAAACCAAGCCGGTTCCAACTCTCACCCTCTGCTGGAGGGCCCTGGAACTGCGAGCAGAAGCGATGGGGCTGTTGCTGGGAAGGGCGGCTCAGTCCTATTAGGACTTGGCAGTCAGTGTTCTGATAGTAATCTGAAGTGGACGATGTAAATGGCCAATGTGTGGAACGTAACAACAAATTTGGACAGAAGCGAAGTTCCTACTAAACCTGGAAACTGTAATCAAGGCTAAGAGTAGCTATCTAAGAAGAACTTTTAGTCCTTAGACTTAGTCATATTCCGTATGTTCTCACAATGAAGCGGAACAATCAAGCATCCAGATGTGTATTTCTCCATCAGAAATGACATAGTGCACAGTGGGCAGGGTGGCGCATACTTATAATCCCAGTAATTTGGAAAGCTGAGACAGGAGGATCACAGGTTCGAGACCAGCTTCAGCAATTTAGTGAATCTCTCACAGCAACCTAGCGAGACTCTGTTTCCACAACAAAAAATAAAAGGGGCTGGGGATGTAGCTTAGAGGAAGAATACCCTTGAGTTCAAAGCACAGTACAAAAAAAAAAAAGAAAAAGAAAGAAAGAAAGAAAAGAGAAATGATGTAATACAAATACAGAAATGACATAGTACAAGATGCAAGAGCTGGACATGCTAGCATGCACTTGAAACTCCAGTACATGAGGCTGAGGCAGGAGGATTGCAGGTTTGAGGACAGCCTCAGCAGCCTAGTGAGATTCTCAGCCACTAAGTAAGATCCTGCTTCAAAATAAGAGTAAGTAAATAAATAAATAAGTAAATAAAATAGGGCTGGGGTGTAGCTCAGAGGTAGAACACTCCCGGGTTCAATCCCCAGTTCCACAAACAAACAACCCCCCCCCCCCACCATATGCTTGTGACTGCAAGCCATCTCACCCCTTTACACAAAAGAAATGGTGTTTCACAGCATTCCCTACTCACAGACTCAACATAATAATTACAAAATAACACTTATCCACCAGTACCTTCCTCTCAGCTTCTATTCCCATTATTAAATTGTGAAATTATTAGTTCTATTAGCCTAGATACCAAAGTGGGAGAATATCTTAGGTTCATTTCTGTACTCAATTATACACTATTACTAGCAATAAGGCAAATAGGCAGGCTGAGGAAACATCTGAAATATTTAAAGAAAAACCTAATTAATAATAGAGTAGGTCTTAAGATTTATTCTTAATACTTGAATGAATCAGTTTTCATTTGTGTATCTACTGACTGTCAATTTCACACTGCTCTATACTTTATTAAAACCAGTGATACGGATTGAAATCGTGTACCTGCCCAGCTCTGTGACTCTTACAATCCTAGACCAACACTTAGACTCATCAGAGAGAACAAGACTTTACATTCATTCAACAGCCCTTTACCAAGTATCCTGAGCCAGACTCCGTCCCATAGAAGTGCACGCACCGTGGACCGGTGGACTACACACGGACATGAGATGGAGGAGCAATTATACCTGGTACAGGGAGCTACAAGAAGGGTAAGCAGTGGAGCGCAGTGGCGCACGCTTGTAATCCCAGTACTTGGGAGGCTGAGACAGGAGGATCGCAGTTCATGGCCAGCCTCAGCTACTTAGTGAGGCCCTCTGCAACTTAGTGAGACTGTTTCAAAATAAAGAATAAAAAATGCTTGGAGGTAGAATGCCCCTGGGTTCAATCCCTACTACCGTGCGCGCGTACACGTGTACACACACACACGCACACACACACACAGTGCTCTTATCTATAGGGCACTCTGACAAGGCAGGGTTCTAGACCTAGAGCTCGAGTAGGTGTCGGAAGAGAGGCTTAGTCGTCTTAATAGGAGAAGTTTGCTGGGCAGAGAGGACTGGGAGGCAGCACAACAGAAGGGCCGGCAGGTGCCCAGGGATGGAGACAGGGATATTTTGTGGGCCTTCTTTCCAGGGACTAGCATGGCACCATGCTAAATGCAAAACCTGAGCTGTCAGATCACTGTGCGATGTGTGCAGGATTATTCTGTAATGACACTCACACCACCAACTGGTTTCTTTTAGAGCTCATATAGCATGTTATGCTTCTGCCCGGGCTGTTACCACAGTAGCTATCCCTCTGGCAACCTCTTCACAAGTCTTTGTATTGAAATAATAAGCCTTGAATTCTTGAGTCTGTTTTCGAGTGTGGATTTGTTTTAGTAGCATTAAGAAAAAGCAAGGGCAGATTCTGTTGCCTTTAGAGAGGTGCTGGTTCCATCATCTTCCTGTTTTCTTTCTTTCCCCTGGTACTAGAGATTGAACCTAGGGCCTCACACGTGCTAGGCAAGCACCCCACTGGCTACATCCCAGCCCTCCCGCTGATACGCCTTAAAGCAGTGTTAGGCGCCCCAGTCTGGCCTGACTCCCACGCTGCCGAGACCAACAGCTCTTAGGTCTTTTCAGAAGGGCCTTTTCTTAGCACAACTGATTCCTGGTGGGGTGTTGGACCAGGCTGGGTGTACCTCAAACTCGCACCCCCACCTTTATTTTTTGTGGTACTAGGGATTAAGCCCAGGGGCATTCTATCTCCAAGCTATACCCCCAATTCTTTTTAGTTTTTTGTTTGGAAAGAGGTTCTGGCTAGTTTGCTGAAAGCCTCTTTAGGTTGCTGAGGCTGTCCTTGAATCTGTGATCCTCTGGTCTCAGTCTCCCAAGTACTGAGATTAAGGTGTGTGCCACCACACCTAGCTTATTATTATTATTATTATTAATTTTGAAACAAGGTCTAAGTTGCTGAGTGTCTTGCTAAGTTGCTGAGGCTGGTCTTGAACCTGCGATCTTCCTGTCTCAGCCTCCCAAGTAACCTTTTATTACTTTTTTACAGACAGTAAAAAATAGATAAGGGCTTTTCATACACCATGGTCAGCAGCCAACACTGAGGCTTTAATGTAGGGTAAAGAACTATCCAAAAACATGAATGGAGGCAGGAATAATCAAATGACAGAATCCTGTCCCCAGCCAGGTATACTGGCCCTCTGTCTATTCTGGGGTGCCTAACATACATACCCCCTCCTAAAAGCTGCCTGATATCCTCTGGTCACGTACCCTTTTCATGAGGCAGGAACTCAAGATCTTGTTTCCCATTAGAGAAAGCAAAGTAAGGGGATGGGCTATTGCTGAGGCTTGGAGGAAGGGTAAGCGGTGCCTGCCTGACCGCAGGAGAAGCCTGGACAAGTCCCGGCTGCCTCAGGTCACAAGCTCTTCCCATTCTTTTTGCTGTGCACAGGAAGATCTTTTATTTTATCATTAATTTTGTGTGTGTGTGTGTGTGTGGGGGGGTGCTAAGTGCTGAGGATTGAACCCAGGGGCATTCTACCTCTAAGCTACACCCCCAGCCTGATTTCTTTCTTCTTTCTTTTCTCTTCCTTCCTTCCCTCCTTTCTTCCTTCACTCTTTCCTTCTTTTCCTTCCTTTCTTTCTTTTTGTTTTGTGGTACTGGGGGTGGAACCCATGGGCTTTTCTACCTCCGATCTATACTCCCAGACCTATTTTTTTTCACACTTTATTTGGAAACAGGGTCTCACTAAGTTGCTGAGAGCCTCACTCAGTAGCTGAGGCTGGCTTCAAACCTGTGCAAAATCTTCCTGTTTCAGCCTCCTAAGCACTGGGATTACAAGTGTGCACCACCACGCCCAGCAATTTTATTATTAAAATTTAAAGTGGGTTTAAGTGACCTTGTTCCTTTAGGAAACTTCATAGTGTTAGAAAAAGTGACTTATGATATACTTCCTAAATTTAAAATTCAGACTAAGTTCCTAGAACCTATTTTTCAACCTGATTAGGGAATTCTAAAGGGACATAACTTATTTAATAGAAGTGTGCCTTCTTCACTGCCAGTGTGCTAAGTCAACAGCATTTTTTGGTACGAATCTGTTTTTGTAGACACATCTTCGATTACAGTAAAGAATGACAATGGGTGGTGTAAGGTTACTAACTGTGGATACAGAATTAGGATGACAAAACAACGGGGGTTTCTGGTCACTAGAGGTAGGTCTGTTTGTTTTTAGGGAGCACAGTAGTTATAGGAACAGTGTTTTGTTCATTTTTTTACTAGGCACTAAGGTGGGTGCTTTATAGATATGAACTTACAAGTTTCACTAACTATAGTAACACATAAACAACAAGCTCAGGAAAGTGGTGTTCAGGATTTAGGAAAGGCCCATTTCTTCTTTCAGACGTTATTCTTCTTCCCTCCTACTGACTCCTGCTTACGGCAGCGGTACCACCTTCATTCTCTCCTCACTACCTCTGACCTTCAACAACCACCCTCGCTCCTGCTCTCCTGAACGTCTTTGGCAATTACACAATTCCTACCTGGAACCTGGCTTCTCAGGCCTTTCAAGCCTCTCCTGAACGCAGCCTCTCTCTTCCGGGTCCCAGTTATCAAAAAGAAGCCACGCCACTTCTGGAACCCGCACCCCCACCTGTGCTTCAGCTCACCTGCATGCTCGCCCTGAGCCGCCGCTTCCACCAGCCGTCCGTCCTGGCGTCACACGCTCCTCGTGCAGCCAGCACGCTAAATTACAGCTTTTCTTCATAAATAACTCAGTATTCGTGTGCGTGTGTGTGAGTAGTAGTAGTAGTGGTAGTAGTAGTAGTAGTGGGGGTTGAATACAGGGGTGTTCTACTACTGAGCTATAACCTCAGTTCTATTTTATCTTGTATTTTGAAACAGTGTCTCCCTAAGTTGCTGAGGCTGTCCTCAAACCTGTAATCCTCCCATCTCAGCATCCCAAGTACGGGATTATACGCATGTGTAATATTCCTGGCAGTAACTCAATATTCTTGCCCCTCCCACTACCTCTGAGCTATACCCTGGCTCTTTTTTTTTTTAAATTTTGAAACAGGGCCTCACTAAATTGCTGAAATCAGCCTTGACACCTTGTGATCCTCTTGCATAGGCTTCCTGAGTCACTGGGATTATAGGCAGGCACCACTGTGCTCAGCTAGCTACCTTATTTCAACGTAATCACTCACAGATAAACTTCTGAACAGCTGCCTATGTACTAATTCTATTTCCTCACCTCCCACCGTCTTCAACATACTCAATCTACCAGCCCCATCATGCTTGTGAAATCCCTTTCGAGGTCACCCACAACCTCCATGCTGCCAACTTTGGCACACATCTTCCTAATCTTGTCTCCTCCGATCTCTCTACAAACAGTATCACAATTTCACGTCCCCTTCCTCTTGACACGTTCTGTTTGGCTTTCATGGCAGCACACCACCAGTCCTTGTGTCTATTTGTCTCCCTCTTTCTTTCTGTGGAACTGAGGTTGGGACCCAGAGGCACTCTACCACTGAGCTATACCTCCGCCCCTCCCTTTCTCCCCCCAGTACTGG
Source organism: Muscardinus avellanarius (assembly GCF_963383645.1). Classification (NCBI taxonomy): domain Eukaryota; kingdom Metazoa; phylum Chordata; class Mammalia; order Rodentia; family Gliridae; genus Muscardinus; species Muscardinus avellanarius. Next base: position 37,570,599 of record NC_137796.1, read on the forward strand.
GGATGGAACTCAGGGGCATTCTACCTCTGAGCTACGCTCCTAGCCCTATCTTTTTATTCTTTATTTTGAAATAAGGTCTCACTTAAGTAGACTGTCTGCAAACCCTCAATCTTCCTGTCTCATCCTCTCAAATACTGGGATTGTAAGTGTGCGCCACCATGCCCATCTTAGCCCTTTTTATTCTTTGAGACAGAATCTCACTAAGATGCTGAGACTGGCTCCTGCCTCAGTCTAGGATGACAGGGGTATCTACTGGGCCCCACTGTTTTGCCTTCTCTGATGGCTCCCCTTCTCTCTATATGGTTCCTAGCGTTCATTAGGGCTTGTTCCTAGGCTACATGCTCTGTTCTTTGTACACTTTTTCCTTAGGGGGCTTTAAATATCCTCTATGTTCTGACGGTCTTTAATTTATACTTCCACTCTAGCACTTGCCTCTGAGCCATAGAATTCCGGGTTTAAAAGTCTATATTCACCTGGGCGTGGTGACAAATGCCTGTAATCCCAGTACTTGGGAGGCTGAGACAAGAGGATCACGAGGACAGCCTCAGTAAGTAGTGAGACTTATCAGCCTAGTGAGACCCTATTTAAAAAAAAAAAAAAAAAAGCCGGGTGTGGTGGCGCCCGCTTGTAATCCCCGCTTGTAATTCCCACACTTGGGAGGCGGAGACAGGAGGATTGCGTAGGTTCGAAGCCAGCCTTGCTGGCTTAAGAGGCCTTGTTTCCAAATAAAAATATAAAAAAATAGGTCTGGGCGTGTAGCTCAGAGGTAGAAGGGTTTCCAGGAACCCCAGTACCACCAAAAAAAAAAAAAAAAAAAAAAAAAAAAAAAAAAAAAAAAAGAAACTAGAAATAGGGCCGGGGTGTAGTTTAAAGGGAGAATGACTGAATTTAATCCTAAAAGTATAAAGTATAATCTTGGTCTTAAGATTTTGGGCGGGGGTTACTAGGGATTGAACCCAGGGGTACTGTACCTCGAGCTAAGCCCTAGCCCTTTTTATTTTGAAAAAGGGTCTTAATTAAGTTGCTGAGGCTGGCCTCAAACCTGCAATCCTCCTGTCTCAGCCTCCTGACTGTTGGGAATATAGGTGTGTGCCAATACACCTGGTTCTCTTTGGAGTCTCTACCTAGAAAAGCACGAAGGAGAGAAAGACTGGCTGCTGCGGCTTGCAAAGAGCAGAGGGTCTGCTCAGGGGCGCCTGTGCAAGTTTCTCTAATGCAATAAGCAGAGCATAAGCTCTGGAGTCAGTCAGGCTTGGAGCCTGATCTCAACGCTGGCATAAATTGTGTTTTCTGGCAAGTTATTTAAATACTCTATGGCCGTTTCCTTCTCTGTTGTAAAGACACCACAGATGAGGACTAAATGGCAATCATTTGTAGTAGACCTTCCTCAGTTCCTAATACACAACAGATACACCAATGGAGTGACCAGGAAGTAGAGCCCAACCTCTACCTTTCCAAAACTAAATGCTGTGGCTGGTAAGAGTATACTGCGTAAGAACATAGATAGAGTATAATGGTACACTATAAACTGGGTGTGGTGGCACATGCCTATAATCCCAGCACTTGGAATTGCAGGTTCAAGGCCAGCCTTAGCAAGTAGTGAGATTCTCATCAACCTAGTGAGACCTGGTTTCAAAATAAAAGTAAAATAGGGCTGGGGGTGTCGCTCAGAGGTAGAAGGCCCCTGGGTTCCATCCCCAGTACCGCAAAGCAAAACAAAATGAAAAAAGTACTATAAATGAAAATCTGATATGCAGCGGTAGCAGATGCTTTGTTTTTTAAAACTGCCATACACCTTTGCTACTGTCTTTTGACAGGCAAGGGCAAGAATTATCTTGGTCTCACAGGGTATTATAGAAGAATGGAAAAAATACTGGACTTGGAGCTTGAATACTGATTTGACTAATTATCCCTTTTGTGAATCTGCATAATTAATTTCATCTCTTATTGCGTATATAAGGGAAGACTCCTAGGCACAGTGATGGCTCTCATGGATATGTTCTATAAATCTTAATTTCAGAGATTTAAAAGCTAATGTGGAGTAGGGTGTGGTGGCACATGCTTGTAATCCCAGTACTTGGGGAAGCTGAGACAGGAGGATTGCAGGTTCGAGAACAGCTGCAGCAACTAATCTCAAGTATCAAGGGGGAGAAAAATGCTGAGTAAGGATGCAGATCAGTGGGAGAGTGTTTACCTACATGTTTGAGGCATTATTTTGGTGTTTGAATTTTTAAGGTACCATGGTTTTGAATTCTGAAGTGCTGAAAGAACTTGGTTCAGAAAGGGGATACAGCCTGCCTTAGTGCTTGTGTAAATGAAGAGTGGCAGCCACCCCTACGTATCTGGTGGCCTTTTTCTCTAGGCCTACCAGGAAAAATTCCTCTCAGTTGTTCTTTGAGAACTTAAATAGAGATATAAGTAAAAGCAAAAGAGTGATGCCTGCTTCTGTTGCATAAACCCTTTCCTCTGTCAAGAGTAAACAAGCTCTACTCTTATAACTGAGAGCATTATAGTCAGTCTCATTAGTTTGAATGACCAACTCAGAGTTAAAATAAACAAGATGGAATGGAAGACTATTTCTTCTCTCCTTAGTTGGGAGAAATTAGGGAAAACCAGAGCTAGCTTGCTTGCTTGCTTGCTTGCTTTCTTTTCTTTCTCTCTCTCTTTCTTTCCTTTCTTTCTTTCTTTCTTTCTCTTTCTTTCTTTCTTTCTTTCTTTCTTTCTTTCTTTCTTTCTTTCTTTCTTTCTTTCACGCTACTAGTCATGGAACCCTGGGACATTCTACCTCCAAGCTACACCCACAGCCTATTTTTCATTCTTTTATTTTTTAGTTTTTTTTTTTTTTTGTGGTACGAAGATGAAATCCAGGGGCTTTTTACCTCTGAGCTACACTCCCAGACCTATTTTATATTTTATTTGGAAACAGGGTCTCACTAAGTTGCTGAGAGCCTCACTAAGTAGCTGAGGCTGGCTTCAAACTACACAATCCTCCCGTCTCAGCCTCCCAGCGCTGGGATTACAAACATGTGCCACCACGCCCAGCTTATTCTTTAGTTTTGAAGCAGGGTCTCATTGAGTTGCAAAGGGCCTCACTAAGTAGTTGAGGCTGTCTGTGAACTGTGATCCTCCTGTCTCAGCCTCCCAAATGGTGGGATTACAAGCGTGCATCACCATGCTCCGCTGGGAAAATGGTTTCCATCAGCAGCCTCAACTCAGGCCTGGGAATCAGACCTTTTGCCATAAGATATGGTATGGGGAAAAAAATGGAAACAGGGAGAAAACTCTACTTGGGTTTAACCCTAAGGAACTATTAAACAACAGGGTCCTAAAAAATACTATCTGGGTTTGTACTTGAGCAGTTGAAACTAGAATTATGCTCATGTTTTTAGGCATTTTGTATAAGGCTGATTCCCATTTGGGCATGGCGACACACATTTGTAATCCCAGTACTTGGGAGGCTAAGACAGGAGGATCTGCAACTTAGTGAGACCCTGTTTCAAATAAATAGCGGCTAGGCGTGGTGGCGCACACTTATAATCCCCATACTTGGGAGGCTGAGACAGGAGGATCGTGTAGGTTCGAAGCCAGCCTCAGCTATTTAGTGAGACCCTGTTTCCAAATAAAATCTAAATAGGTCTGGGAGTATAGCCTGGAGGTAGAAAGCCTCTAGGTTCCACCCCCAGTACCACTAAAAAGAAAAAAAAAGTAAAAAATAGGAGTTGGGATATAGCTCAGAGGTAGAATGTCTCTGGGTTCAGCCCCAGTATTGCAAAAAAAAAAAAAAAAAAAAGGTTGATTCCCCACTGCCTCCCTCAAACCCTTAATGATGCAAAGAAATCCTTAATAAATCAGCACATACAGTAGGAATAGAGAATTCATCTAAGGATGAAAGTCAGAGACACGACTCTTAGAATGAAGCTGAATAACAGAATTATGAGCCAGGTGTGGTGGTGCACGCTTGTAATCCCAGCATTCAGGGGGCTGAGACAGAAGGATCACAGGTTCGCAGCCAGCCTCAGCTACTTAGTGGGTTTTTGTAACAGAATGTGACTATGGTCTCTGGCTCCCTTCAACAGTCACACTATCATGTTAAGTAGGAAAATACAATGCCATACAGAAACGAATCTTTAACCTTAAGACTCAGCCAGTTCTATTTCCCTCCTGACCTATTAAGCAGCCATCACAGTAACCTGGTGAGCACCAACAAAAAATTGAGAATGGTCACCTCCATTTCATACATCGGGGGCCCAAGGATGTCTTTCAGAGCATGGAAATCAATCAAAATGGGCATTTCAGGTGGCAGGGCCAAGTCAGTAGTGTCAGTAATAGATTCTGGTTTTGCGTCTTCTAAGATGTGCTCTCTGCAACCTAGGAGAGAGAAAAAATTTTTAGAAGTTCTAAGAGATCTGTAGGCTTGAAATTTTATTAATAGTAAATATCAAAAGAAGCACGGTGGACTTTAACAGTTCAGTCCCATTTATGCATATATTAGGGCACAAAAATTCACCTTGTGTATCAATGGAAAGGCGAAAGAAGAAATAGTCTTTCAAGAGCCCCCAGAGGGCAGTATTAGCAATTGCCTTGTTCATTCACTTTTACTTACTTTGTTGGCCTCCATCTTCTGTCTCAGCCTCCCAAGTGCTAGGATTATAGGCATGCGCCACCACACTGGGCCTACTTTTTAACCACTACCTCCTATATTATCAAGAACAATGTCTGGTACTATTTAACTAATGCTCTTTATTTTTTAAAATTTTTTATTTTTTGGTGGTACTGGGGATGGAACCCAGGGGCCTTCTACCCCCAGGCTACACTACCAGACCTACTTATATTTTTATTTGGAGACAGGGTCTCTTAAGCCAGCTGAGGCTGGCTTTGAACCTGCGCGATCCTCCTGTTTCATTCTCCCAAGCGCGGGGATTTCAAGCGTGTGCCACCACGCCCAGATCAGCTAATGTTCTTTAGAGAGAAAAGATACTGAAGGGTCAAGTGCAGTAGATTATATTGTATAATTCTCTTGAGATCAACACAACTCAGGGCTTATGACAAAACTTCAATTCCCTCTTCAGGGAGTTTGACCAGGTGTCCCACTTTCTTCTCCTTCTTTCCCTCCCTCCCTTTTTGGTACTGGAGACTGAACTCAGGGCTGCTTTACCAGTGGGTTATAGCCCTCAGACCTTTTCATTTACTTTGAAACAGGTCTTCCTAAGTTGCTGAGGCTGGCCTCAAACTTGTGTTCCTACTGTCTCTGCCTCCTAAATATTGGGATGACAGGTGTATGCCATGACACCTGGCCAGGTGTCCCATTTCCTAATGGGAATGATAGAGCCCATATAAGTATCACCTATTCTGTAAGCACACAGCTCAACTCTAAGGTTATCATTTGCCAATAAGTAAATATAATTGGCAGTGCTGTGGTTGGAGAGTGTGAAACCTGGCTTGAAATCCCTGTAATAATACACTATTTCTCCTTCACAACACTGAGACCTTTGTGTTGTTAAAGTATTAGTGTACTTTGGTTTGGGCTTAGTCATTCTTTTAAGCTTACTTATCAGACTACTTTATAATTTCAAGTTTTTTTTTTGTTGTTGTTGTTTATTTGGTACTGGGGATAGAACCTACCTCTGGGCTATATCCCCAGACCTATTTTATTTTTTAATTTGGAAATAGGGTCTGCTAAGTTGCTGAGGACTTCACTAAGTTGCTGAAGCTGACCCCGAACCTGCATCCTCCTGTCTCAGCTCCCAAGTACTGAGATTATAGGCATGTACACCATGTTTGGCTTTATAATTTCAGTTTGAAAAAAGAAAAACGTTACATAATCTGTGGTCAGAAACCTAAAGAGAAGCTGGGCATGGTGGCGCATGCATGCTTGTATTCAGGAGGCTGAGACTGGAGGATCGTGGTTCGTGGAGAGCCTCAGCTGCTTAGTGAGGCCCTCTGCAATTTAGCGAGACCCTGTTTCAAAAAATAAAGAATACAAAATAAATAGGGCAGGGGGTATAGCTTGGAGGTTAAATGCCCCTGGGTTCCATCCCCAGACACACACACACACACACACACACACACACACACACAGAGAAACCTAGAGAGTACAGGTTTTATATTTTATTTTTTGCAGTACTGGGGTTGGAACCCAGAGGCATTCTACCTCCATGCTACACTCCCAGGCCTATTTTTATTCCTTATTTTAAAACAGGGTCTCAATGAATTGCAAAGGGCCTCATTAAGTAGCTGAGGCTGTCCACGAACCACGATCCTCCTGTCTCAGCCTCCTGAATGGTGGGATTATAAGAGTATGCCACACGCCTGGCAGAGTAAAGGTTTTAAAAATGTAGGAAATGTTCGGTTCTATTCTACCTCATTGCTAGCCTTTTTTTTTTTTTTTAAATTTGCCATAATTCTTCTTATACTATCTCATAAAGTATTTTGTTAAAAAAATTTTTTGAGCCAGGTGTGGTGGCACATGCTTGTAATCCCAGGGCTTGGGAGGCTGAGACAGGAGGATCGCACAGGTTCAAAGCCAGCCTCAGCTACTTGGTGAGGCTCTCAGCAACTTAGTGAGACCCTGTTTCCAAATGAAAAAGAAAATAGGTCTGGGAGTATAGCCCGGAGGTAGAAAGCCCCTGGGTTCCACCTCTAGTACCACACAAAATAAAATTTCTTTTGTCACCTTCTTCACATATACTTTCTTTTTTTGCAAGTAATAACTATATGTGTTAGTAAACAATGTATAATATTATAGTTACCTAACATTGTATATATCTATGTACTATTTTAGTTTTACTGTTCTTTTTCCTTTTTTTTTTGGTGGTACTTGGGGTGAAACCCAGAGGCTTTCTACCTCCAGGCTATGCTCCCAGACCTGTTTTTTTTTTTTTTTTGTATTTTATTTGGAAACAGGGTCTCACTAAGTGAGAGCCTCACTCCGTAGCTGAGGCTGGCTTTGAACCTGTGCGATCCTCCTGTCTCAGCCTCCCAAGCACAGGGATTACAAGCGTGCGCCACCACGCCCAGCCCTTTTTTTTTTTTTTTGGTGGAAATGGGGATTGAACCCAGGGGCATTCTACCTCCAAGCTACATCCCCAGCCCTATTTTTTATTCTTTATTTTGAAACAGGGTCTCACTGAGTTGCAAGAGGGCCTTATTAAGTAGCTGAGGCTGGTCACGAACCCAGATCCTCTTGTCTCAGCCTCCCAAGTACTGGGATTACAAGCATGTGCCACCATGCCTGGCTCTTTCTTTTTAAAAAATTTTCTTTCTCATGAAGTTAAAAGAATTTTTTTCACTAACTCTTTTCTTTCCAAAAGTGATTACTGAATATGTCTAACAGCAGCAAGCCGTGTTTTAGACTCAATGCTTTTGGACACCCCGGGTTATCACAGGTGATCCCAGTATGGCCTTGAAGTTCGTGACGCTCTCTCCTGACCTACGGTTTCAGGCTCCTTTTCACAAGTGAATCAGGAGAGGCATAGGAAAACCATCCAACTGAACGGATTATGTTATGAAAAGCATTAAACCTCTCATTCCCTATCTCTGCAGGGCGGTTGTGAGAATTATTTTCTCTTTATTTCCTAAATCTAACCAGAAAGAAAGACCTGGGGTTTAGGTTAAAATGAGAATTTTTAGATGTAACTGGAAACAAGTAATAGGAAACTTTTCAATTATCCTCCTTCATTAAAAATAGCTAACAAAGTTTTTAGGTCTCCAAAAAAGAACATTAACACACCTCTTAAAGACTTTCAGCTTTTGCTAAAGAATCATTCTTCTGTTTGTGGTTGTATCAGGTTTTTTCTCTTGCAGGCCCACCTGATGGAGGGTTCATACAGCTGCTCTTACCACTACCGCAGCACAGAAATGTCCACTCTCTATTAACGACCCAAACTATAGGCTTTCTTTATCACTCTAAATATGCTATTTCAACTCTTGGAAAATATGGGCTGTATTAACAGAAATAAAACTTCTAACAACCTTCATTAAAATAGCGTAGTGGCACCTGCTGAAAGTCCCAGCACTTGGGAAGCGAGGCAGGAGGATTGCAGGGTCAGGACGGCCTCAGAAACTTAGTAAGACCATTTCCAGCCTTCAAGATGGCTCCCAAGCCGGGCGTGGTGGCACACACAGGAGGATAATAGGTTCAAGAGAGATTCTCAGCAACCTAGACAGACCTTGTTTCAAAGCAAAAAATAAAAAGGGTATAGTTCTGAGGTAGAATGCTCCTGGATTCAAGCCCCAGTACCACACATAAGAAAATTAAAAACGATGGCTCCCTAACAGCCAATCCCTATCTCCTGGAAGTCACACTGGTGTAGAGTCAAGTCCCCTCTCACGCTATACCAGGGTTGGTCTGTGTGACCTAAAAATATGCTAACAGTGATGGTTGTTAAAGACCGCAGACTCTGCAGCTCTCTGTCTTCTCTCATACACCACTCCCTCTGGGAGAACCCCAGCTGCCATGTCCTTAGGGAGAGGCCCATGTGGGAAGAAACAGGGGACTGCTGCCAGCAGTCAGCAAGAACCGAGGTCGGCTAATAACCGTGTAAGCGGGTCTGGAGGCAGAGTCGTTCCGAGGTGAGCCTTCCGCTGGCTGCCTGCCTGGCTGTCGCCTCGGGAGAAGACTTGAGCCAGAACTACTCAGTGACGCTGCTCCTGGGTTCCTGACCCACAGAAACTGAGAGAGGACCTATGCCCGATCAATGCTTTAATTTGCCAAATTTGAGGGCAATCTTTCATACTGCAAGAGATAACTAATATAAAATCTAGATGATAAAGAGGCAGATCTGCAATAAGAAGGCTGATCCAACAGACAAAGAAATTTAGCCAACAGTTATACTTCCTAAAAATATTATATACAGTACTATTAATTAATATAAGACATGCATTCATGGCAAGAGACAAAAATATGAAAGTTTCAGATCTGGAGACTAGTAAAAGAAGAAAAAAATCCTGAAAGGATCAAAAACCCCCTTACAAGGACAGTTTCCAGTTCAGTTAGGAGGCCACACAAAAGAACTAGCATAAAGCTTGCTTCACGCTTGAGAGGCCACAGCTAAGAACCCCGAAAGAAGTTCAGTGCGGGACTGATTCTCCCCTACGAGGGGCTCCGAGGGACAGACAGCGCATGGGACAGGAAACGAAGAAGCAAGAGGAACAGAGGCACCAGCGCCCCCCAGCCCGGCGGGCAGGACGCCTCCTTCCACCTACCACGTTCCTGCTATCAGTGGTCAACTGGAGAATTAAAGTGAATGAATGAAAGGAACGTCTGTTGTTAAAATTCAAATATTTCATTTTAATGCATTTATTTGTGTGTGTGGTACTGGGTGGCGATAGAACCCAGGGGCATTCTACCTCCAAGTTACACCCCCAACCCTGTTCTTTAATTTTTATTTTGAAACAGGGTCTTGCTACATTGATGAGAGTCTCACTACTTTTTGAGGTTGTCCTCAAGCCGGGCGTGGTGGCGCAGGCTTGTAATCCCCGCGCTTGGGAGGCTGAGACAGGAGGATCACACAGGTTCGAAGCCAGCCTCAGCTACTTGGTGAGGCTCTCAGCAACTTAGTGAGACCCTGTTTCCAAATGAAAAAGAAAATAGGTCTGGGAGTATAGCCTGCAGGTAGAAAGCCTCTGGGTTCCACCCCCAGTACCACCAAAAAAAAAAAAAAAAATCACTGAGGTGGTCCTCAAACTTGTGACCCTCCAGTCTCAGCCTCCCAAGTACTGGGATTACAGGTGTGTGTCACCACACACAGCTTATTTTGATGCATTTTAAACTGTAAAGTTGTTTGGAAAGAATGTATCAAGGAATTAAAGACACAGTATTCACCTTCCTCCACTACGTCAGGTTGACCTCATTGTCCTACCTAATGGAAACAGGAACCAACACCTGTCAAAATGCAACTTGGGCCAAAACGAGACCCAGTCTGAACTACCCAAACTGCCACAGGGTGAGGCAGATTTGTGGCCTCGCCAGCCCAGTGTTCTGTGGTAGCAGAGGCCCAGGGAGTGTCAATCACAAGAGGTCAGGCCTGTCTTCACTGACATCAACTCTTGGTGTTTATGATTCATCCCACCCTCTGACTGGCCCTTTATTCAATTTATAGCTTTTATTTTTCTATGGACTGGAAAATAGGTAGCATATAATTAAAGTTGAACTAGATATTTTAGAGTAGTTAATCAGATGATAAGTGGTGGCCTAAAGCTACAAAACAAAGGCTGTATTTTTCTCTCTCTTCCTCCTTTTTTTGATGCTGGGATAAGCATATGCTCTACTACTGAGCTATATCCCTAGCCCTAGCTATATTTCTTTACAGTTAAGAATGGTCAGAATATGTGTTATGATTTAGTCAAAAGTAACTCTGAAGCCAGGCATGGAAGTACATGCCTATAATCCAGTACTTGGGAGGCTGAAGCAGGAGGATCGCCTCAGCAATTTAATCACACCCTCAGCAACTTAGTGAGACCTTGTTTTATTTATTTATTTATTTATTTTTTGGTGGTACTGGGGGTGGAACCCAGAGGCTTTCTACCTCTGGGCTATACTCCCAGACCCATTTTTTATATTTTATTTGGAAACAGGGTCTCACTGAGTTGCCGAGAGCCTCACTAAGTAGCTGAGGCTGGCTTCGAACCTGTGTGATCCTCCTGTCTCAGCCTCCCAAGCGTGGGGATTACAAGCGTGCGCCACCACGCCCGGCTTGAGACCTTGTTTTAAAATAAAAAAATAAGCCGGGCGTGGTGGCGCATGCTTGTAATCCCTGCGCTTGGGAGGCAGAGACAGGAGGATCGCACAGGTTCAAAGCCAGCCACGGGCGCTGGCTTAGGAGACCCTGTTTCCAAATAAAAATGTAAAAATAGGTGTGGGAGTGTAGCCCAGAGGTAGAAGGGCTTCCAGGAAACCCAGTACCACCAAAAACAAAAACAAAAACAAAACATAAAAAGTAAGGCTGGGGATGTAGCTTGGAGGTACAATGCCTCTAGGTTCAATCCTTGATACCACAAAAATAAATAAATTTAAAAAAGGTAAACCATGATTAGTACATCCAAAAAATAAGAGAAAAGATGGATTAAAGATCCAAAGAGAATTTCCGAATGCACTGAAATCTATGTATGAAGAATCAACTGGCATAGAAAACTTTAAAAAGGAAAATTTCTGAAATGCCGAAGACAACAATAATGAAGTAGAATATAAGACAATAACAAATATACAAACTGAATTAGAAAAGTTCAAGAAAATATTAGAACAGAGGATAAGGAACAAATAGTTCAAAGTCTCAGAGTCCCAGAGGAGGAAAAAAAAAAAAAAGGAAGAAAATTTGTGTAAAACGCTGAAAGAGTTAGTTTAGCCCACAAATTCAAATGGTGAGCAGGCGGAATGCAGTGGCTCACACCTATAATCCCAGTACTGAGGAGACTGAAAGAGGAAGACTGCCCGTTCCAGACCAGTCTCAGCAACTATGTGAGTCTTTGTTTCAAAACTAAAAGTAAAAAAGGGCTGGGCTTCAGTTGTAGCTGGAAGATAGAATGCTTCTGGGTTCCATCCTTAGGACCAAACAAACAAACAAACAAAAAAACCAAAATAAAACCAAAAAACACCACATTAAATAAGCACAAAACCACACCTTGACACATGACTGTCTGATGCGTCTGTTAACAGAGTTCAACAGCAGAGGCAAAATATTTACTAGAGAACACTGATAAGAGATTTATGAATCAAATCAGCAGGGTCAAAATAGACTAATTATTAATGATAACACCTAACCAAAAAATCTCAGCAGATATTAATTGCACATTTGTGGTATATGAGTAATTGAACAAATGGACATTTGCCCAAGTGCAGAGAAACAGGTTTGTGTAAAACTGAAAACAAAGAATATTTGTGTTGGCTAAAGGCAAGCAAAAAGCAGACTACAGAGCCGGGCGTGGTGGCGCACGCTTGTAATCCCCGCGCTTGGGAGGCTGAGACAGGAGGATCGCACAGGTTCGAAGCCAGCCTCAGCAACTTAGTGAGCCCCTGTTTCCAAATAAAATATAAAATAGGTCTGGGCATATAGCCTGGAGGTAGGTAGAAAGCCTCTGGTTTCCACCCCAGTACCATAAAAAACAAAACAAACAATAAAAAAGCAAAAAAAAAAACAAAAAAAAACCCAAAATACAAAACAAAAAGCAGACTACAACTTTGGTCACGTGTTTTTATTCCTCAACCCAACTAACACCTCAAAAAGAAAGAGTAATTCATAATAAACTAATAACATGCAGAAAGACACAGGCCCATATTTTATTGGGAAGTGACTGAACCCATACATATTCCTCTTCTAACTCTGATCAGCTGCACCTCTCATCTGCCATCTGAACTCCCAGTGGTTACTTGGTCTGTTTAACTGTTAGTGAAGATCCCACAGAAACAAAGACAGCTCTTCACAGGACTGGAGCCAGAAGGTTTGGGTGATACACTGGAGGTATCTGCTTGTTTTGAAGCTTGTGGCCTGAAATTACTTTTCTTCTTGGCAGTAACTCTAAGTCTGGCATTATTTTAACATGGAAAATAACCTTCACATTGTATTACTTGAAATTTTTAAAGCAACTGTGTTCTTTTATACTTGTATTTTAAAAAAATACATTTTTTTTTTTTTTTTTGGCAGGTTTGGGGATGGAACCCAGGGGCATTTGACCTCCGAGCTACACCCCCTGCCCTGTTTTTTATTCTTTATTATTATTTTTTTGAAATAGGGTCTCACTAAGTTGCTGAGGGTCTCTGTGATCCTCCAGTCTCAGCCTCCCAAATACTGGGATTACAAGCGTGTGCCACCATGCCCGGGTATTAATATATTTCTTAATGAGAAACTTTAAGTTACTGAGCTCCATTTGAATTTTCTGGCACAAAAACTTAATGTAGACTCTTTTGTAGAAATTTTTCTGATGGCTTGGTTGGTGTCATAAACACCATTGCAGATTCCTTATAATTATTCTACTAAAATCTGGAGCACTTCAGTAACTTCAGTAACTCAAGGGGTATTTTACAATATTAGAACCAACCTGAAGTCATATCTATACTTTCAATAAGGGCTACAACAAAATTCATTCTCAAGAGACAAAATATTGTCAGGCATGGTGGCGCACACTTGTAATCCCAGCATTCAGGAGGCTGAGACCCGAAGATTGTGGACAGCCTCAGCTACCTAGCAAGGCCCTTCACAACTCAGTGAGACCCTGTTTCAAAAAATAAAAATAATAAAAAACAGGGCTGGGGGTGTATCTTGGAGGTACAATACCCCTGGGTTCCATCCCCAGTACTGCCAAAAAAAAAAAAAAAAAAAAAGAGACAAAATATTATCTTGATTATTTATTCATCTGGATAACACAGGTAATCTGTTTAACTATGTTATCATTTAGAAGATGTTCAGTAATTAAAAAATAAAAAAAAGGAGCCGGGCCTGGTGGCTCACGCTTGTAATCCCTGAGCTTGGGAGGCTGAGACAGGAGGATCGCACAGGTTCAAAGCCAGCCTCAGCTACTTAGTGAAGCTCTCAGCAACTTAGTGAGACCCTGTTTCCAAATAAAGTATAAAATAGATCTGGGAGGTAGAAAGCCCCTGAGTTCTGCCTCCAGTACCACCAATAAATAAATAAACAAAATAAAATAAATAAAAAAGGAGCAAATAAGTGTTACCATAAAAACTACACTCACACACAACTCAAAAGATGTTTGAACAAGTTATTGAATACTTGTGAGTTATTGAGTTATTTTTATATTTATTTCTTTATTTTGGTATGGGGAATGAATCCATGGACAAATTTACCTCTGAGCTACACCCCTTTTGTTTTTGTCAGGCTAGGGATGGAACCCAGAGGCATTCCATCTCTGAGCTATACCCCAGCCTTACTTTTTATTCTTTATTTTGAAACAGGGTCTCACTAAGTTGCGGAGGGCCTAAGTAGCTAAGGCTGGAGATGAACCTGTGATCCTCCAAGTCTCAGCCTCCCAAGTACTGGGGTAACAAGTGTGTGCCAACATGCCCAGCCATGTCAGTGCATTAGTGTATTTCTAATAGTATTTGTGCTTATCTTTACTGCTTAAAAGTAACTCACACTAGATATGGTTGGTGGTGCACACCTGTGAGCCCAGTACTTGGGAGGCTGAGACAGGAGAATCAGGTTCTAGGACAGTCTCAGCAACTTAGCAAGACCATTAAAAAAAAAAAAATAGGGATGGGGGTGTAGCTCAGAAATGGAATGCCACTAGGCTCACTCCCCAGTACAAAAACAAAACCCACAAATGGATGTATGAATAATAAATGGTAAGCAGAGAATTATAACTATGGAAACTTTTCCTTGACATCAAATCCCTCTGAATGTATTATAAATTCTAACTTATTCTGACTTACCTAGGTAAATCATCTTCTATCTTTCTATTACATCATAGTCAAGAACAAAAAAGACAAAGGCTTAAATGCCTGAGGCCTTTTAAGAATAAACAAGGGCAATTCACATGCGCTTAGATCAGGGCCTGCATCTAGAGGGAGTGGAGGGAGCATGCCTCATTCCCTACTCCCTGCTCCGGAGCCTGCCGCGCCAGTGGACTCCGCTCCTGACAGGCACTCCCTCTCCTAGGACCGCTGGAAAAATTCTGTTTCTACAAATAGCAGCCTGAACATGTGTTATCTTTACAGTTCTTCTCTAGATCCTATTAAATGACAGGTAAGCAGTTAAAAAGTACAAGAACAAGAAAACACAGAAGACAACTGATAAGACATGCTAGCAAAATTTTAGGAAGCGAAACCTTAGTATCTGTGGGGTAGGAATGTGAGATCAACAATAGTGAGTTGACTGGGGCTAAGAAAACCTACAAAGTACAGGGATTTGAGGTCTCCTTCAAGGTAATGAACAAAGGCGGTTGATGTGATGGACCAAATGCATTCGGCTCATGGTTCTGGAGACTGAGGAGCCCAAGTGGGAGGGGCTGCACCTGGGGAAGGCCTCGTGCACCGCGCCAGGGCAGAGGGGATCCCATGGCGAGAGCCCATGGGAAAGAGAAAGGGAGCCAAATTCATCTTTTTAACAGGAACCTACTACTGAGATGACTGACCTATTTCCCCCAAGAAAATGGCATTAATCCAAAGAGCTCACCTCTTACTACTGTAGCAATGGAGATTAAGTTTATAACATAGCAGCTTTGGGGAATACAGTCAAACTGTAACAGAGATTACAGTGTTAAAGCTTTAAAGTCTGTATTAAAAACAACTAGAAGCCAGGTGCAACGGTGTATGCTGGTAACCCCAGCAACTTGGGAGGCTGAGGCAGGAGGATTTTAAGCTCTAAGTCCACCCTGGTAACTCAGTGAGATCCTGTATCAAAATAAATATAAAAGCCAGGAGTGGTGGTGCACACCTGTAATCCCAGTACTTGGGGAGGCTGACACAGGAAGAATGCAGATTTGAGGACAGCCTCAGCAATGCAGCAAGACTCTTGGCTACCTAGTGAGATCCTGTTTCAGAACAAAACATAAAATGGGCTGAGCATGTAGCTTAGAGGTAGAATGCCCCTGAGTTTAATCTCCAGTACCATAAGAAGAAAGGAAGAAAGAAAGAAAGAAAGAAAGAAAAGAAGGAAGGAAGGAAGGGAGCAAGGAAGGAAGGGCTGAGGTTGTAGCTCACTGGTAAGGTACTCCTGGGTTTGACACTGAGAACCTCCTTCCCCCACAATAATTAAGAGTTCAATATCCCCATAATGAGAAAGCTATCCTCCAATTTACCAAAAAATAGTTGGTGTACTCTCTAGAGAAAATGAACCAGTGGAGTTGTAGGCAAAGTGGAACAGTGAGTGAAGAAGCATCGCAGAGAAACTTGAGGACTGTGTGAACATCTACTCTTTTTTTTTTAAATTTTTAATTTTTTTGGTGGTACTGGGGTTCCTGGAAGTCCTTCTACCTCCGGGCTACGCTCCCAGACCCATTTTTATATTTTTTTAAATTTGGAAACAGGGTCTCTTAAGCCAGCGTGGCTGGCTTCAAACCTGCGCGATCCTCCTGTCTCTGCCTCCCAAGTACGGAGATTACAAGCGTGCGCCACCACGTCCGGCGAACACCTACTCTTTGATGCCAGCGCTGTGAAGTGTCCTGAGCTCAGCAAATAAGAGAAAAAAAGAAGCAAGCTATTTAACTGCATTTGCTCCACCATGTCTGCCACAAGTTATGGTTCTTACATCACATTCCTCTAACTCCTGTTTGGAAAGAGGGCTTTGGAAATGGTAGAGCATTTAATAAATCTCTTTACTATGAAAAAAATTTCTAGTTCCCTCCTACTTACATTTGTTAAAGCAAATTTTGGCAAATCCATAACAGAATGGTGTGATAAACTGAAATCCCTTCCAATTCTGGGGCATGAAATTAAACCATTTTAACTTCAACAAAGGAAATGTCTATTTGATTATTTTCCAGTAATTCCTTATGTCACCACTTCCACAATTATATTTATATTACATTTAATTGTATGCTTCTAAACAAAAAATATATAAAAAATAATTACACACGAAACTCTTCCAGAGTACAAAGATCTACCCTTTGTAGTATTTGGAAAGCTTATACATTTTGATGTTGTAACTTTTTTTTTTTTGGTACTGGGGATTGAACTCAGGGTACCTCCAAACTACATCCCCAGCCTATTTTTTGTTTTGAAAAAAGTCTCACTAGGTTGCTTAGTCTCGCTGTTGCTGAGACTGGACTTAAACCTGAAATCCTCCCATCTCAGCCTCCCAAGTACTAGGATTACAGGAGCATGTCATCACACTTGGCTTGAGTAAAAAAAAAAAATTTTTTTCTTTGTAGTGCTGGGAACTGAACACAGGGGCTTTAACCTCCAATTTACACCCCCAGACCTATTTTATTGTTATTTTAGAACAGGGTCTTACTTGGTTGATGAGAATCTCACTACTTGCTGAGTCTGTCCTCAAACCTGAGATCCTCTTGTCTCACCTCTCAAGTACCAGGATTACAGGTGTGGGCCATTATGTTTGGCTTGGCAACAACTTTTTATGTTATAAATTACCAAGGGACTTAACCACTGTCCAGGTCAGTAAGAAATAAGAGAACACCAAAACCCATATGTAAAGTGTACCATCATTTTCAAATCTGCAGAAATCCTTAAACAGCATTATTTGTTTAAACTCTGTACTATTTATAAATGAGACTCCTCTTGATAAACTACATCAAACCTCAGGTATCTACTTACTGGATGTACTGACCACTGGAGTCATAAGCACCACTGCTCCAGTGACTATTCAACACCACCCCTGCATACCCAGCTCAATTGTGCCCTTCATTCTGCCAGGCCTGGGAGCAGCACAGACCTTCTTCGGTCACATCAGAGCGGTCCAGCTTGGCTTCCTTATGCTGCCCTTCTGCGACCTTCACAGCGACGGCTCGGCAAATGGCCCCAAACTTTCTATCCAGAGAACGAACCCCTGCTTCTCTGGTATATCTGTCATCAAAGAAACATAGTTTACTTTTGGCTAAACATCATCCATAAAAATAGAAGTAATGTGACCAACCTTACTAAAGAAATAATGTACATTTAAAAGTTTACTACTTTCTTGAGTACTAACTTCTCCATACTTAAAACATCTCATTATAGTATTGTTTCTTAAATATTCATATTATTTTTGACCATGACTATTTCTTTCATATAAGTCATGTGAACTTTTACCCCATACCTAGCAAGAACTTGTTTCCAAATTAAAAGTAAAATAGGCCTGGGGGTGTAGCTTGAAGGTAGAATGCCACTAGGGTTCAATCCCCAGTATCAAATGAATGAATGAATGAATGAATAAATAAATAAATAAATGCTGTAAGACAAAAGCTGTTGCCTAAAAACTCTAAAATAAAACTAACTTTTTTTGGGGGGAGTGATGCTGGGGATTGAACCAAAGGGCAGTCTACCCCTGATCTACACCCCCAGCTCTATTTTTTTTTAAATTTAGAAACAGGGTCTCACTAAATTGCTGACAGCCTTGCCGTTGCTGAGGCTGGCTTCAAATCTACAATTCTCCTGTCTCAGTCTCCCAAGTACTGGAATTATACTACACGTGGCCCATAAAACTCAAGCAAAGGGATAGAAGGGCATAAAGTCCATTATACAACTGCATATAATTTCACATAAGAATTTTAAAGAATATAAAAATATTATTTCATATCAGAAACCCAATAGTCATCTTGAAAATAAAACCAACATAAGAAAACCATTGCAGGTGTGGTGGCGCATGCTTGTAATCCCAGTACTTGGGAGGCTGGGACAGAGGATTGCATTTTCACGGCCAGCCCTGGCTACTTAGTGAGGCCCTCTGCAACTTAGTGACAGCCTGTTTTCAAAACCAAGGGTGTAGGTCAGAGGTAGAGTGCCTCTGGGTTCAACTCCTAGTGCCACACAAACACAAAAAAAGAGTTGGTTGATGTAGGGCTTAGGATACAGATCAATGGCAGAGCACTTGCCTAGCACGTGCAAGGCCCTGGGCTTGATCCCCAGCACTGAAAAAAAAAAAAAGGTCGATGTTTCTCATAGCTTAAACATAAAGATGCTACTGATATGTTGATTTTCAGAGGACATAAAATTAATGTATTTGATACTAATTAAAGTGAAAAAATAATTTACTGCGATGGTAGCTGAAACAACAAATTATATATAACTGCAAAGTTTAACATTTTAGTTTTAAGAAATTAAACTCTATGAGCCAGGCATGGTAGTGCACACTTGTAATCCCAGTACTTGGGAGGCCGAGACAGGGACTGTGGTTTGCAGCCAGCCTCAGTTGCTTAGTAAGACCCTCTGCAATTTAGTAAGACTCTGTTTCAAAACAAAGAAAAGGAGCCTGGGGACTGTTTCAAAATAAAAAGTAGCAGCCAGGCATGGTGGCACATGCTTGTAATTCCAGCATTTGGGAGGCTGAGACAGGAGGATCACAGTTCACAGACAGTCTCAGCTACTTAGTGAGGCCTTTTGCAACTCAGTGAGACCCTGTTTCAAAAAATAAATAATAAAAAATAGGTCTGGAAGTGTTGCTTGGAGGCAGAATGCCCCCGAGTTCCATCCCCCCTCCAAAAATAAAAAAAAATTAAAAAAATAGGGTTTGGTGTATAGCCCAGAGGTAGAATACCCATGGGTTCAATCCCCAGTACTGCAAACAAAAAAAGAAAGAAAGAAAGAAAGAAAGAAAGAAAGAAAGAAGGAAAGAAAGAAAGACTGATTAAACTCTAGGGAGGATCACAGGTTCGAGATCAGACTCAGCAACTAATGAGGCCCTGTTTCCAAATAAGAAATAAAAAATTGGGCTGGGGGTGTAGCTTGGAAGTAGAAGGCCTCTGAGTTCAATCCCCAATACCACAAAAAACAAAAACAAATAACAACAACAACAACAACAACAGACTGGGATAAGCCAAATGAAAAATTCAATGAAAAAGGTAACGAAATAATCTCAAAAAAGCTAAGTATCTAGAGAGACAGCTATGAAATGATACAGAGTAAGAAAAGCATGGCCTTCTTCTGCTATGAGCTGTTTAGGCTTTATCTGAAATACTGTTTCATTCTGAGTGTTTCACTGTAAAAGGCACACTGATGTATATACAGGAATCATTCAGAAAAAAACTAAACACAAAGGCGAAAAGTCTTGAGCCAGGTCATGAAGATCAGTGAAGATGACAGGAATGTTTAGTTTGAAGAAGAGAGTATTTATGGGGTTTAGATCTGACGATCTGACAGAATATCTTTTTTATTTCAGAAGGGATGAACAAGGAAGGAATTATGTTTAGATTCCAGATGTTCCTATAAAGCAAAAGTAGAAAATACAGTAAAATGAATATAAAAAATGATTATGAAAATTACAGTGCCCGCTATGAGGTAGTTAGTAGTAAGCATCTTAAGATGGGAAGATCCAGCAGGCTAGCTACATGAAGAGCTAAGTAAGACTAGCCAATTAAGGGTCGATGGCTAAGAGATCCATAAGATAAAAAACCTGAAAACTGATGTAGGTCTAGTAACTCACTAAATACCCAAAACTCGCCAGGAACAGCATATACCTGTGCTGTTAAAAAATGTATATATAAATAAAACTATTAGAGAAATTTTTTAATGTTCACAGTTTTAAAGATTTGATGCTTTGAGCCAGCTATGGTTACACATGCCTGTAATCTCAGTACTTGGAAGGTTGGCACAGGAGGACCGCAGGCCTGAGGACAGCCTTGGCAACTTAGCAAGATTCTGTTTATTTTATTTATCTTATTTTATTTTATGGTACTGGGGATTGCAACCAGGGTCATTCTGACTCCTGAGTCATACCCCAACCCTATGTTTAATAACTTTTTATTGGAGCATTGTATTCATACATCATATTGGGGTAAAAAACTTGTGTGGACATACATGTACACATCACTGATTTAACCCCTACCCAATTCCCACCCCATTCCCTCCCCGTCCGTCCTTCCGTCCTTCCCTTGCTTGGCTTAGTGGTTGACTTCGATATGTTTAAGTACATTGTGTGTTTTAGAGATTTTCCTCTTCCCCCCTTCTTTCTCCTCCTTTAAGTTGCCTTGTTTGCTCCTGTATAGGATTTCCTTTTTTATCTAGAGTTCCTCCTATGACCCATTTCTCCCTACCTCTCACATATATGGGAAAGCATCTGCTTTCTTATTTTTTGTGACTGACTAATCTCACTTAGCATAATGTCCTCCAATTCCATCCAACCCTATTTTTAAAAATTTATTATTATTATTTTGAAACAAAGTCTCATTAAGACTGGCTGTAAACCTGTGATTCTTCTGTCTCAGTCTTCCAGGTAATTGGATTACAAGTGTGCACCACCACACCAGGCTTGATACTCTATTTCTTTTCTTTTTTTGTGTGTGGTACTAGGGATGGAACCCAGTGGGGGTTTCTACCTCCAAGCTATACCTCAGACCTATTTTATTTTTATTTAGAAATAGGATCTAAGTTGCTGAAGCTGGCTTTGAACCTGTGATCCTTCTGTCAAGACTGTATTTCAAAATAAAAAACAAGCCGGGCATGGTGGCATATCCCCAGCATTTGGGAGGCTGAGACAGGAGGACCATGGTTCACAGACAACCTCAGCTACTTAGGCCCTCTGCAACTCAAAGAATGAAAAATAGGGCTGGGGTGTAGGGTGCAGCTTGGAAGTAGACAGAGCCTGGGTTCCATCCCTAGGACTGCAAAAAAAAAAAAAAAAAAAAAAAAAGGCTGGGGGTATAGCTCAGGGGTGGAACACTCCCTTGAGTTCAATCCCCCCAAATTCTGATATTTTGAGCTGGCAAATATATATAAATAAAATAGTTCTCCAGGCAATACCTTGAAAATAATTACACTTCAGAATATTCAGATTCAGATAAGCTATATATTCCTCTCTATCACTTCTATTTTACAGAGAGAAAAGCTATAAAAAAAAGGTAAGTGCCTTGTTGAAAGTTAGACAAAGATATCAGAGGTGTTATCTGGAACAATAATTTTTCTGGAAGACTTTGGCAAGTCACCTTATTTCTTCTGGCATTACCCACATGTAGATCACACAACACGTTGAGAAAAGGAGTTCCTAGGTCATACGTAGTCTTACTGTTCTGTATCTGAATTTAAATAGATTCATATGAGGCTGCCATTGACCAGAAGACAGTTGATGAGGCAAACTAAGAAATAGAGAGATACTTCACATCTCTTAAAAAACAGCAGTTACCAGAAAAGGGCGGCCTAAGGAGGGCTTGTACAGCCTGATTTAACTTGTGGGATGATGCAACGGGTCTGTAATACTGAGCCAGGAAAACTAAGCGGCTACAGTAGATACAAATGCTCAACACATTAGATTTTTCCATTCAAACACACAACCTATAAATTAGACTAAATAATACTCTACTCAGATAATTTATGTGGTACTTGCCACAGGCTTACGCCCTTGGTAGCACATTTGGGAAAGCTCCTTCTTCTATGGCTCCAGTTTTAATTCAGAGGACTGAAACTCCAAGGATTTTAAAAAATAACTCAGAGAAGAAAAAAAATCTGTAAAACCTAAATCAGATGTCTGAATGTAGCCACTTGTCTCTTAAGCAAATTCAACAACTTTCAAGATCCTTAACATTAAAAAGTTACCTCAGGCGGGCGTGGTGGCGCACACTTGTAATCCCCGTGCTTGGGAGGCTGAGACAGGAGGATTGCGCAGGTTTGAAGCAGCCTCAGCTGGCTTAACAGACCTGTTTCCAAATAAAATGTAAAAATAGGTCTGGGAGTATAGCCCAGAGATAGAAGGCCCCTGGGTTCCATTCCCAGTACCACCAAAAAAAAAAAAAAAAAAAAAAAAAAAAGTTATCTCAGAGCCAGGTATGGTGGTGCATACTTGTAATCCCAGAACTCGGGAGGCTGAGACTGGAGGATCATGGTTCGCAGACAGTCTCAGATACTTAGTGAGGCTCTCTGCAACTTAGTGAGACCCTTTTTCAAAATAAAAAATAGGGTACGGGGTGTAGCTTAAAGGAATGCCCCTGGGTTCCATCTCCAGAACCCCTTCCCCCCAAAAAAATTACCTCAGGAGCCAGGCATGGTGGTACACGCTTGTAATCCCAGTACTCAGGAGGCTGAGACAGGAGGATTGCAGGTTTGCAGCCACCCTTAGCTACTCAGTAAAGCCCTCTGCAACTTAGTGAGACCATATTTCAAAATAAAGAATAAAAAACAGGGCTAGAAGTGTATTTTGAAGGTAGAATGCCCCTGGGTTCAATCCCCAGTACTACAAAGAAAGAAAAAAAAAAAAGTACCATCCCAGATTTTCCACACATTTGGTTCTTAATTATCAAACTAATCCTTTAAATAACTATTGTGGCAAAGTAGAAATTCTGACTTGAAGGCCCTTACCAATGAGGATATTCTAATTTTTTTTTTTTTTTGCAGTAAAATGGATGCTACAGATGCCATTAGAAAACCAAGCTTGAAGATGGCTATGGAGAAAAGCGGGGCTTATGAGTCCCGCTAACAACCAATCTCTATTACCACAAAAATCAGCACCTTTTATAGTCAGAAAACACCATCAGCAGAAAAACAAAAAAATGTAATTACAAGGGACAGAGAAAAAGAGGGCTGGAAAAACGAGACACCAGAAAGAAACCAGACTGCAGTGCTGCGGCTGGAGCTGTGGTGCGAAGCGGTGGGCGCCATCTTCCCTTGCAGCACCAGGCCCCAGAGAGGAGGGGGACTCAGAACGGAGCTCAGAGCCAGAGAGGAGATACGCCAGCCTAATGGTCGAGGACACGGCAGCAGCGCCTTACTACCGATGGCAGCGGTGAGTTCACCGAATGGCACCAGACCAACGCACTCAACAGTCCACCAGGCTCCAGAGAGGAGCGGCGGACAGAGAGCTGAGGTGAGCCACTGCGGATCAGCCGGGAAGAATTCGGCAGATTTGTCGGTGCACGGAGCATCTAAAGTTCCCAAGGGCTGGGCTCAGCACACCCTGCAGGGGCTCAAAGCAGAGCTCAAAACCAGAGAAGACATACGGCAGCCTCACGGTTGAGGGCGTGGCAGCGGCACCATATTGCCACCGGCGGCAGTAGCAGCGAATTCACCGAGTCCACTATAGCTCCATCTGCGCACTCAACAACAGTGAGTCAAATTGTGGCCCCTAGAGGAGAAATCCCAGAACTTTACTCCCAGGGACTTGACCTAGCGGGGGAGTGGTGGTGGCAGAGATATCACACCATATAAGAACGCCCAACCTGGCACCCCCATGGTTGAAAGCAGCCTTGATTGACTCCCAGGGTCTGAGACTCTGCGATACAACCCAGTAAAGGAGTAGTGGGGACCGAGATACCCCACAGACTCGAGATCCAGAGCACCATAAGTGAAGTTGTAGTGAACCAGAGAAGAACCCAGAGAAGGCACAAACTTCCGAAATCATGGGAAAGAGGAATAACAATGGAGCAATGAATGCCCACAACCCCACAACATCAGAACCTGATAAAACAGAAATTCAGAGATTTCTAGAAGATCAAATCAGGAAAATAACTGTAGAAATAATAGAGCTGCTTAGAAAAGAATTCAGAGAGAGCCAAAAAGAGATAAAGGATGCAATTAATAAAGTAAAGACCTCAATTCAAAGTACAAACAACCGATTAGACCACATGGAGAACAGAATCTCGCTCTTAGAAGATGATAATTCAAAAAATGAACGCATAGTTTCTAATTTAGGAAAAAAAAATCCGACAGCAGGAATCTGACATTGAAGAAATATGGGCCCATTTTAAGAGAGCTAACCTAAGAATAATTGGAATAGAGGAGGGAAAAGAAGGTGAAACCAAAGGGATCAACAATCTCTTCAAGGAAGTAATAGCAGAAAATTTTCCAAATATAGAGCAAGAGATCGATACACAGGTCCAGGAAACTTATAGAACTCCCTTTAGACAGGATCGGAGAAGAGGATCCCCATGCCACATCATTGTCAAAATGACCAATGTGGAAGCCAAGCAGAGAATCTTAAAGGCAACAAAAACCAAGGGCCAAGTGACATTCAGAGGCAAACCAATTAGAATCACTCCAGACTTCCCAAACCAAGTCATGAGAGCCAGAAGGGCTTGGAGTAGCATATTCCAAACTCTGAAAGAAAACAACTTCCAGCCAAACATTTCCTACCCAGCAAAACTTTCTATCATATTAGATGGAGAAATAAAAAGCTTCCATGCAAACAGAAACTGAAGAAATTTATGTCCTCAAAACCAGAGCTAGAGAAAATACTCAAAGAGATTAACTACAAAGAAGAAATAGGTAACACACACCAGAATCAGAGAAACAAGATTTTCCATCCAACAGACAACTAAGATTGGTTATCTTTGGAGATTCGTTATTTATGTTAGTCTTTTACCTATTTCTAAACTGTATTGTTTGCTTTTATTGTTGCTAATTTTTAGGATTTCTAGTTGGAATATTAATATACCTTCAGATATAGCATTTGGAAATATTTTATCCCATTCTATTAGTAACTGTTAACTCTGTTTACATTGTCTTTGGATATACAATATTTTTTTTTATTTTTTAGGGAGTTTGTATACTCTTCTGTTGCCTGTGCCATTGAAATCATATCCAAGAAATCACTGCCAATTTCAATGTTGTGAGGTTTTATGACCCAGATTTTCTCCTAAAAGTTTATAGTCTTAAGATTTATATTTAGGTCTTTTATCTATTTTGAGTTAATATTTGTATATGGTGTTAGGTAAGGGTCCAATTTTATTCTTTTTCATGTAATTATTATTTTTCAACAATATTTAGTTAAAAGATTAGTATTTCCTCCACCAAATGTTCGTGGAAACCTTGTCAAAAATAACTTGACAATATATGGAAGAATTTATCTCTAGGCTTTTATTTAACTCCAATGGTTTATATATCTGCCTTTAGAATAGTACTACACTGTTTCAATTATTGTAGCTTTATATGGTTTGAAATCAGAAAATATATATCTTCTAGCTTTGTTCTTTTTCGAGATCATTTTGGGTATCTAGAGTCCATATTCCATATTAGGATAGATTTTTTTCTGAAAAATAAATAAATAAATGTATGATAGTTTCACCTAAAAAGAAAAAAGAAAAAAATATTCTCTGGTAAGAAAGAAAGCAAAAAGAAATATTGAAATGTTATCTTTAAGACATCAAAAGCTTGGTATTAGACAAATGAAACTGTTATGTGAGATTATCATTTTTAATTTTGGATAAATTGCTATAATACTAGATGTCAACCACTAAGCCAAGCATGGGAAGGAGGGATGGGGAGGGAATGGAGTGGGGAACGGGTAGGGGCTAACTGGGTGATGTGTGCATGTATGTCTACAAAAGTATTTTTCATCCCATTATTATGTATGAATACAATGCACCAATAAAAATAAATAAATTAATTAATTAAAAAGAAAAGAAAACCAAGCTCTTCAGACTCCAAGATCAATAATGCCTCAGGATGGCTTACTAACCTGGTGATGATGGCAAGAGTAGTAACCTGAGGGATCTGAATCTGCTGAGGAGTCAGCCCATGTTGTTCCAGTTGCTTTGGGATCAAGTGCCTATGGGCAATCTCTATCTTCTCCTCCTGTGTATACCCTGAAAAAGAATGGAGGCTGCTCTGTAATTATTCACGTGGATGGATGATGGATGGTTCCCAGTGCCAACCCCCCCCCCCTTTGGTGGTACTGGGGATTGAACCCAGGAGCATTCTACCTCTGAATTACACTCAAAGCCTCTCCCCCCGACTTTTTTTTGCCTCCTGCCCATACTGGGGATAAAGCTCAGGGGCATTCTACACCTGAGCTATAGATACACCAGCCCTATTTTTTATTCTTTATTTTGAAACAGGGTCTCACTAAGTTTCAGAGAGCCTCACTAAGTAGCTGAGGCTGGTGGCAAACCTGTGACCTACTGTTTCAGCTTCTCAAGTACTGGGATTACAAGCGTGTGCCACCACACCAGGCTTATTCCCCCATCCATCCATCCATTTATTTATTTTAAAACAGGATCTCCCTAAGTTGCTGAGGCTGGCTACAAACCTGCAATCCTCCTATCTCAGCCTCCCAAGTCCTGGAATTTCAAGAGTGCATCATCACACCTGGCAATGTCTGCCATCCGTCCGTCCGTCCGTCCATCCATCCATCCATCCATCCATCCATCTATCCATCCATCTACTGCGGGTCTGAGGGTGGAACCCAGGGGTATTGACCTCCGAGTTACACTCCCGGCCTTATTTTTTATTCTTCAGTTTGAAACAGGGTCTCACTAAATAGCGGAGGCTGTCCATGAACCGCGATCCTCCGTTTTCAGCCTCCTGAATGCTGGGATTACAAGCGTGCGCCACCACTCCTGGTATGTATGTATGTATGTATGTATGTATGTATGTATGTATGTATGTATTTGTACTGGAGATGGAACCCAGGGGCATTCTACCTCCAAGCTATACCCCTGCCCTATTTTTTATTCTTCATTTTGAAACAGGGTCTCACTGAGTTGCAAAGGGCCTCACTAAGTATCTGAGGCTGGCCATGCACCTGCGATCCTCCTGTTTCAGCCTTCCAAGTACTGAGATTACAAGCATGCACCACCACACCTGCCTGCCATGCTTTTTAAAATAAAGCAAATATAGACACAATGAATCTTGAATTTAGAAAGAATTTAAGTACTAAATTACTTAAATAGGTGAAGTGCCTAAAACCATAATCAAAATAAGAAAATTTATCTTCAATGTCAAATTTGAAAGTGTCAAAATTTATTCTTGATGTTGGGTTTGGTCGTGCACATTTGTACTCCCAGTACTTGGGAGGCTGAGACAGAAGGATCACAGGTTGGAAGACAGTCTTGACAACATAGCGAGATTCTCAGAAACCTAGGAAAACCCTTTTTCAAACTAAAAAATAAAACAGAGCTGGGGTGTGGCTCAGAGATAGAATTCCCCTGGGTTCAATCCCCAGTACAATACACATACAAAATTATTTTTGATGTCTTACAGAACATTTATCTACTCTTCTCTGTCATTGTATAATAAGCAACTTTTGTTGTTCTAGGTTTTGACTCTACATAACTCTGGTTAGCACATGTTACTCAGACCTTTTGAAGAAGTTTACACATTGGCAAATTAACTTATTCAAAACTACATGGTATGGCCAATTTTAAAGTGTATGCTCAGAAAGGCTAGCTATACAGAAAATAATTATTTGACTTATAAATTAAGTACCTGGGACCTGGATAATCTCCATTCTGTCCAACAATGCAGGTGGAATAGTGGCAGTGGTGTTGGCAGTAGCTATAAAAAGAACTTGGGAAAGGTCAAAGGCCACATTTAGATAATGATCTGTGAAGTTATGGTTTTGTTCAGGATCCAACACCTACAGGAGAACAATAAATATTTAAACAAATTTAGTAGTTCCAAAAGAAAACTGCACAGATTAAAACACATGTGAAGTATCTGCAAGTTTGACGTTTCTGCTCAGTACAGGTAAATACAGCCTTGTAAATACAGGGCAACACTACACCATTTCTCATATCCTAAGTACTTTTTAAAAATGTAACATTCATTGTCAACATTTTTGAAAACACATAACAGCACAAAGAAGAAAAAATTACACACTTCCCAGCTTTCTTCTTAATACTATTTATTAACTACTCATTATACGGACATTACCAGTGACCAATCCTGCAGAACCAGTTTCCCTCTTGGGAAACCCTACCTTAACTGCTATGGGAAAATAAAGTAAATATGTAGAGTATTTTGAAATTAGCTGGGCATGGTGGTGCATGCTTGTAATTTCAGCATTTGGGAGGCTGAGACAGGAGGGTGGCGGTTCGAGGACAGCCTCAGCTTCTTAGGCCCTTTGCAAGTCAGTGAGACCCTGTTTCAAAATAAATAATAAAAAATAGGGCTGGTGGTGTAGCTCAGAGATAGAATGCCCCTGGGGTCCATCGCCAGTACCACAAAAAAAAAAAAAAAAAAAAAAAAAAGAAATTATTGGGTTATAGAACAAATAATCAGTATATCCCTCCTCAAACATTATCAGAAAATCTGGTAAAATTCTGGTATACTGAAAGGAGGATTCCACATAGGAATAAGCTAATAAAAATTACTATCACTACACACACACACACACACACACACACACACACACACTTCCTTTTGTAGCACTGGGGATTGAACTCAGAGGCATTGTACCTCTGAGCTAAACCCCCAGCCCGGATTTATTTCTTATTTGGAAACAGCGTCTCAGTAAGTTGTGAACGCCTCAATAAGTTGTCGAGGCTGACTTTGAGCCTGCGATCCTCCTGTCTTAGCCTCCCAAGTATTGGGATTACAAGTGGGAGACAAATGCCCAGCTCTATTACTATATTTTTGTGTGTGGTACTGGGCTTGAACCCAGGGGCATTCTCCCTCTAAGGTATACCCTAGCACCTTCCCCTCCTTTTGTTTGTTGTACTGGGGATGCAGCCCAGGGGCATTCTATCTCCAAGCTACACTCCCAGCCCGATTTTTAATTTTGGAACACGGTCTCACTAGGTTGATGAAAGTCAAACTATTGACTGAGGTTGTCCTCAAACCTGTGATCCTTCTATCTCAGCCTCCCAAGTACTGGAATAATAAGCACGTGTCACCATGCCTGGCCCCTTTTTATTTTTTGTTTTGAAATAGGGTCTCACTAGGTTGCTGCAAATCTTGCTACATTGCTGAGGTTGGTTTTGAACCTATAATCCTCCTGTCTTAGCCTCATAAGTATTGGAATTACAGGCATGTGCCATCATATCTAGCAACAATAACATTTTTTAAAAAATTAAAAAGCAGTAAATGAAAACTGTACCTGAAGCCCAGATGTTAGACTTCTTAAAAAATTCAAAATCAGCTATTATATACTAAAAAAAAAGTCATACTGTACAATGAATGACCCTTAAGGACACTATATAAAGTGAAAACCAACCAGTTACAAAAAGACAAATACTTTATGATTCCACTTATAGCAAATATCGAGAGGAGCCAAATTCATAAGATCAGAAAAAGAAATGGCAGTTGCCAGTAGGTTCCAATTTTATAAGCTGAAAATATATATAAACATAAAAATTGCCAAGGTTAAGCAATTTTAAGTATATTCACATTATTGTAAAAACAATCTCCAAGCCGGGCGTGGTGGTGCACACTTGTAATCCCCGCGCTTGGGAGGCTGAGACAGGAGGATAGCACAGGTTTAAAGCCAGCCTCAGCTACTTAGTGAGGCTCTCAGCAACTTAGTGAGAGCTTGTTTCCAAATAAAATATATTTATATTAAGAAAACTCCAACCCTTTTTATCTTTGCTGCAACTTGTGAATAAACTAAAGCTCATGGAATAGTACTTTAAATGTTAAATCTTACAGTATATAAATTGTGTTTCATTAAATCTGTTTTTTTATATGGAGGTACTGGGGATTGAATTTAGAGACATTCTACCTCTGAGCTACACTATTAGCCCTGGTTTTTTTTTTTTTTAATTTTTGAAACAGGGTCTGGACAGGTTACTGAGGCTCACTAAATTGTTGAGGCTGGTTTCAAACCTGTGATCTTCCTGTCTCAGCCTCCCAAATACTGGGATTACAGGCATGTGCCACCATGTCTTTGGCTCCAAATGTGTGTGTGTGTGTGTGTGTGTGTGTGTGTGTGTGTGTGTGTGTTTATATTTATTTATTTTTTGCAGCACTAGGAATGGAACCCCTAGGCATTCTACCTCCAAGCTACACCCTTAGCCCTATATGTCTGTCTGCCTGCCTGCCTGCCTGCCTGCCTGCCTGCCTGCCTGCCTGCCTTCCTTCCTTCCTTCCTTCCTTCCTTCCTTCCTTCCTTCCTTCCTTCCTTCCGGTCTGGGGATAGAACCCAGGGGCATTTGACCTCCGAGCTACACTCCCTGCCCTATTTTTATTCTTTTTTTTTTTTTTTTGTGGTACTGGGGTTCCTGGAAGCCCTTCTACCTCCGGGCTACACTCCCAGACCCATTTTTACATTTTTATTTGGAAACAGGGTCTCCTAAGCCAGCGCACACGGCTGGCTTCGAACCTGCGCGATCCTCCTGTCTCTGCCTCCCAAGTGCGGGGATTACAAGCGTGCGCCACCACGCCCGGCTTTATTCTTTATTTTGAAACGGGGTCTCACTGAGTTGCAGAGGGCCTCACTAAGTAGCTGAGGCTGTCTGCGAAACATGATCCTCCGGTCTCATTCTCCTGAATGCTGGGATTACAAGCATGCGCCACCATGCCCAGCCTATTCTTTATTCTTTATTTTGAAACAGGGCCTCATTGAGTCACAAAGGGCCTCACTAAGTAGCTGAGGCTGTCTGTGAACCACAATCCTCCTGTCTCAGCCTCCCGAAGGCTGGGATTACAAGTGTGGGCCACCACACCTGGCTCAAATCTGTTAATTAATTTATTTATTTTGTGGTACTGGGGGTGGAACCCAGGGGCTTTTATACCCCTGGGCTATACTCCCAGACCTGTTTTATACTTTATTTGAAAACAGGGTCTCACTAAGTTGCTGAGAGTCTCACTAAGTAGCTGAGGTTGGTTTCGAACCTGCGCGATTCCCTATCTCGGCCTTCTAAATGCTGGGATTACAAGCGTGAGCCACCATGCTCAGCTTTCAAATCTGTTATTTTTTTTTAAAGTGAGAAATATGCTTTAAAAAAAAAGGATGCAAAACAATTAGGTACCATTGCTATCTACACAAGCAATAAGGTATGCCTGAATATACAGAGCTTCTTGGAAAAAATGGGAAAGATACTGTCAGGAACTTAAGAAAATCTGATAGGATGGCTAAAATCTAAAATCCAAACACCAAGTGTTAGTAAAAAAGCAGAACAAAAAGAACTACCATTCACTGTTGTGGAGGCAAATGGTACAGCTGTTTTAGAAGACAGTTTGAGCCAAGCGTGGTGGAGCATGCTCTTAATCTCAGTACTCAGGAAGCTGAGACAGAAGGATTGCAGGTTCAGAGCCAGCCTTGGTGGTGTAGTGAGGCTCTCAGCAACCTGGCGAAACCCTCATCCCATGTAAAGAAATGAAATTGAGCTGTGGGTGTAGCTTGGACGTAGAATGCCTCTGGGTTCAATCCCCAGTACCACACACACATAAAAAGGTAGTTCTACAATTTCTTTCAAAAGTAAACATGCTTGTGCTGAGCGTGGTGGCATATGATTGTAATCCCAGTACTTGGGAGGTTGAGACAGGAGGATCACAGGTTTGAGGACAACCTCAGCAAACAGTAAGAAACTCTCATCAATCTAATGAGATCCAGTTTCAAAATAATAATAAAATAGGGCTGAGGGTGTAGCTCACAGGTCGAATGGCCCCAGTAAAACACACACCCACAACACCCCCTCCAACCCCCCCCCCAAACACACACTCTAAAAAGAAAACACTTAAATATGGTTTTATCAGATCTAGCAACTATACTCCCTGGTATGTACCCAAATGAGTTAAAATCTTATGTACACAAAAGCCTGCATGCAAACCTTTATAGTAGCTTAATTTATAACTGCAAAAACCTACAAGTAAGCTAGACTTGGTGGCGCATGATTATACTCCAAGCATTTGGAAGACTGAGACAGGAGGAGGATTTCGGTTTAGGTATTTCTTCTGGAAGAAAGCCAGAAAGTAAATAAGTGTGGCTCCGAATCATGTTAGCTAATGAGTACTTTCAGGTATATAGCTTAAGTCTTCTTATAAAGCAAGCTCCTAAACCAGGTGTGGTGGTGCATGCTTGTAATCCCAACATTTGGGAGGCTGAGACTGGAGGACCACAGGTTTGAGGACAGTGTCAGCAATTAGTGAGATGCTTGTCAACTTAGTGAAACCCTGTTTCAAAAGAAAAAAAAAATGGTCTGAGGGTATAGTTCAGAGATAGAATGTCCCCTGGGTTCAACCCCCAGTACCACAAACAAAGAAACAAACAACTTAAAAGTATCACAAGCCAGGCACCACAGTGCATATTTGTAATCCCAGCAATTGGGAGACTGAGACAGGAGGATCATAGGTTCACAGCCAGCCTCATATGTTTAGTAAGGTCCACCACAACTTAGTGAGACCCTGTTTCAAAATAAAGAATTAAAAAATAGGGCTAGGGGTATAGTCTGGAGGTAGACTGCCCCTGAGTTCAATCCCCAGTACTTCAAACAAAACAAAAGTATCACAGTACACACAAAAAAAGCATACACCTTTAAAAATAACAAATTATGCACACAATTAATAACATAACTCAAAGGAAATACTAGGACCACTCAAGGGGACAAAAACCTAACCATAAGATGACAAAATTATGTCATTTGCAGGAAAATAGATGGAACTTGACAATATTGTGCTAAGTGAGATTAGCCAGGCTTAAGAAACAAATAGTATGTTTTCTCTCATATGTGGAAGCCTTATAGAAAGTGGGAGCTGAGCGTGGTGGTGCACGCTTGTAATGCCAGTACTTGGCAGGCTGAGATAGGAGGGCCACAGGTTTGCAGCCAACCTCAGCAACCTTGTGAGGCCCTCCAGAACTCAGTGAGACCCTGTTTCAAAATAAAGTGAAAATAGGGCTGGGGGTGTAGCTCAGATGTAGAATGCCCCTGGGGGTTCAAGCCCCAGTAATGCAAAAAAGAAATCTGGAACTAGGATAATCTCAGATAGACAAGTAGAGCCTACAATAAAGCAACAGAAGACTTAGGGGAGGGTGGAGGGGGATATAGTTATATATAAGGAAGGTAAGCTGAAATAATGCTATGAACATATGGTAAACTAACAATGCCAATATCAAAGACATGCATGGGGAAGGGGAGTGCAGGGGTGGGACCTGGAAGGAAGTGCTCCATGAGCTGTGTGCATGTATGATGTATAACTACAATGAAGAAAGATAAAAGTTAAACGGTAATTATTATGTTATATATAATTTGCTATGATAAAAGTTCCCCATCATTAAAAAAGTCCAAATACATCAGTTAGAGCAATGATTTGAAAAACTGTTAAATACCAGACCACTAATGTATGGCAAAATTGATCTGATCAAAACTGTTTGTAGAAAATACTAAAAAA
Source organism: Muscardinus avellanarius (assembly GCF_963383645.1). NCBI lineage: Eukaryota > Metazoa > Chordata > Mammalia > Rodentia > Gliridae > Muscardinus > Muscardinus avellanarius. The sequence continues at coordinate 37,604,170 of NC_137796.1, forward strand.
AAGTGAGATAGGATGATTAAAAATTAAAAGGGAAAAAAGCTATGCCTGGCATATAACAGTACCAGTCCAACTAGCAATCAAGGTAAAAACATCAAATGCAACAAAGAAAATGGTTCTTCCTGTCTAGCAAAAATAATCACAATGATGTTTTAAGAAATATTTAAATATTGTGTTATAAAAAATCTACTATTTTTTTTTTTTTGTGGAACTGAGGTTGGAAGCCAGAAGCTTTCTACCTCTGGGCTATACTCCCAGACCTTTTTTATTTATATTTATTTGGAAACAGGGTCTCACTAAGTTGCTGAGAGCCTTACTAAGTAGCTGAGACAGGCTTCGAACCTGTGCAATCCTCCTGTCTCAGCCTCCCAAGCGCGGGGATTACAAGCGTGCGCCACCACGCCTGGCTCTCTACTAGATATTAAAAAGCAAAACTGCCAGGAAAAAAAATGCAGTGAAAAAACTGCCAGGAGAAAACCATGCTGAGCAAATTTAATGTGTTTCGCACACTTCAATCTATATGAGGGAAAAGGTATGAACTAGGGAATAGCAATGGAATACAACACACATATACTTGTAATGTTGCTACTCTCTAAGTGTGTGTGTGTGTGTGTGTGTGTGTGTGTGTGTGTGTGTGTATGTAAAGATATGCACACTTACATACTGAAGTCACCATGGCACTGTGGCGAATTCTTATCATTTTATGTTGTCTCGGCATCTTTTTTGAATTTAACTCATGCCAAAGCAGCCCTGAGCTGCCCTTGGGCTTCTGACTCTACCTCAGACCCAACATGGAGGTATCTCTGCCACGCAGGCAGCTGAACTCTTCACTTTCCCACTGCTTCCTTTAAAGGGACCATTCAGGCCCAGTGTGATGGTGCACGGGTGCATCCCGGTACTTGGGAGGCTGAGACAGGAGGATGGCAGGTTTGCATCCAGCCTCAGCTACTTCATGAGGCCCTCTGCAACTTACTGAGACCCTGTTTCAAAGTAAAGAATAAAAACTAGGGCTGGGGGTTTAGTTTGGAGGTAGAATTCTTCTGAGTTCAATCCCCAGTATCACAAAATTAAATAAATAAATACACAATAAATAAACAAATGGACCATTCATATGCCCTTTAAAGCAAACCACACCTTATTCTCTTACATGTACTGCTAGTTGCTCATCCCCTCCTCTCTGCCACACCCTGCATAACCCAGGGACAGATGACGGTCCTCCCGTCTCAAGGAATCCTCTTGCCCAGGATCTGCAAATACAATCTTTGAACTTATTTGCTATTGTGCTAGTACATAAGTTCGTGCCTTCCATTTGAAGAACTAGGGGCCCCCCAGGGTGCTTTCCTACGGGATGCTCCTGGATAGGGATGCTCCTGGATAAGAACACAAGGTCAGCCGGGCGTGGTGGCGCACACTTGTCATCCCAGTACTTGGGAGGCTGAGACAGGATCGCAGGTTCACGGCCAGTCTCAGCTACTTCATGAGGCCTCTGCAACTTAGTGAGACCCAGTTTCAAAATAAACAATAAAAAATAGGGCTAGGGTGTGCTAGGAGGTAGAATGCCCCTGGTATCAATCCCCAGTACCACACACACACACACACACACACACACACACACACACACACACACACACCAAAACACAAAACCCAAGGTCAGGCTCCTGGCACTAGAGGGATAGCCAGAGAAGCATAAACTGGATAGTCAGACATGAGTTATCAAGACATCTGCCATATAAACAAGTTTTTGTGAGGGAACCCCTGGATGAGGGTTAACCGGGCACAGTGCCATCCCCCAGATAAAAGAAGCATCCTATAAAAGATACTGTAGACACTCCCTTTATTTCCTAATTAGGGGAGGGGTGCTGGCTGTTTTGAGATTAGAATCCCAATTTAGCCAGCATGGTGGTGCCTGCTTATAATTCTAGTACTTGGGAGGCTGAAACAGGAGGATGGCAAGTTCACAGCTTCAGCTACTTAGTGAGACTGTTTCAAAATATAGAATAAAAAATTAGGGCTGGGGATGTAGCTTGGAGGTAAAATGTCCCTGGGCTCAAGCCCTAGTACTGAAAAAAATATCCCTAAATTAGCTGGATGTTCTCAAAACAGTGAACCTTTCCTAAAATTTATGCAAAGTTTATAAAACTGGACCCAAACTCCAAAAAAATTAGAAAGTGTTTAAGTAACAATCTTAGACAATATATTAAACATCAAAATCACAACAAAACCTAAGTATTTAGAAATTTAAAACACTTCTGAAAACCTTGAGTCAAAGTCAAAATGATAACTATGGGTTGTTCAGAATAGTGAATTCAGAATAGAGACTAATGTCCCCTTCCAAAAAGTCCTTAGAGCCAGGTGTGGTGGTGCCCATCTGTAATCCCAATACTTGGGAGGCTGAGAGAGGAGGATCGCAAATTCAAGGCCAGCCTCAAAAACTCTGTAGAAACTGTTCTAAGTCTAAAAAATATTGGCTTACAGATTTATAGCGTCTTACATGTTTTGGTAGAGACTGCCTTACCTGAGGGAATTGAAGACAGTGACCTTGCTATCCCTTCACTATCTAGGCTGTTTCCTTCTGTTTTACTCCATCTTTCCCTTACTTTGCTTAGGGTGGAAGACACCCAAGGAGGAAACTGAAGACAGAAGCTTCTGCAACTTTTGCAAAACTGCCAGATAACTCATCTCCTAAAGCGTTCCTAGCACAATGCACTACTCCTTAGCCAGAGACAATTAAGGATGCAAGGACCCAGACATAACTCTGCAAGCCTGGAATAAAAGAGCTAAGTTCTGCTGAGTTGCCTTTTACTCTTTGAGATCAAGAATAAAGTCTCAAGAGCATTTTTTCATGGCCTCATCCAATGCCCTTCAGGTATAGAGCCCGCCAAACTCAGGACTCTGCTTCAAAATTTAAAAAAAAACTAAAAGGATTGGAGGGAGGTGTGGCTACATAATAGAGTGTCCCTGGGTTCAATCCCCAGTACAAAAGAGGAGGAGGAGGAGGAGGAGGAGGAGGAGGAGGAGGAGGAGGAGGAGGAGGAGGAGGAGGAGGAGGGTTAGTTCTTGGTATATTTTCGTTCACTTCAAAGTATTTTCTAATTTCCCTTGTGATCTCTTTGACTCAGTATGCATTCATCCTTTTACACTTACTGTGGCTTATTTTATGGTTTAGTAACATGGTTTTTGCAGAACATTGCATGTGAGCTTTAGAAGAATGTGTATGTTCTTGTTGTGGAGGTGTTCTTACAGTGTCTGTTCGATCTAGCTGGTTTATGGTGTTATTCAGGACTTCCATTTCCCTACTGAGCTTCTGACTAGTTTCAACTATTACTAGGAGTGTGGCATTGGAGTTGCAAACTATCACTGTTGGACTGTCTATTTCTCCCTTCAGTTCTGTTGGTTTCGGTTTCCCGTATTTTGGGCGCCACTCTGAGGTGTGTGTTTTGACTGCTGTACCTTCCTGATGGACTAACTGTTCCATCACTAGATCATACCCTTTTTGAATCTCTGGTGACATTATTTCACCTGTTATTAGTACAGCTACCCCAGCTGTCTTATAGTTGCCATCTGCATGATATTATCTTTTGCATCATTCTTCTATCTACTTGCTTTTGATTCTAATGTGTATCTCCTATAGTTCAATCTTTTTATTTGATTCTGCGGTGTGTGCGTGTGTGCGCACGCACGTGCCTTACTAGAGATTGAACCCAGGGAAATGCTACCTCTGAGCTATACCTTCAGTCCTTTTTATTTTTTATTTTTATTTTATCTTTTTTTTTTTTTTTTCCTGTATTGAGGATGGAACCCAGGGGCATTCTACCTCCAAGCTACATCCCCAGCCCTATTTTTTTATTCTTTATTTTGAAACAAGGTCTCATTGAGTTGCCAAGGGCCTAAGTAGCTGAGGCTGTCCTCGAACCACAATCCTCCTGTCTCAGCCTTCCAAATGCTGGGATTACAAGCTTTCACCACCACACCTGGCCATTTTTGTTTTGAAACAGGGTCTCAAGAGGTTGCTGAGCGTCTCACTTCATCACTGAAGCTGTCTTTGAACCTGTGATACTCCTGTCTCAGCTCCCTAGTACTGGGATTACAGACATGCACCACCCCGTGTACCAATTTCTGTCTTTTAAAAAAATACATACTCTTATTTGTGCATTTGTAATCTCACATTAAAATGCAATTTAGAGTGATAGGGACATAGGTGCACTGAGCACTTGGTGAGCTTCTGTGACGGGCCCCGCCCATCAGCCAGTAAGTCCGAGAGCTAAGATGGCGCGGAGCGGAAGTTCCCCAGAGCGCTTAGGTGGTAAACAACTTTCAGGAAGTATGACGACAAGAGCATGAGATACACGGGAACACCGCATGCCATAGGGCAACAGCCAATGGACTGGCTGTGCCCATGAGTTGTACACGTGAACGGTCTGCTGATTGGCTGTTGGGCTCTATATAAGGGAAGGATTTCTGGGGAGAGAGGGAGAAGATCTACGGGAACTGTACAAGAAGCTGGGGTAATAAAACTGCTTGAGGAAGATCGTGTAAGAGTCGTCACTGCGACTGACAAGCTTCCCCTGTGGCTCCTACAGCACTCTTTCTCCTTCTCCATGCACGACAGTAAGGTTGGCACTGATAATTTCATAAATGAGCGTAGCGCCAATGAAGTGTTTCCATTTGACTTTCTTACTGCTTTCTTTTCCATTTAAGTGAGTTATTTCATAGTGCAATATTTTAATTTCTGAAGTGATTCTTTTCAGGCTAAGACTGAAAGATTGTAGATTTGAAGCTAGCTAGCCACAGCAAAATTTTTTAAAAAGGGCTGGGAGCCTGGCGTGGTGGCTCACGCTTATAATCCCAGCATTCGAGAGGCTGAGACTGGAGGATCGTGTTTCTTGGACAGCTTCAGCTACTTAATGAGGGCCTCTGCAACTCTGTGAGACCTGGTTTCAAAATAAAGAATAAAAAATAGGGCAGGGGTTGTAGCTCAGAGGTCAAATGCCCCTGGGTTACATCCCCAGACCCATAAAAAAAAAAAAAAAAGATATTTATAAAACTGGGCATGGTGGCACATGTTTGTAACCCTCATACTTGGGAAGCTGAGACAGGAGGATCACAGGTTTGTGGCCAGCCTCAACAACTTAATGAGACCCTCTGCAACTCAGTGAAACCCTGTTTCAATATTACCAATAAATAAATAAATAAATAAATAAATAAATAAATAAAAATAGGGCTGGAGGCATAGTTTGGAGATAGAATGCCCCTGCATTCAATCTCCCGGTCCATACACATGCTTAGAAACCCCCAAATATCAAGATATAGCAGTACAGCAAAACTATTCTGAAAACAAAATATTAGTTGGGCATGATGGTGCACACTTGTAATTCCAGTACTTAGGAGGCTGAAACAGAAGTATTGCAGGTTTGAGGCCAGCCTCAGCAACTCAGTGAGACTCTGTTTCAAAAAATAAAAAGGCTGTATATATAGCTCAGAGGTAGAATACTTCTGGGTTCAATCCCCAGTAACCTCCGCCCCAAAAAAGGAAAGAACAAAATGTAAAGAGGAAATGAATGCCCAAGGAGAAGAGGACTTGCTTGATGCCTTTTTAAATAACCTTATAAAATTACTGGTCTCTGAATGGCAAGAATTTATAAAATTTTGTTAAATTATTTTATAAAAACAAAAATTAAGGGACTTACCAAAAAACAGCAAGAAATCTAATCTCTCTTCCATTTTCTTGTCCAAAGGTACTAGGTATTGAACCCAGGGGCATTCTACCTCTAAGCTAAACCCCAGCCCTATTTTTTATTTTGAAACAGTGTCTAAGTTGCTAAGTGCCTTGCTAAACTGGTGAGGCTAGCTTTGAACCTGAATTCTCCTACCTCAGCTTCCAGAATACTGGGATTACAGGTGTGCATCACCATGCCCAGCTAGAATAATAAATCTTAACATATATATGTAAAGCGTGCATGCGCGCATGCACACACACACGCACACACACACACACATTCTCATGCGTGCACATTTTTACTTATTGGTGTGCTGTAGTCTCAGATCATACTGTAGTATGTGTATGAGTGTGTGTACGCAGTATGAGTGATGAGGACAAACGTGCAAACAGTACTTGGGCTTCCCTCCGGCCACCTCCCGTTCTTCCCTTCCTTCCATGATCTTGGGTTGACACTGGTGTTTTCACATATTGTACATTAACGTCAATGGAAGTGCCTCCTTTATTCATCTCTCCCCACAGCGCCCTTCCCTGGACTACCTCCCTGGCTCCACTGGGGTTTCTCCTTTATTAAAGTCCCTCTCGTATCCCAATCACTCCCTAGCTTCCACATATGAGAGAAAACATATGACCCTTCACTTTCTGTGGCTGGCTAATCTCATTTAGCATAATGTTCCTTAGGCCCATTCATTTTCCTGTAAATGACATAATTTCGTTCTTCTCTATTGCTGAGTAGAATTCCATTGTGTTGTATATCCCATAGTTTTGTGATCCACTCATCTGTTGATGGACACCTAGGTTGATTCTATAAATTGGCTATTGTGAATTATGCTGCTATAAACGTGGATATGCATGTTTCACTATAATATTCCGATTTTCATCCCTTTGAAAATCATCCAGGAGTGGCATAGCTGGATCATGCTACTCAGTCTTCTGAGGAATCTCCACATTCATCTCCATAGCGGCTGCACTAATGTGCAATCCCACCAGCAGTGCATAACAGTTCCTATTTCCCCACATTCTCACCAGCATTTATTGAGGACCAGTCTTTAAGGCATTTTTATTTAGATGTCAAATTACTTCAAACTTTAGTCTGTACCAAACTCTTTTTCCATACCTAAACACAGAAATACATACCAGTGTGTATATTACTCAGATATGATCTTTTCTTATTCCTACTTGTTGAGTGTGATTATAAACAGGGAATTTTCTAACTCTTACCTCAAGCAGAGCTGCTGCAGGATCACCCTGTAGACTTTTTCCTAGTTTGTCAACCTCATCTAACAGGAACACTGGATTGTTAACTCCTACAGTCTTCAAGCCATTGATTATGCGACCAGGCATACTGCCAACATAGGTGCGCCTATAGAAAGCGGGCATCAAATTCACAACTGTGACATCAGGAGACAAGAACTGTACCATTTAAGAAATCAAACTCCAGGACTATGAAGAAGCAATTTAGCTATCACTGTAATATACCAAAGAGCTGCTCCACATATAAAAGGTACTAGGATACATCACAAAGTTATTAGATTCAATTCATATTTTTTGTTTTGTTTATTTGGTGTGTGTGTGTGTGTGTGTGTGTGTGTGTGTGTGTGTGTGTCTGTGTGTTTTACTGGGGATTGAACCCAGGGGTGTCTTACCTCTGAGATACACACCCAGTCCTACTTTATTTTTTGTTTCAAAACAGGGTCTCACTGAGTTGCTAAGGACCTTGCTAAATTGTTGGGTCTAGCCTTGAACCTGTGATCCTTCTGTTTTAACCTCCAGAGTACAAGGATTACAGGCATGTGCCATCACATCTCACTTATATTTAATTCTTATTTTCTACTTAATTCTGGCTATAAGTCTCATAAAAGACTACAAAGTCTTATTTTCTTTTTTTAATTTTTTATTGGTGCATTATATTCATACATCATATTGGGGTAAAAAACTTGTGTGTACAAACATGTACACATCGCTGATTTAACCCCTACCCAATTCCCACCCCATTCCCTCCCTGCCCCTCCTTCCCTTGCTTGGTTTAGTGGTTAACTTCAATATGTTTAAGTACATTGAGTGTTTTAGAGATTTTCCTCTTTCCCCCTCCTTTCTCCTCCTTGTTTGCTCCTCTATACAAAGTCTTATTTTCAAAAGCAATAATCTTTATTAACTGTAGTAATAAAGTCTGAAGTAAAAAATACTTCTCCTTCTTTCCTCCTCCTCTCCTCTCCTCTCCTCTCCTCTCCTCTCCTCTCCTCTCCTCTCCTCTCCTCTCTTCTCTTCTCTTCTCTCTCTCTCTCTCTCTCTCTCTGTTCTTCCTTCCTTCTTTCACTTTCTCTCTTGTGGTGCTAGGGATTGAACCCAAGGGTGTTCTACCTCTAAGCTATACTTTCAGTCCTATTTTGTTTATTTATTTTTTTGCGATAATGGGGATGGAACCCAGGTCTCACTGAGTTGCAAAGAGCCTCACTAAGTAGATGAGGCTGTCTGAAAATGTGATCTTCCTATCTCAGCCTCCGGAATGCTGGAACTACAAGCATGCACCACCATGCCTGGCTTATTTTATGTATTATTTTGAAACAGGTTCTCATATGTTACCACACTTAAATCTATGGCAAGTACTGGGATTAAAGGTATGTGCCACCATGCTCAGCAAATAAAGAGTATTTATATTAAAATTTCATTATTCTGTTCCTTAATTTCAGAATAAATAAAGTTTCGCAAACTTTAAGCAGCAATTTCCTAATTTTAATTACTACCTTGCTCCCTAAGGCAAGCACAAAGCAAATGCTGCTTCTGAAACAACAGAAAATGCTGACGGCCTAGAAGAACATGCTCAATGAGATGTGAAGTGGAGCAGCAGCAGCAATCTCATGACCTGCACAAAGCTGGTTCACAGAGCAAGCCTCAGTCCTGCCACATGACTGGTACAAGTAGGACAAAACAAAGAGAGTGACCTTTGAAAAGATAAAAAAATATTGTGGGAATACCCTTCATCCAGAGTACTGTAACCAGATACAATGAACACTGTCCTGTTATGATAAGAAATTAGCATAATCAAGACATTAGAATGAGATACAGAGAAGATGTGCATTAATTTACATTTCTTTTTTTGACAGGTAGACTTATGAAGTATTGACAAGTGTAGAACTAGTCATGGAGAGGCAATAATATTCTAGGTACCCTTTCTAAAAATGTAAAAATCTTGCTGGGCATGTGGTACACACTTGTAATCCCAATACTTGGGAGGCTGAGATAGGAGGATTGCAGGTTCACAGCCAGCCTCAGCTACTTAGTGAGGCCTTCTGCAACTTAGTGAGGCCCTGTTTCAAAATAAAGAATAAAGCCAGGCGTGGTGGCGCACACTTGTAATCCCCGCGCTTGGGAGGTGGAGACAGGAGGATCGCGCAAGTTTGAAGCCAGACGTGCTGGCTTAAGAGACCCTGTTTCCAAATTTAAAAAAGTATAAAAATAGATCTGGGAGTGTAGCCCAGAGGTAGAAGGGTTTCCAGGAAGCCCAGTACCACCAAAATAAAATAAAATAAATTAATTAATTAAAAAATAGGGCTGGGGGTATAGCTTGAAGGTAGAATGCCTCTGGTATCAATCCCTAGTTCTGTAATAAACAAACAAACAAAAATGTAGAGATCTAAATATTAGTCTGTGGGGAGCCATTAAGGTTTTCCCCTTAAAGAATACTTCTGACTGTCCTTTGCCCAGAGCCAATAAGGTTTGGGGTCATGGAAAATTCAACGTCTGAGAGAAGCTCAGGTGGAATTGATTGCTTTGACCGTTAAGCGCACAGGTGCTGACGGCACAGGCTTGATTGGTTTGACCGTTACGCGTGTAGGTGGTGACGTCACGAGGGTTGGCTGACCGGGAGCGGTATAAATAGGACGAGAGCGATAAAACCAGGATCGGTCAGTAGAGATATCGACCCGGGAGTGTACTGCCGATACTTCCATGAGAGAATGAAGTATTCTGTGAATAAAATTCTTTTCATCCTCACTCCTCTCTTCAGAACCCGTACTTTTGCCGGCAGGCTCCGGCATTAGTCACTGCCAACAAGCAATTCTACCTAATTCCATTGCCTCTCAGAGCCTAAAGAAAAAGGCACAAAGTCCTCTGTCTAGAAGTCAAGGCTCTTACTAATCTAGTTCCTTCCTAACTTGCAGCTACTACTCTCTTACTTCAACCATGATTAAGATCCTATATTGCCCCCTGTAATTTTTTTATGGTGCTTTCCTGCCTGCCATGATGTGGTTATGGTATAAGTGTCCCTCAAGGGTCCATGTGGCAAAGGCTTGGTTCCCAGGGTCAAGGTATCAAGAGGCAGTACCTCTTGGGAGGAGTTGGGGGAAGGGATACCCTTGAAAGGGATTAACACATTTCTTGTGGTACTGAGGTCTTTCGAGAGGGTTGCTGATATAGGAACAAGTTTGAAAGTGCTCCTACCTGTTGGGACTTTCGGCTGCTAGAACTGTGAGCTAAATAAAACTCCTTAGTATCTTGCCTCAGGTATTTCATTACAGCAACAAAAAGTTGGCACACACTTGTAATCCAGGTACTTAGAAGACTGAGACTAGGATCACAGATTCAAAGCTGGTCTCGGCAACTTAGTGAGTCTTTTAGCAACCTAATGAGACTGTTCCCAAATAAGAAATAAAATTGGGCTGAGAGTGTAGCTTGGAGGTAGAATGCCTCTGTTTAATCCCTAGTACCAATAAATAAATAAAATAAAAATAAGCAAATAAATACATACATAAATAAAGTGGACAGAAGAATCCCAGAGAAGATAATCCCAAATGGGAATTACTAAGACTGAAAAACTATGAGTTACTGTGAAGTTGAGCATTGATCTATTCCTCCTTTAAGATATCCAAAATGATTCAAAGAAAAATAAAGGGCTGTGTTAAGTCAGGTCATTACTTTTATTCTCATTTAAAATCTAAATGTAAACCAAGCCTTCTTCTTTTCCCCCTAGCTCCTACTTCATTATTATTTAATACTAAAACATATATCTTTGGTTATTTGAATATCAATTCCCAACTTATGAGCTTCTTTCACATGAACAGGTACTTCTAGCAAACGGCGGGATTCCATTCATGGGAAAATAGCCAAATGAATGACAAAGTCAAGAGAATAAGCAAGGAAGGGAACAAAAAGCAGTTGTTTTTCTTGGCTATTTAAGACTGAAGGTCAGTGGTACTGATCTACAAGGAAAGAGGGTGAGGAAAAACAACACTTCATGAACTCTAATTGTGAGCATGTTTCCTGGACTCAAATGCCAAGCCCCGAGTGTTCCCCCAATGCCTCAACTGTTCAATGGAGCTACACGTTCCCAGACACCGCCATGGTTGCACTATAATCCTCAATTCTTTCTCTCCTACCGTCACCTTCAACTCTTAGTTCTGCGATGAGTGTATACTCTGCCCTTACTCTCTCCATTCTTTTTTTTTTTTTTTAAGATTTAAAGTTTATTAAAAAGATACAAATACAGAAGACAGTTACATGTTACTCTTGGGTAACATGAGGGGGTACTTAAAAAAAAATCACCCGTTTCCCCTTTTATTCCCTCCCCAAAATGAGTGTCAAGGTTGACCATGCTACATACATTTACACATATTCGAATATAGCTCCATTTAATCAACCTCAGCCTTCTTCCTCTCCTACCCTTACATTCTAGCTTTGCTGAGGTTTCCCCTCTATTATCTGGAGTACCTCAAGTATCTCCAATACTCCCTAGTTTGGGCATATTAGAGAAAACATATGTCCCTTCTCTTTCTGTGTGGCTAATCTCACTTAATATTGCCCAGGTCTTTCCATCTTCTTGGGAATTACATGACTTTGTTCTTCTTTATAGCTGAGTAGAATTCCACTGTATGTATTTCCCATAATTTTGCAATCCATTCATTTGTTGTGGAGACCTAGGTTGGTTTCATATTTTGGCTATTATGAATTGTGCTGCTATGAACATAGGTATGCATATGTTACTGTAGTTCTCTGATTTCAACCCCTTTGGAAAGATACCCAGGAGTGGTATAGTCAGATCATATGGCGGATCCCTTCCCAGTTTTCTAAGGAATCTCCACACTGATCTCCATAGTGGCTGACCTACTTTGCACACCCACCAACAGTGTAAAGAGTTCCACTTTACCCATGCCCTTGCCAGCATGTTGTTATGTGACTTCTTTATGCTTGCCACTCTGATTGGGGTTAGATGGAATCTCAGTGTAGTTTTGATTTGCATCTCCCTGAAGGCTAATGATGTTGAGCATCTTTTCATGTAACTATTGGCCATTTGAACCTCTTCTTTTGTAAAGTGCCTATTCAATTCGATTGCCCATTTCTTGATTGAGTTATTTGTTTTGCTAGTGTAGTCTTTTGAGCTCTTTGTATATTCTGGATATTAGCCCTCTAGCAGAGTGGTGACTGGTAGAGATCTTCTCTCATTATGTGGGCTTTCTCTTTAGGGTCTTGATGGTTTCATTTGATGAGCAGAAACTTTTAAATTTCCATTCCACTTGTTAATTCTTGCTTTAATTTCCTGCAATTTGGAGGTCTTGATAAAGTTACTGCCTGTGCCTATATGTTGGAGTGTTGAGCCTATGCCCTCCTCTAATAATTTAACAGTCTCTAGTCAAATTTCCAAGTCTTTATCATTTTGAGTTGATTCCTGAGCATGGTGAGAGGTAATGATTTAGTTCCATCTTTCCACAAATTGGTAGCTAGTTCTCCCAGCACCATTTGTTGAAAAGACTGTCTTTTCTCCAGCATATGAGTTTGGCCCCTTTGTCAAAGAGCAATTGATTCTAAGTGTATGGGTTTGTTTCTGTTTCTTCTATTCTGTTCCACTGGTCAGAATGTGTGTTGTTGTGCCAATACCATGCTTATTTTTACTGCTAATGGTCTGTAATATAATCTGAAGTCAGGGATTGTGATGCCTCCTGCCTGGTTCTTATTGCTGAGGATTGCTTTGGCTATTCTGGGTCTTTTCTTTCCCCATATAAAATTCATGACTTATTTTTCTAGGTCTATGAAGAATGCCGTTGGTATTTTGATAGAAATTGCACTGAATCTGTAGATCACTTTTGGCAGAATGGCCATTTTGATATTTATTGTGCCTATCCATGAGCAAGGGAGATCTTTCCATCTTTCAAGGTCTTCTTCAATTTCTTTCTTTACTATTTTATAGTTTTCACTGTTGAGGTCTTTTATGTCTTTGATTAGGTTTATTCCTAGGTATTTTATTGGTTTAGAGGTTATAGTTAATGAAATTGTTTTATTTCTTTCATTGTGGATTCACTGTTGGCATATATAAAAGCAACTGATTTCTTTAGATTGATTTTGTGTCCTGCAACTTTGAAGAACTGGTAACTCTGTTCCAGAAGTCTTTTGGTTGAGTTCTTTGGGTCTTCTAGATAAAAGATCATATCATTTCCAAATAAGGATGGTTTTAATTCCTCTCTTCCTATTTAAATTCCTTTGATATCCTTCTCTTGTCTTATTTCTGTCTTGAGGGATATATTGAAAAGGAGTGGTAATACTGGGCATCCTTGTCTTGTTCCTATGATGTTGGCTTTGGATTTATTGTATATTGCCTTAATGAATGTTGAAATACCTTCCTTCTATTCCAATTTTCTGCAATGTTTTTAACTTGAATGGGTATTAGATTTTGTCAAATGTTTTTTCAGCATCTATTGATATGATCATGTGGTTTTTGTTCTCAGGCCTATTTATGTGGTGAAAACCTGTATTAATTTAGTATGCTAAACCAGCCTTGCTTTTCTGGGATGAAACCAACTTGGTCATGGTGTACAATTTTCCTGGTATGGTTCTGAATGCAGATAGCTACTATTTTGCTTAGAATTTTTGCATCTATGTTTATCAAGGATATTGGTCTATAATTTTCTTTTCTTGAGGCATCTTAATTTGGGAGAATTCATTCTCTTTCAATTTCCTGGAACAGGTTGCGATGTACTGGGATTAGTTCTTCACTGAAGGTTTTGTAGAATTCAGCTGAAAACCTGCAATAGCCTGGGCTTTTCTTTGATGGCAGAATTTTTATTGGTGTTTGTATTTGCTTGCTATTGGTTGGTTTAGGCTTACTATGTCCTCTTGGTTCGATTTAGGTAGGTTATATGTGCTTAGAAATGTATCGATTTTTTCTATGTTTTCCTATCTATTGGAGTATAAATTTTCAAAATAGTTTCTGATAATCCTTTGAATTTCCCAACTGTCTGTGGCGATGTCTCCTTTTTCATTTCTGATTTTAGTAATTTGAGCTGATTCTCTCTTTTGGTTAGGTTGGCCAGGGGTTTGTCAATTTTATTAATCTTTTCAAAGAACCAGCTTGTGTTTTGTTGATTCTTTGAATTTTTAAAATTTCATTTATTTATTTCATTTATTTCTGCTCTAATTTTAATTATTTTCTGCCTTCTGCTGGCTTTGGCATTAGACTGTTGCTGCTTTTCTAGGTCCTTGAGATGTGTCTTTAGGTTATTTACTTAGCTACTCTCTGTTCTTATGTGAACACTCAATGCTAAAAACTTTTCTCTTAACATCGTCTTCAAAGTGTCCCATAGATTTTGGTATGTTGTGTCTCTATTTTCATTTAATTCCAGAAATTTATTTCTCCCCTTATTTCTGATCTTATCCACACATAATTCAATAGTGTATCATTCATTCTCCATGTATTTAAATAGTTTCTTTTGGTCTTCCTCTTGTTGATTTCTACTTTCTTTCCATTGTGGACTAAAAAGATGATGGGACGTACATTACATCTTTTGAATTTGCTGGTGCTTGCTTTGTGGCTCAAGGTGTGAAATATTTTGGAGAACGTTCCATGTGCTGCTGAGAAGGATGTGTATTCTGCTGTTCCTGGTTGAAATATTCTGTATATGTCTAATAGGTTCATTTGGTTTATAGTTTTCTTTAGTTCTGAAGAGTCTTTACTCATCTTTTGCCTTGAAGATCAATCTAGTGGCATGAGAGGTGTGTTCAAGTCTCCCAATATTATTGTATTTGGGTCTATTTGGGATCTGATATTCTGAAGTTACCTGTCTTCCAGTTTGGAATGATAAACAGCGGATAGTCCAGGGTAAAGAGTTATGGGGAAAAATATTGTGGCAATATATCGGGGTTACTGTACAATACACTAACATGTCAGTTTTTCATGTAGATGCCCACAGCAACCACAATACCAATGAAAAACAGATGATGGCTCTGCTGACAAGAAAAACAAAGTAACAAGGATTGTGAATGTTGACTTGACAACTAAAACAGGCTTGGCATAGTAGACTAAATATGCATGCACACAGGAGGAAAAGCCATTTATGATCCTCATGTTCTTGCAGCTGTAGTATTAACCTGTGACCTGACAGTAAGGAACCCACCACAATTGAGGCCAGTTTCACTCTATCTCCTTTAGATCAATAGTTAGGATGAGACTTGATCCCTGGCTAGGCACAGCCAACACCCCTTGCCATAAAAAGACTGAACTTCATCCCTCATCAACCCATAAGATTAAGAGATATAAGAGGGGGGTGCAGATGAGATAAAGAAAAAAAGAAAAAAAAAGAAAAAAGTAGAAAAGAGATAAAATGAGAACAAGTAAAATGTTACTTTAATATGGAAGTTTGTGGCAATGTCTGCTAGACTCAAAAGATTCTGAGGAATTTCCGAGTCCTTGCTCATTACCCTGAGCACTGCTGACTATCACGGGGAGATGTCTGTTGACCAATAACAGAGGTCACACAAAAAAAGGTAATCTCCTTAGACACTGTTAACCATCCCATCTGTAAATAGTCTAAACAAAAGAACAATCTCCTTGGGCACTGTTGGCTGTCCTTGGACAGTTTAAACAAATTAAATACCTATGGCTTGGACAGTGAATATCAGGACCTGGAAGATGATAGAAATACCCTAGGTAATCTTCTGACTATAGACTGAGGTCATCCTCACATACCTCCTCCTTCCCACCCCCTATAAAAGAGCCTGCACCTTCCAAAAGTCTCTCTCCTTTTTTGGGGGGGCCCACATTCTCCCTTGAATGTGTATTTCTTACTTTCCTAAATAAGTCTCTGTGTCTCTGGAAAAAAAAAAAAAACTGACATAATATTAGGTCTTAGCTTTGGCAAGTCCTAGTCAATAAAAGGGAAAGCAGAATGAGAGATTAAGCTGAGAGGTATATTTTACCTGTGTCCTCGAATGTCAGACTGATCACATACTCCTCCAAGCGCAATCCTGTGGAATTCTCGGCCTAGAGTCTTGGCCACTGATCTTCCCACACTTGTTTTACCAACTCCAGGAGGACCAACAAAACAAAGAATTGGGCCCTTCAGGTTGTTTTTCAGCTGCCTCACAGCCAAGTATTCCAGAACTCTTCTCTTCAATTTTTCCATGGCATAATGGTCATTATCCAGAAGAATCCGGGCTGCTCGGATATCTAGGCGGTCTGTCAACCCAACAGAAATAATTGGAGCATATGAAATGTTTAAATGAGAGAACTCTTTTCAAGCTTAGCAAGGGTAAAAAATATTTTCCAAGCCAGGCGTAGCATTTGGGAGGCTGAGACTGGAGGATCACAGTTCGCGGACAGCCTCAGCTACTTGGGCCCTTTGCAACTTAGTGAGACCCTGTTTCAGAATAAAGAATAAAAAATAGGGCAGGGGGTATAGCTCAGTGGTCAAATGCCCCTGGGTTCCATCCCCAGACCCCCCCCCACACACACACAAATAAATATATATATATATATTTTTTTTTCCAGAAATAAAGATGTGATAAGAACAGACTTGGATCCTTTTAAATGAAAGGAGATTTACACATGGCTTAGATTTTCTGCTTAAGATTTAATTACTTCAGAGATAGTAAGCACAACCCAATTAAAAATCCAATGCTGCCAGGTATGGTTGCATATGCTTGTAATCCCAGCATATGCAGCGGAGACAGGAGGATCGCAACATAATTAGACCGTGCTTCAAAACAAAGAATAAAAAATAGGGCTGGGGTGTAGCTTTGAGGTAGAATGCCCTTGGGTTTGATCCCCAGTTCCACAAAAACAAAACAAAATAACCTAATTTGTGCTGACATTTGTTCCTTTAAAGAAGGTAGTTCCCTCCCTCATTACAGTAATAATAATATATGTTCATCCCAGAAAATCTGAAGAAACCAATAAAAAGAGAGAAAACAGTTACCCATAATCACATGCCCCAAGAGATCATCACTATGTTTACTTTGGTGTTATTCCAGGCTGTGTGAATGTGAACTTACTTACCTATTCTTGAAAATGAGAAATTATGAGGTCTTCTGTAAAATGTTTTTCATTTATTCAATTAGGCAACTTTCAGTGTTACATGTATTTTTCTAACATTATATGGGCATTTAATATTGTATTAATTATCCGTATTCACTTAACTAATTCCCTATGCTAAACATTTATTTATCCTTACTCATAAAGAATACTTTATACTATGTTCCTTGTAACTAATCTCTGTACATTTATAATTATTTCCTTTTGCTAATCATCTATGAATATAAGTGCTATACAAAAATAGACGTTTAAAGAACTACCTAATTTTCTTCCAGAAAAATTGTATACATTAAAGTACCATGAGAAGAATTTGGTTTAGACTTTGTTTCTAGAGCAAAGCTGTCATCAGTTTATTGAAGTACTTTGGGCCTTAAAATACTCATATATTAAACACCACACCATGAAAACCAAAATAAATTACCAACTGGGTGGCTGTTAGGGCACATTATATACCTACACACTCATACTGAGTGAAAGAAGGAAAGAAATGCATACACATACACTCAGTTATTTGGATTTTGCTATGTACTCTTCCTATTAGAAAATGGCCTTAAATGGTAGTTTGATTCACAAGATACTCTATAAAAACCCAGTTAAGCAACAATGTGTGTGTGTGTGTGTGGTGTATATATATAAAATTTAATTCTAGTACTGTTGATTTTAGTCAGAACCCTGTGTGGATGAAAGTTTTTTCTTTCTGGCGTTCAAACATAACACAACCAATACAAATAAGTGAAAGCTAGAAAATGTCCTAGGAGTTTTACAATGCTAACTCTAGCACTAAAACCAACCATAATAAACAAAAAAAAAAACAAAAAAACTTCAGACTGACGTCATCTTGTATAGCTCTAAATATTAAAATAATAGTAGATCAAATCTATTAAAAGAATAAGTCTCACTGGGACTAGTTTAGTTTGGCAAAGATTACATTATCGATATATTTATTATATTACCAGGTCAAAGGAAAAAAATTTCCATTAAAATATCATTTTGTACCTAAAAAGGTACATCATCCATTCCTGATTAACAGATTTAGCAACAGAAGAACAGAATTCTAACTTTTTTTCTTTTTTGGAGAGTCTTACTATGTTGTCCAAGTTGGCTTCAAATGATACTCCTGCCTCAACCTTCTAAATAGCTGGAATTACCACACTTGCTTAGGTGATTTTATTACCATTATTACTATTTTGTTACTAGAAATTGACCCCAGGGGCATTCTACCTAAGCCCCCAAAACCTTAAAATTTTTAAAAAAATATTAAAACAGGGTCTTACTAAGTTGCTGAGGCTAGCCTTAAACCTATGATCTTCTTAACTCACCTCTCTCTCCCCATCAGTACAGGGATGACAGGCATGCATTGCCACACTTGGCTAGATAATTTTAAGAAGACTGAAAATACTATGAAGAAATTTCTTTCAAGAAATATTTCACATATTATATAGCTCCACACTCATACTGACAGTGAAGGAAGAAAAGAAATGCATACACACTATGCTATATAAACTCTTTTCTATCTTTCCTAAATAGGACATATTCATTCTTTTTTTCTTTTTTTGTGGTACTGGGATTGAATTCTGGGGCATTCTACCTCGAGCTACAGCTTCAGCTCTATTCTATATTTTATTTTATTTTTTATTTTTATTTTTATTTATTTTTTATTGGTGCACTGTATTCATACATCATAGTGGGATACAAACTTTTGTAGACATACATGCACACATCGCCCAGTCAGCCCCCACCCGAACCCCACCCCATTCTCTCCCCATCCCTCCCTCCCATGCTTGGCTTAGTGGTTGACATCTAGTATTATAGCAATTTATCCAAAATTAAAAATGATAATCTCACATAACAGTTTCATTTGTCTGATACCAAGCTTTTGATGACTTAAACATAACATTTCAATATTTCTTTTTACTTTCTTTCTTACCAGAGAATATTTTTTTTCTATTTTTTTAGGTGAAACTATCCTATATTTATATATTTATTTTTCAGAAAAAAAAATCTATCCTAATATGGAAAATGGACTCTAGATACCCAAAACGATCTTGAAAAAGAACAAAGCTAGAAGATATATATTTTCTGATTTCAAACCATATAAAGCTACAATAATTGAAACAGTGTAGTACTATTCTAAAGGCAGATATATAAACCATTGGAGTTAAATAAAAGCCTAGAGCTAAATTCTTCCCTATATTGTCAAGTTATTTTTGACAAGGTTTCCACGAACATTTGGTGGTAGAAAAAATAATCTTTTAACTAAATATTGTTGAAACATAATAATTACATGAAAAAGAATAAAGTTGGACCCTTACTTAATCCCATATACAAATATTAACTCAAAATAGATAAAAGACCTAAATATAAATCTTAAGACTATAAACTTTTAGGAGAAAATCTGGGTCATAAAACCTCACAACATTGAAATTGGCAGTGATTTCTTGGATATGATTTCAATGGCACAGGCAACAGAAGAGTATACAAACTCCCTAAAAAATAAAAAAAAATATTGTATATCCAAAGACAATGTAAACAGAGTTAACAGTTACTAATAGAATGGGATAAAATATTTCCAAATGCTATATCTGAAGGTATATTAATATTCCAACTAGAAATCCTAAAAATTAACAACAATAAAGGCAAACAATACCATTTAGAGATAGGTAAAAGACTAACATAAATAATGAATCTCCACAGATAACCAGTTTTAGTTGTCTGTTGGATGGAAAATCTTGTTTCTCTAGTTCTGGTGTGTGTTACCTATTTCTTCTTTGTAGTTAAACTCTTTGAGTATTTTCTCTAGTGCTGGTTTTGAAGACATAAATTCCTTCAGTTTCTGTTTGTCATGAAAGTATCTTATTTCTCCATCTAATTTGATAGAAAGTTTTGCTGGGTAGGAAATTTTTGGCTAGAAGTTGTTTTCTTTCAGAGTTTGGAATATGTTACTCCAAGCCCTTCTGGCTCTCATGACTTGGTTTGGGAAGTCTGGAGTGATTCTAATTGGTTTGCCTCTGAATGTCACTTGGCCCTTTGCTTTTGTTGCCTTTAAGATTCTCTGCTTGGCTTCCACATTGGTCATTTTGACAATTATGTGGCGTGGGGATCCTCTTCTCCGATCCTGTCTAAAGGGAGTTCTATAAGTTTCCTGGATCTGTGTATCAACCTCTTGCTCTACGTTTGGAAAATTTTCTGCTATTACTTCCTTGAAGAGATTGTTGATCCCTTTGGTTTCACTTTCTTTTCCCTCTTCTATTCCAATTATTATTAGGTTAGCTCTCTTAAAATGGGCCCATATTTCTTCAATATCAGATTCCTGCTGTCGGATATTTTTTCCTAGATTATAAACTATGCGTTCATTTTTGGAATGATCATCTTCTAAGAGCGAGATTCTGTTCTCCATGTGTTCTAATCGGTTGTTTGTGCTTTGAATTGAGGCCTTTACTTCATTAATTGCATCCTTTATCTCTTTTTGGCTCATTCTGAGTTCTTTTCGAAGCACCTCTATTATTTCTACAGTTATTTTCCTGATTTGATCTTCTAGAAATCTCTGATTTTCTGTTTTATCGGGTTCTGATGTTGTGGGGTTGTGGGCATTCATTGCTCCAGTATTATTCCTCTTTCCCATGATTTCGGAAGTTTGTGCCTTCTCTGGGTTCTTCCCTTGGGTCACTATGACTTCACTTAAGGTGTTCTGGATCTCGAGTCTGTAGTATCTCAGACCCCACTACTCCTTTACTGGGTTGTATCACAGAGTCTCCGACCCAGAGAGTCGATAGAGGCTGCTTTAGACTGTGAGGCGTGCCAGGTTGCACGTTCTCCTATGGTGTGATATCTCTGCCACCGCCCCTCCCCCACTGGGTCAAGTCCCAGGGAGTACAGTACTGGGATTTCTCCTCTGTGGCCCGCAATTTGACTCACTGTTTTTGAGTACGCAGATGTAGCTGTACTGGATTTGGTGAATTCTCTGCTGCTGCCGCCGGTGGCAATATGGCGCCGCTGCTACACCCTCGGCCGTGAAGCTGGTGTATTTCTTCTTGGTTTTGATTTCCACTCTGAATCCCTGCAGCGTGTGCTGAGCTCAGCCACTGGGAGCTTTAGGTTTTACCTGCGGCGAGAAATCCCACCTGGCTGTTCCGCAGCGGCTCACCTCGACTTTCTGTAGCCATCCGGTGAATTTGCCACTGCCGCCGGCAGTATGGCTCTGCTGCCGCGGTCTCGGGTGTGAGGCCGGAGTATCTCCTCTGTGGCTCTGAGCTCTGTTCTCAGTCCGCTTTCTCTCTGGAGCCTGGTGATTTTTTTGTTTCTCTGGTGATGGTGTTTTCTGACTATGAAAGGTGCTGATTTTGTGGTAATGGAGATTAGTTGTTGGCGGGGCTCTTAAGCCCTGCTTTTCTCAGTCGCCATCTTCCCGGAAGTCCCTCTATTCTATATTTTATTTGAAAATGGTTTCACTAAGTTGCTGACACTGGCTTCAAACCTGCCATCCTCCTGTTTCATCCCAAGACATGCACCACCATGATTGGCCTCATTGTTCTTTTTAATGATTCAGAATGCATGCTTCCTATTTTGAATAGGAATTCTGGTTAATTGTAAAAAATGAAAACCTTGCTTGAATACATACATACATACATACATACATACATACATACATACATACATATATTTACAACTGGAAGGCTAAAATGGTATCTACTGTCTCCTCTTATTTAAGATGGGAAGATGAGCAAACTAATTTCCTCCAACTCTTTCCTCTTGGCTTTCCTTTCTGCTTTTAATATCTCAGAGTTCTACTTAGATAAGTTTCTCTTTTAAGAATTATGAATATTTTCTTGGTTCTATTACTGTACTTCACAACAATATTTAGACATAATAATGGTTTAAGAGCTCAACTTGACTCAATCCTTTTATACCACAATTTACCCTTCTTTAGTTTTTTGCTGAAATGCTAAAGAAAAAAAAGTGTTTCATGATAGGTATTTAAGTGAAAAACATTTCAAATGAGTCCCAAGAAGTGATTCCCTTCAACAAGAAGGGATTTATAAATGTGAAATAAATTTACCACAAATAGCTCATGATGGCTTTATTTTTAAAAGCCAAAAAAATTGGAAACAACTCACATGTCCATCAATAGGTAACTAATTATACTGTAGTCATACAATAAAATATAACTCCATCAAATAAAAAAAATTACCAACATGCAGCAACTAGAAGAAAGGGTATGTGATTACATTTACATAAAATTTTAGAAATTATGAATTAATCTATAATGGTTGGGAGCCAGGAGGCAAAGAAGAAAGGAAAGGAAGAAAAGATTACAAAAGAGCATGAGAAAGATTTTAGAGAAGATAGGTAGGTTCATTATTTTACTATATTTCAGAACTCCTCAAAATGTACACCTTACACATGTGTAGTTTACTGTATGTCACTTATACCTCAATAAAGCTGGAAAATAAAGAAAAAACATTATCATTATTGCTTTGAAAGGATTCCTTCTACAGTTAACCAGGGGCACATTGACTTAATCTAGTGAAAAGATATAGATTCCCAGAATAACCCTGGCATAGTTAATTTAACACAAATATGCTTCATCCTGGGCCCTCTTTGAAATAAAACAAATTAACAATATCATGATCTTCTATAGGTTAATCAGTCTCTCCCTCTCTCTCTCTTTCTCTCTCTCTAGCAAGCAAGCAAGCAAGCAAGTTTTGTTTTGATTTGGGTTTTTTTTTTTTTTCTTCAGTACTGGGGATTGAAGCCTTTTCATAATTTATTTTGAGATAGGGTCTCATTAATTTGCTCAAACTCATCTCAAACTTGCAATCCTTCTGCCTCAGCCTCCCAAGTAGCTATGATGACATAAGTTGTATGCCACTGTACTCAAATAAATATAACTGCAAATGAAAGAGTAGACATCAGAAATGATACTGCAGAAATATAAAGGACCAGAAGAAATTCCTATAAAATATGTCATGCCAGCAACTTAGAAACCTGGGATTCCTAGAAACATCATATAATCAAGACTGAATCAAGAAACCAAAAATTTGAAGAGATGAACAACAAATAGAGACTGAATTGGTACATGTTACATGTTCTTAACACCATTACCATCACAGACACACACAAATGAGCCAGTTATGATACAATGAGCAAGAGGAAACACTGGAAGGTAATATGTTTATGGCCTGTTTCAGTAACTTAGAGGCTCTCCATAACTTAGTGAGACCCTGTTTCAAACTAAAGAATACAAAATTAGGCTAGGGGTAGAACTCAGAGGTAGAATGCCCCTGGGCTCAATTTCCAGTACCACAAAATAAATAAAATAAAATAAAATAAAAATTAAAAGTTATAGGAACTAATTTAACAGTAAGACAGTCAGCAGAAAACACCTGTATGAGAATCCATATAAGCTATCTGAGTGACAAATAGGCTGGAAACAAGGTGTTATTTTGTTGGCTTACCAGTTGTACTTTTGTTCCAAGGAAGTTCTACCATAAGTTCCAAATAATTCCTAGTCAGAGCATATTCTGGCATCGACTGAGGCATTTTTTTGAGTCTATAGAGAAAGAATATAAAGCAAACATGTTCAATAAAAGAATAATTCTATAATAACAAAAATCATGCATGTTTTCCTTTCTTTGTAAGATGTATCATACATATTTAAACAAGTCTGCAGAAGGTTTTTTAATTTAATAAAAATTTTATTTTGTCCTGTTTTATTTAACTCTGAGGTCACCTAGAAACTGCAATCAATCATGCAGCCTATTTTGTCTTCAAGGTTTCCCTGTACTTTATCATATACAAAGAGAAACTGGCAATTCCTACCCTCTGGAGTTCATAATCTAAAGAAAAAACATTGACATGTGAAGAACACAATGATAACTGAACAAACACGGCATCTAAACAAAGAAGCATCCTTTCCTTTCCTTTCCTTTCCTTTCCTTTCCTTTCCTTTCCTTTCCTTTCCTTTCCTTTCCTTTCCTTTTCTTTTGTGGTACTGGGGATAGAACCCAGGAGCATTCTACTGCCAAGCTACACCCCCAGCCCAATTTTATTCTTTATTTTGAAACAGAGTCTAAGTTGCAGAGGGCCTCACAAGATGCTGAGGCTGGCCACGAACCTGTGATTCTCCTGTCTAAGCCTCCAAGTACTGCGATTACAAATGTGTGCCACCAGGCCCAGGTGGTCCATTCTTTTAAATAATGAAAAGACAGTGATAACAGTTATAATGTTTGACATGAGACCATATGTGAAAGAGATGTATCATTTCTCCTCAGATGAGAAAAAATTAGTGCAAAAGTTGTTAATTCAGAAATATTAACAATATTTTAAGCAGGATGTAGTAGCACAAGACTCTAATCCCAGTACTTGGGAGGTTGAAACAAGAGGGTCACAGGTTTGAGGCCAGTCTTAGAAACTTAGCAAGATTTTTTTTTTTTTAAAGGAGGTTGGGGCTGGGGGTGGAACTCAGAGATACAATGCTCGAGTTCAATCCCCCATACAAAAATAAATAAATAAAAAGTTAGATTCTGCGGAGGAATGAAGAAAGAGGAAGGAAGCATTCCACAGATGAAAGGATGTCTATGCCAAGGGTTTGCGTACAGTATCAGCCTCTTCGTGAGACCTTGTTTCAAAATAAAGAAAATAGGGCAGTGGGAGTTATCTCGGAGGTAGAATGCCCTTGGGTTCCTTCCCAGTACAGCAAACAAGTGAATAGATAAATAAATAAAACATGCATGCATACATAGCTGATATGGAAAGATAAGGTAAACTGGGTAGTCTATGAGAACATACACCATAAAGAAAAATCAGAGAATGCAGAACAAATGACTCTGCTTTCAGCTTGTGATCAAAGCAACAGAATCAAGTTTTCACAAACTAAAATTTTCTTTTCCCCCCAGAACTGAAGGTTGAATCTAGGGGCATTCTATGTCCAAGCTACACTCCCAGCACTATTTTTCATTCTTTATTTATTTAAAATTTTTTTTTAATTTTATGTGAATCATATAGAAAATGGCATATTCAGACTGTGCTTGGTGCACTCCCCTCTCTACTTCCCCTTCTCCCCCTCCCAACAATGAGTGTCCATATTTTTACACATATTCAAATATAGCTCCTCCATTAATCAACCTCAGCCTTCTTCCTCTCCAACCTTCCATTCTAGCTTTGCTGAGGTTTCCCCTCCATTAATAGTCCCTAGTTTGAGCATATTAGAGAAAACATGTCCCTTCTCTTTCTGTGCTTGGCTGCTCTCACGTAACATAATGTTCTCTAGGTCTTTCCATCTTCTTGTGAATGACATGATTTTGTTCTTCTTTATGGCGGAGTAGAATACCATTGTGCGTATTTCCCATAATTTTGCAATCCATTCATTTGTTGTGGAGACCTAGGTTGGTTCCATATGTTGGCTATTACAAACCATGCTGCTATGAACATGGGTATGCATATGTTAACGTAGTTCTCTGATTTCAACCCCTTTGGAAAGATACCCAGGAGTGGTATAGCCGGATCATATGGTGGATCCATTCTCAGTTTCCTAAAGAATCTCCACAGCGGCTGAACTAGTTTGTACTCCCACTAACAGTGTAAAAGAGTTCCTCTTTCCCCACATCCTCGCCAGCATTTGTTGTTATTTGATTTCTTTATGTTTGCCACTCTGAATGGGGTTAGATAGACTCTCAGCATAGTTTTGATTCGCATCTCCCTGATGGCTAATAATGTAGAACATCTTTTCATGTGTCTATTGGCCATTTATATCTTTTGTGAAGTGTCTATTCAGCTCATTTGCCCATTTCTTGATTGGGTTGTTTGTTTTGCTAGTGTAGAGTTGTTTGAGCTCTTTGTATATTCTGGATATCAGCCCTCTATCAGAGTGGTGGCTGGTAAAGATCTCCCATTCTGTAGGCTTCCTCTTTAGGTTCTTGACGGTTTCCTTTAATGAGCAGAAACTTTTTAGTTTGATGCCATCCCACTTGCTAATTCTTGCTTAAATTTCCTGCACTTTGGAGGTCTTGTTGAGAAAGTTACTGCCTGTACCTCTATGTTGGAGTATTAAGCCTATGCCCTCCTCTAATAACTTCACAGTCTCTGGTCTAACTTCTAAATCTTCAATCCATCTTGAGTGGATTCCTGTGAGTGGTGAGAGGTAAGGATTTAGTTAAATCTTTTTACAAATGGATAGCTAGTTCTCCCAGCACCATTTGTTGAAAAGACTGTCTTTTCTCCAGCGAATGAGTTGGGCCCCTTTGTCAAAAATTAATTGACTATAGGTGTGTGGGTTTGTTTCTGTTTCTTCTATTCTGTTCCACTGGTCAGTATGCCAATACCATGCTGTTTTTACTACTATTGCTCTATAGTATAATTTGAAGTCAGGGATTGTGATGCCTCCTGCATGGTTCTTATTGCTGAGGATTACTTTGGCTATTCTAGGTCTTTTCTTTCCCCATATAAAATTCATGACTGATTTTTCTAGGTATATGAAGAATGCTGTTAGTATTTTAATAGGAATTGCATTGAATCTGTAGATCGCTTTTGGCAGAATGGCCATTTTGATTAGATTTATTGTGTCTATCCATGAGCAAGGGAGATCTTTCCATCTTCAAATATCTTCTTCAATTTCTTTCTTTAATGTTTTATAGTTTTCACTGTGGAGGTCTTTCAGATCTTTGGTTAGGTTTTTCCTAGGTATTTTATTGGTTTTGAGATTATAGTGAATGGAATTTTATTTCTTTCATTGTTGGTATATATAAAAGCAACTGATTTCTTTAGATCGATTTTATATCCTGCAACTTTGCTGAATTGGTTAATCAACTCCAGTAGTCTTTTGGTTGAGTTCTTTGGGTCTTCTAGATAAAGGATCATGTCATCTACAAATAAGGATAGTTTTTTTTTTTTTTTTTTTTTTTTTTGCAGTTCTGGGGATGGAACCCAGGGGCATTCGACCTCCAAGCTACATCTCTGCCCTATTTTTTATTCTTTATTTTGAAACCGGGTCTCACTTAGTTGCAGAGGGCCTCACTAAGTAGCTGAGGCTGTCTGCGAACAGCGATTCTCGGGTCTCAGCCTCCAAATGCTGTGATTACAAGCATGCACCACCACACCCGGCTCAAATAAAGATAGTTTTTTTTGGTGGTACTGGGGGTAGAACCCAGGGGATTTTCTACCTCTAAACTATACTCCCAGACCTATTTTATACTTTATTTGGAAACAGGGTCTCACTAAGTTGCTGAGAGCCTCACTAAGGAGCTGAGGCTGGCTTTGAACCTGTGCGATCCTCCTATCTCAGCCTCCCAAGCGCGGGGATTACATGCGTGCGCCACCACACCCAGCATAAGGATAGTTTTAATTCCTCTCTTCCTATTTGAATTCCTTTGATTTCCTTCTCTTGTCTCATTGCTGTGGCAAGAGTCTCGAGGACTATATTGAAATGGAGTGGTGATAGTGGGCATCCTTGTCTCATTCCTGATTTTAAAGGAAATTCTTGCAGTTTTCCCTCCATTCATTATGTTGGCTTTGGATTTATTATATATTGCCTTAATGATGTTGAAATACGTTCCTTCTATTCCAATTTTCTGCAGTGTTTTAAACATGAATGGGTGTTGTATTTTGTCAAATGCTTTTTCAGCATCTATTGATATGATCATGTGGTTTTTGTTCTCAGTTCTATTTAAGTGATGAAAATGTGTATTAATTTGTATATGTTGAACCTGCCTTGCTTTTCTGGGATGAAACCAACTTGATTGTGGTGTACAATTCTCTTGATATGGTTTTGAATGCATAAATGTGTTTAGAACTTTTGCATCTATATTCATCAAGGATACTGGTCTGTAATTTTCTTTTCCTGAGGTATCTTTATTTGGTTTTGGGGTTCATGTGATATTGGCCCCTGTAGAAGGAATTTGGGAAAATTCCTTCTCTTTCAATTTCCCAGAACAAGTTGTGAAGTATTGGGATTAGTTTTCCACTAAAGGTTTTGTAGGATTCATCTGGAAACCTGTCAGAGCCTGGTCTGTGGTGATGTCTTCTTTTTCATTTCTGATTTTAATTATTTGAGTTGGTTCTCTCTTTTGGTTAGGTTGGCCAGGGATTTGTCAATCTCATTATCATTCCAAAAACCAGCTTTTTTGTTGTTGATTCTTTGAATTGGTTTTTTTTTTGTTGTTGTTGTTCTCTATTTCACTTATTTCTGCTCTGATTTTAATAATTTCCTGCCTTTTGTTGGCTTTTGGATTAGACTGTTGTAGTCTTTCTAGGTCCTTGAGATGTTATTTTGAAATAGTTACACTAAGTCTCACTAAGTTGCACAAAGCCTCACTAAGTAGCTGAGGCTGGCCATGAACCTGCAATCCTCCTGTCTCAGCTTCCCAAATACTGGGATTAAAAGAGCACACTGCCACGCCCAGCTATAAGTTACAATTTAGAACATTAATGAATT
This sequence comes from Muscardinus avellanarius, assembly GCF_963383645.1. Lineage (NCBI taxonomy): Eukaryota > Metazoa > Chordata > Mammalia > Rodentia > Gliridae > Muscardinus > Muscardinus avellanarius. Next base: position 37,632,607 of record NC_137796.1, read on the forward strand.
AATACCTCCTGTAATTTACCTTTTTATTTCTTTGAGGCAGACTTTATGGGCCTGTTCTGGCATACTGGATGTTTTTATTTTCTTCTCTAACATGACAATGTCATCATTATCTTCATCCTCTTCCTCATCTTCTAAAGTACCTGGGATGTGTGTAATTCTCCTAATAGGGCGGATTGCTATAACCTAAGAAAAAAGCGGTAGAAAACAGTATGTCAAAAGAAATGGTAAATGAAGTATGCAGCTACATGATGTAAGGTTATAATTTGTGCTGAATAAGTATTTCTATGGCTACAGTCTGCGTGTGTGTGTGTGTGTGTGTGTGTGTGTGTGTGTGTGTGTGTGTGTTTGGGGATTGAACCCAGTACTTAGAGGCATTCTACCTCTAAACTATACTCCCAGCCCTTTTTAATTTTTTGTTTTGAAACAAACTCTCACTAGGTTGCTGAGAGTTTAGCTACATTAATGAGTCAGCTCTCAAATCCACAATCCTCCAGTTTCAGCCTCCCAAGTGCTGGGATTACAGGTGTGCATCACCATAACTAGCTCAATCTATATCTTATGGATAAAGGTCAGAGTATTTGTAGGCAGTATGCAGGTAGAAGAATTAAAAAGTAGACTAATATAAAGTGGACACGATTTCTTGGTGCTTATAACACTTGCATAAGAAAAATAATTAAAGCAACCATTTACTAGAAATAATACCTAAGAATTACTTTTCTTGAGCTATTACTGCAGCTACATTTTTTTTCATATACATTACTACTTACTTTTTATTTTTATTTATTTATTTATTTTTTGCGGTGCCAGGGATTGAACCCAGGAATAGTCTACCTCTGAGCTACACACCCAGCCCTTAAAAAAAAAAAAAAAAAAATCTTTATTTTGAAGCAGGGTCTCGCTATGTTGCAGAAGGCCTCACTAAGCAGCTGAGGCTGGCTGTGAATCTGGAATCCTCCTGTCACAGCCTCCCAAGTACTGGGATTAGAAGCATGCGCCACCATGCCCAGCTACCACTTACTATTTGATTATAGAGTAAATTTCACTCTTCTTCCTACGTTCCAAAATCTCTCCCCCTTATCTTTACCTTTTCACCCCTAGCTTTATTAACACTGTCATCAAGACAAGAAATTCTTCCTTCTTTCAAAATATTTTATATCATCAGTAGGGGTCCCTTCCAGCTTTACTGCCACATAGTTTACTCTCCTCCTCCTAATGTTCTGTTTCTCCAACAAGTAGCACTTCCCCTTTCTTACCAAATACAAAACTTCAGTAAACTTTTGGCTTCTGTTCCATGGTGCTGAAATTGCTCTTTCAAACCCAATAATCATGTCTTATGCCAAGTCAAGTGTCCCTTATTCATGTTCTCTTTCTCCATTCATGCCTCTCTTTCTGCCATATTTTAGAAGTATCTTATGAGCTCTTTGAAATGCTTGACTCATCAATATCACAAAATCAACTCCTCCAATCATTACTAGAGCAAGATGATACACTGGTATTCAATCTAAAAACCTCCAGAATTAAGTTTTTAAACTGTGAAATTCTCTATTTAATACATTTAAGCATAAAACATCTAAAACATATATTAAATACTTTTATACTTGTATAAATCATTAGCAAAATGTCTTAAATTATAAACATTTTATAATAAAAACTTATAAAATTATAAGTTATAAAATTATAAAAGCTTTTATGATTTCTTACTTGAAAATGGATTTTTAAGGGAAATTTTAAAAAGTACATCAATGATTTCATCATGAGACAATTCTAATTTTTTTTTTTGTGGTACTAGTGATTAAATCTAGGGCATTCTACTCCAAGCCACACCCCCAGCTCTATTTTTTATTCTTTATTTTGAAACAGGGTCTTACTAAGTTGTGGAGGGCCTTACTCCACAACTTAAGTAGCTATGGGTGGCTGTGAACCTGCGATCCTCCTGTATCAGCCTCCCAAGTACTAGGATTTCAAGCAAGTGCCACCACGCCTGCTACAAAAGGACTTTTAAAGTACAATTTCCCCCTGACTGCTAGAATGGCAGTTTTCAACTCTTAAAAGGGTAACAAGAAGATAGTTTTAAGCTAATTCTAAATATTATCCTCCGATTCCTTCAGTTTCAAACCATCTCTTATGTAATCATTTACTGGAGTACTTCAAACAAGTAAGTAATAGGAACTATTACTGATAATGAGCTGCAGTTTTCTGTGACTCCCAATACAGAATATACACAGGTTTGACTTTCTGCAAAAAATGCATAATTGAGTCACTGATTGGATCTCAAGCTAGAACTAATTCAGACTGCTGACATTTGTTTTAAGCATTGTGGTGCCCTAAAATATTAAATGCCACGTAGTATAAGCCGGGTGTGGTGGCTCATGCCTGTCAATCTTAGTACTTGGGAGGCCGAGACAGGAGGATCACAGTTTCAAGAACAGCTTTAGAAATTTAGTGAGACCCTGTTTCAAAATAAAAAAATAAAACAGTGCTGGGGGAGTAGACTGGAGGAGGGAGAATGACCCTCGGTTCAATCCCCAGAACACACACACATGCACACGCACGCGCACGCGCACAATGCACGCACACACATACACAGGCACACTGCACGCGCACACGCACACTGCACGCACACATGTGCGCACGCTGCGTGGTGACCACTGTGCTCTTTCTTCTCCGGTCCCACTGGAGGCAGCCCCCTGATTCTGCTCTTCTTCCTCACAGTGATGAAGAGCAGCCTGTGCTGGTAACCGCCACGTCTCTACATTCTTCTAAGCTGGCATGTCAAAGTCCTTCCAAGAATTGCCACTTTCGCACATTTCCACATCTGATACACCCGTCTGATTTTAACTCTGCCCAGACATAAAAATAGTAAACTCTACAGCTCAAAGTAGGCTTCAAATACACATATATATGCAATTGCTTCATGATAACAGAGAAGAAAGGATTATTTAATAAGTAGCGTTGAGCCAAATAAAAAGCTATTTGGGGAAAAATACAACTGCTGTCTTTACCTCGTTAACAGGGCAAAATTATTATATTAATATGGTTTAAAGAGTTAAGTATCTTTTAAAAATCAACTAAAGGAAAACTAAAAGGACTGCATATTTATGAAGTCACTAGAGGACAAGGATTCAGCATAGAAGACAATAAAAAACTAAGAGTTTGACTAAATGAAAACTGAAACTTTTTAAAGTTAAAAACAAAAAAGTCTCGCCGGGCGTGGTGGCGCACGTTTGTAATCCCTGCGCTTGGGAGGCGCTTGGGAGGCGGAAACAGGAGGATCACACAGGTTCGAAGCCAGCCTCTCTGGCTTAAGAGACCCTGTATATATATGTGTGTGTGTACACACACACACACACACACACACACACACACACACACACACACACACAAGATACTAATAGGGTCTCACTAAGTTGGGGAGGGCCTAAGTAGCTGAGGCTGTCTGCGAACGGTGATCCTTCTGTCTCAGCCTCCCAAGTACTGGGATTACAAGCGTGCACCACCATGCTAGGCTTACTTGCCAACTTTTAAAATAATAGAAGACAACTGGAAGCAATGTACAATCTCTATGAAAAAGGTTAACAACTCACAAAATTGACTCTCTGGACAAAAATAACCAAAAAATTAGAAAATGCTAACATATTTACAAGAAATTCAGGCATAGAAAAGGATTTGATAAAAATACTCCAAAATTTTATCAGTGGCAATCAATTTTTCTTTTCTTTCCTTTATTTTCCCCAATTCTTTTTTCCCACCTTGAAACAGGCTTTTGCTATGTTGCCCATGCTAGCCTTCAACTCCTGGGCTCAAGGGATCCTCCTGCTTTAGCCTCCCTAGTGTTTAAGACTACAGATACACGCTTGGCTTTCAGATTTTTCTTTTTTTCAAATAAAACAGAATCTCACATCACATAAAAATCTGGAAAAAATAGAATCAAAGAAGTATTTACCCGCTTGTCATCATCCTGCTTGGGTTTTCTGGTTTTCTGAAGCAATTTCAGGCCTTCAATTTGCCGGACAAGTAGTGGTATGGTCATCTTGAACCGCTCTTCCAGACTAACAGCATCTAAAATCTAGGAAATGTGAATCATTTAATACCACCTCTCTTCATAAATACATGTACCAAACACAAGCAGTCAGAATCATGATTTAAATTGCTGAGTTAAAAAGAAAAAAGAAAAAAAAAAAAAAAGGAATCCACACAGTACCTTGCTGTTATGGTCCTGGCAGGGCAGCGATGTGGTACCTGGGTGGGACCACTTCAGGGTTAATTCTGTGAGCCCACTGTGTGTTCTCCAGCCTTACCCCACATACCACCTGCACCTTGGAGCTCACAGGCTACACAACACTGTGAGCCTGTGGGTGAGCGATGCCACAGCCTTGGGGCCTGGTCCAAGGTGCAGCCTCCTTCACAGCCTTTATCTTCTGCAAATCCCAGGGGCTATGGGAAAGGTATGCCTAGCCTGCCTCTACCACATATACCCTCTACCACATCCAACCAGTAATCACAGCTGTACTATGGCTAACACAACCAAATCAACTACAACCAGCAAGGTTGTTTGAATATGAGAATCCTAAAACAATTCAGAAAAGAAATCTTGGTTATTTATTTAATTTGTGGTACTGGAGATTGAACCTGGGGTGTTCTAACTCCAAACTACACCCCCATGTACATTTTATTTTTATTTTGAAATAGGGTCTTGCTAGGTTGATGAGAACCTCACTACTTGCTGAAGCTGTCCTTGAGCCTGCAATCCTCCTGTCTCATCCTCCCAGCTTGGTCTTTCATTTATAAATGAAGCCATACGTCCCAAGATCAAGAACCAAACACATGGTCAATGTCAACTCTTTCTGTAAATTATTCTTGTAAAGCCTACATTTATTATTAGTCTCTTAAAGTTTAAATTTTGAGTCTCAACAAATTCTAGGTTCAAAATATTAATTTTTTGCATACATGAAAAACTAATCAAACTGTTAACCAACCTTTGAGATGATGTATTGGAAAAACAGTCACTCTCATTCTCAACAACATGCTTGCTAACTCCCACAGCCAGGTGACTCTCCAGCATTCCTGCACACCCTGCTCCCACCAAACTCAATTCTGTGTCTACACTCAACCACTTTGTATTAGTTATCCTTGCTGTTATAACTGCTGCATTTAAGTAGTAAGTAAGCTATAGAGTAAGAAAAAGTTGTTTAATGAAAACTAACAAGTATTCTAGGAAGAGTCAATATAACTATAAAAATTCTAGTAAGAAACTCTATACTAAAAATTATATAAAAATAGGTGTTCAAGAAAAAAAGAGTTTTATAGTCAGGATTAAAATAATGCAAACTAGGATTATTTTTAGCGTATTTTAGTGTATTATTTTTAAGTGCATTTATTTATTTATTTATTTATTTATTTATTTATTTATATATTTATTTTTTTGCAGGTCTGGGGATGGAACCCAGGGTCATTTGACCTCTGAGCTACACTCTCTGCCCTGTTTTTTATTTTTTATTTTGAAACAGGTGTCACTAAGTTGTGGAGAGAATCACTAAGTACTGAGGCTGTCCACAAACCACAATCCTCTGGTCTCAGCCTCCCAAATGCTGGGATTACAAGTGTACGCCACCACGCCTGGCTTTGATTTATTTTTATATATGTTGTTTTGGGAGGTACTGGGAATTGAACCCAAGAGTGCTCTACCCAAGAGTTCTTCCAGCCCTTTTCAAAAAATTTATTTCTGTGTGTGTGTGTGTGTGTGTGTGTGTGGTGTGTGGTGTGGTGTGTGTGTGGTGTGTGGTGTGTGTGTGGTGTGGTGTGTGTGTGTGGTGTGTGTGTGGTGTGTGTGGTGTGTGTGTGTGTGTGGTGTGTGTGTGGTGTGTGTGTGTGTGGTGTGTGTGGTGTGTGTGTGGTGTGTGTGTGTGTGTGGTGTGTGTGTGGTGTGTGTGGTGTGTGTGTGGTGTGTGTGGTGTGTGTGTGTGGTGTGTGTGGTGTGTGTGTGTGGTGTGTGTGTGTGTGGTCTGTGTGGTGTGTGTGTGTGTGGTGTGTGTGTGGTGTGTATGTGTGTGTGGTGTGTGTGGGGTGTGTGTGTGTGTGTGTGTGTGTGTGTGGTGTGCGCGCGTGCACGCGCGCGCATTTACTAGGGAATCCAACCCAGGGGCTGTCTACCTCTTAGCTATACCCTCACCACTCATTTAGCTCTTATTTTGTTTGTTTGTTTGTTTGTTTGTTTACTGAGGGTCTGGAGATGGAACCCAGAGGCATTCAACCTCCCAGCTACACCCCCTGCCCCATTTTTTTTTTATTCTTTACTTTGAAACAGGGTCTCACTGAGTTGCAGAGGGCTTCACTAAGTAGCTGAGGCTGTCCACGAACCACGATCCTCCAGTCTCAGCCTCCTGAATGCTGGGATTACAAGCGTGTGCGCCACCATGCCCGGCTTTAGTTTTTATTTGGACAGGGTTTCACTAAGTTACTGAGGGCCTCCTTAAGTTGCCAAGGCTGGCCTAAATCAGCAATCCTCCTGTCTCAACCACCCAAGTACTAGGATTACAGGCGTGTACCACCATGCACAGTTTTTTTTTTTTTTTTTTTTTTTTTTTTTTTTTTTTTTTTTTTTTTTAGTGGTACTAGGGGTGGAACCTACTTGGCTATACTCCCAGACCTATTTTATATTTTATTTGGAAACAGGGTCTCACTAAGTTTCTGAGAGCCTCACTAAGTAGCTGAGGCTGGCTTTGAACCTGTGTGATTCTCCCGTCTCAGCCTCCCAAGTGCTAGGATTACAAGCATGTGCCACCAAGTCCAGGTCCAATGTACCTGAGTGTTTTTAAAAGTCCTTTCAAGTAGGTTTTGGTGATACACACTTGTAATCCCAGTATTGGGAGGCTTAGACAAGAGGATAGCAGGTTCATAGATAGCCTCAGCTACTTAGTGAGTCCCTCTACAACTTAGTAAGAAACTATTTCAAAATAAAGAATAAAAAGTGGGCTGGGGTATAGCTTGGAGGTAAAATGCCCTTGGGTTCAATCCCCAGTGTGTGTGTATCTGCCTGTCTCTCTGACACACACACCCATACACACCCACACACCCACCCACACACACACGTCCTTTTATAGCCAGGTATGGTAGTGCACAACTGTAATCCTAATACTTGGGAGGCTCAGACAAGAGGATCACAGGTTCAAAGCCAGGCCTGGCAACTTAGCACGATCCTGTTACCAAATAATAAATTAGGGCCTGGAGCCAAGGGTATAATCCCCAGCATAAAAAAAAAAAAAAAAAAAAAAAGGCATCCTCGGAATGACTTAGATAAGAAATTTCAAGATAAATTCTAACAAAAGCAAGTTCATACCCAAGGGAAAGCCATGGTTCCACAAGTTCAGAAAACAGTTAAGCCAATCATATTTATGTATTTACGTTAAATATTTACTTTTTAAATTTTTTTTTGCAGTACTAAGGATGGAACCCAGGGGCATTCTACCTCAGAGAGACAACCCCAGCCCTATTTTTTTTTTTTTATTCTTTATTTTGAAATGGTCTCATTGAGTTGCAAAGGGCCTCACTAAGTAGCTGAGGCTGTCTGTGAACCTGTCCTCCTGTCTTAGCCTCCCAAATGCTGGGATTACAAGTGTGTGCCACCACACCTGGCTAAATATTTACTTTTTTACAATGATCTGCTTTAGCTCTTTCTATAAATTGATCAATTACTCATGCTGATTTGCAAAGAATTGCTTATGTAAACAAAAATATAAAATAATCACTTTTTATTTATTTTTTGGTAAGAGTAGGGATTGAACCTAGGGACATTCTACACCTTCAAGCTATATCCACAACCTGACTTCTTAGTCTTTATTTTTGAAACAGGGTCTAAGTTGTGGAAGGCCTCACTAAGTAGCTCAGGCTGGCTGCAAACCTGCAATCCTCCTGTCTCAGCCTCCCAAGTACTGGGATTACAAGCAGCATTATTAGCCAGGCTAATATGATCACTTATAAAAATCATTTAAGCTGGATGTGGTGGCGCATGTTTGTAATCCCCACACTTAGTAGGCTGAGACAGAAGGATCGCACAGGTTCGAAGCCAGCCTCAGCTACTTAGTGAGGCTCTCAGAAAATTAGTGAGATACTGTTTCCAAATAAAATATAATATAGGTCTGGGAGTATAGCCCAGAGGTAGAAAGCCCCTGGGTTCCACTCCCAGTACTATCTACTACCAAAAAAAAAAAAAAAAAAAAAAAAAAAATCAATTTAAGCTGGGTGCAGTGGTACATGCCTATAACCCCAGTCCTGGGAAGGTTGAGGGAAAAGGATCACAAATTTGAGGCAAACCTGAGCAAATTAGAAAGACCCTGTCTCAAAATAAAAAATAAAATGGGCTACAGAATATAGCTCAATGGTAGAGGCACCCTTTGGATTCAACCCCCCCCACACACACATAAAAAAATCAATTTAATTGTAAAAGCACTTTAACCACTTCTTTGAGTCTCTAGTATTTCTTGCAAGTCAAAATTGAACTACTTATTATCTAGATCCAAATAAAAAGCGACACAGCAACTTTGTTTCAAGAAGTAAACACTGTACCTGGAGCTTCTCTTTGTTGCTTGTTCGGATAATTGAAGTCAGAATGTCTGGCAAAGCTTCCCTTGGAAGACTATCCAAAAGACGTCTTAATTTAGCAACTGCAGGGACAGACATATCCAACATTTCAACCAACTACAAAGAAAAAGAAAAAAGTCTTTTAATAAAAGCTGGTATTTTTAAATTAAAAGTCAGACTTCAATATAGGTTTAATGCCTGGGGCTCAGTATTTCTTTGTGAAAGATCACTGATTAATATAGTGCGGGCATTTACAGACCTTTCAGGAAAGGAAGAAATACTTTCAAAATACTAATCAGGGGCCGGGTATGACGGCACATGCTTGTTAAGAGGCTGAGACAGAACTGCAGGTTCGAAGTTAGCCTCAGCAACTCGGTGATGCTCTGAGCATCTCAATGAGGCTCTTAACAACTTATTGAGACCCAGAGGTAGAAGGCTCCTGGTTCCATCCCCAATACCACACACATACCAAAAAAAAAAAAAAAAAAAAAAAAATATATATATATATATATATATATATATATATATATAAAATAGCAAAAATGGCTAAAGAGTACTTGATATTAATTTTGGAAAAATTCATATCTATAACAAAATTGCAAGAATAGTATAATGAACTCCTCTTATATATCCGTCTCCAAGATTCACTAGTTCTTAACAGTCTGCTACATTTGCTTTCTCTCTCTGTATATATGCACACATACAATTATTATGGGAACACCGCAAGTATGTTGTACCTTTGTTCTCAAAAACAAGGAATTCTCTTACATAATCACAATGTGATTATTAAGATTCTGGAAATTTAACATAGCTGATGCTATTATGACAAATCATAATTTGATTTTTAGTATAACATTTGGATTAACTAAAATTTAACCACTGACTGATTTTTAGAAGGAAAAAGCCTTCAAGAATATAACCTTGAATATTGTCATTCAGATAGACAAAGATGTCCCTTTTCGTCTGGGAAAGTCAGGACTGCTCTCTCTCATCTCCTTTAAATATATTGTGGCTATCAGCCTCACTCAAGCTGGCCCTTGAATCACATGGGGGATGAGACAGTTCTGTGTAAGCGGAAGCATTACATGTCACTGAGAGACTTGCACATCTCCTTTTTCTGCCTCAATAATAAGAGGAGGGTGTCTTGAGATGAAACTCAAATCCATCTGGATCCAAGTGACTTACAGGCAGATTACTGATAACTACTAGTTTTAGGGGATGAAGCCTGAGCAAGAAATATTCACCCTTGTTGTTACGTAGCTGAAACTGTGTAGTTAACATAGCAAAACTTAGTTCATACTAATTTACAGATGGAGAACGAAACCCTCAGTCACCTCAAATCATATTTAAAATACCAATAATAACAAACTGCTCTAAAATCACTGTAATTTAGGGACCTACCCATTACCTGCCTAGAATCAAGGGAACTGAAGTATGATTATGATGAAGCTGTTCAGGTGAGAGAAGTAGACAATTAAGTTTGTAGACCCTTGCTCCTAGGAATTCATCCTAAGAAAATAAATTAAAACAGTTAAAGATCATTCCCAACACTTACCGAGTAGAAGCTATTTGCCAGACATAGTACACTACTTAGAGCGGGACAGTTAAAGAAGAAACAAATTCAATTTTGGTAGGGGAAACAGATCTATGAAATAAATATCAATATAACATGATAAGCATTACATTAAAAGATAAGCATAAAGGATGGAGAAACCACAAAGAAAGGAACACAGCATAGAATACACAGGAACACACAAATCACATCTGAAAATTCACAGAAAGAAGAGAACAGGAGGAAAAATCAACCATGAAATAACAAGATGTGAGGCTCTTTGATATTCAATGTGGCTAGGACTGTAGGTCTAAATGGAGAAAATGAGAGTTGAGGTAAGATAGATAGGCCTAAGTCAAGTTGCAAAGGGTAACATTATACTAAGAAATTTGAACTTCACACTATGGCCATTAAAGTCTTTACTTAAGGAAAAGGCATGCCCCCAATTTTTGGTTTTGTTTATTTTAAGAAAGGCTCAGTGAGCAGGATGGGTTAGAGACACAAGAAAGCGGGAAGAGAACAATTAGGAGGCTCATGAAGAGTCTGTTAATAAGATCTACAGAAACAGATGTCAAAGGGAATGAAAGAGAAGCACTCATTGGAAACTTTTTTTGTACTGGGGATTGAACCCGAGGCATTCTGCTTCTGAGCTGCACCAGCCCTTTCTATTTTTTTGTTGTGAAACCTTGAACCTGTGATCCTCCTGTCTCAGTCGCCCAAGTACTGGGATTACAGGCATGTGCCACCATGCCTGGCTTAGAAATAGTCAATAAGTCTAATAAGAGAAATATTATAATTAAGATATCCCAAGTCAGTGAAATTTATAAAGTACTTAACTAAAAGCATTTGGTATAAAAATTAGAGATGGATACTAAAACAAAACACAAAATTAGTATGGACCAAAATTAGAAGAAAATAAGAAATTAAATTAGGTATGTAGCAGTGATTTACTTATCTCTAAAAATTCATTTAATGTCATTGCAAAATGTTCACATGTTTAAATTATTTTTGTTGTTGTTTTTGGTGGTACTAGGGGGTGGAACCCAGAGGTTTTTCTACCTCTGGGCTATACTCCCAGACCTATTTTATACTGTAGTTGGAGACAGGGTCTCACTAAGTTGCTGAGAGCTTCACTAAGTAACTGAGACTGGCTTCGAATCTGTGCGATCCTCCTGTCTCAGCCTCCCAAGCGCAGGGATTACAAGTATGCGCCACCACGCCCGACCCTGTTTAAATGATGTCTGTAGATCCAAAATAGAAAGAAGTAAAGGCAAAGCAAAAGAAACGACAAAGCTGTGTTCAACAGAAGTAAAAAGAATCAAGGAGCCTCACTGAGGAAAGTGAAGAGAAATTCTAATTCTCCTTATTGCCTTCATTCCTAAATAGTACATGCACCTATTCCTGTTCTCACACTGAAGTTTCTTTCTTCAGAGCAAATTCTTTCCTTCAGTCCCCTCATAAGCTAAAGCTCCAAATTTTCTATTATTATGCACCACACTAGGAGTGTGACACTTTAAATAATACATCTGGTACAAACACCAAAGGCTGTGGATATCTACCCTACAAAGTTTTTACTGGTGTTTAAAATCAAGACCTTTAGCCACCTGGTCCTCTTAAATCCAGTTAGAGTAACTGGATTATGTCAACAGAAAAGTAAGAAACTGTATTTTATAATATTAAGGTTTGAAACAAGATGAGTTGGGAAGAATAGGTTTCTGTTCTACATAGTTAGCCAAAAAACTCAATTCCAGAATTAAGAAGCTCAATATGTAAGGCCTGCCTGACGCGTTCTTCTTTTCTAGTATTCTACTTGGTCAAGCTTTTACACGTCCGTGAAATCAGTCCACCCTGGGCTTAATCATCCACAGTTACTGACAGGCACCGTGTGACAAAGACTTCTGAAGCAATATAACTTCTAGAATTTGATGCCTAGATATCCTAGTGACAAATAGCTTCTGTATGATATTTTAATAGTAAATATTTAGGTTTAGTAACTATCTGATTTAGAGATACTAGAAGTTATTAAAAAATCACAGCTGGGTATGGTGGTACATACTTATAATCCCAGTACTTAGGAGGCCAAGAAAGGAGGATCCACAGGGTCACAGCCAGCCTCAGCAACCTAGGAGGCCCTCTGCAGCTGGGGATATAAAAGGTAGAATGTACTAGGGTTCAATCCAAGAAAGAAAGAAAGAATAGAAGGAAAAGAGGGAGGGAAGGAAAAGAGAGAAAGAAAGAAAGGAAAAAAAGAAAGAAAGAAAAAAGGAAAGGAAGGAAGGAGTAGAGAAAAAAGATAGATCTTTAGTAATATCTTTTGGAAAAACTTTAAAAGAATTGACTAATATGTTCTAGAGTGATTTAGTTACAACCCCAACTATAAAATATTATTAAATTAAATATTATTAAATTATTTAAAGGTATGCTACCCTAAAACCTCATATCTAATAGACTCACCATATCTAAGAACAGAAGGGGGTGTTTTGACTTGAAGGTAAAATAAAAACCACTTACTTGTACTGCATATTTGTAGAATTGTTCCGATAGCTCTCCTAGTTCCTCTCTAGTTTTGCAGGTGTTGGGAAATTCCTCAAGCCGGTCCAACTGTTCCACTTCAGCAACAGGATATGGTTTCTCTTTTAGGACCTGGACAATCTGAAACCGGCACAGGCCTGTAATCAGCAAAGTATAATGGGGCTTGGGCCAGTTACTGCCCACAACCTGAACCGCCAGCGCAGCCGTCCCAATCCTGAAAAACACACAAAACATGTATTACAAACATTTAATATGACACGTAAAAAGTGTCAGCGTAGCCAGGATGATGGCATGTACTTGTAATTCCAGTATTTAGGAGGCTGAGACAGGAGGATCGAAGGTTCACGGCCAGCCTCAGCTACTTAGTGAGGCCCTCTGCAACTCAGAGGCTCAGAGGGAGAATACCCCTGTGTTTTAATCCCCAGTACCACACACACCAAAAAAATTATCAGTAAAAAAGTAATTAAAGATGAACATCTATTTGGGTGCAGGGGCACATGCTTGTAATCCTAGTACTTAAGGTGATGAGACAGGAAGATTTGTGGGTTCAAAGCCAGGTCTGCAACCCTATTTCAAAATAAAAAGGGCTGAGGTGTAGCTCAGTGGTAGAATGCCCTTGGGTTCAATCCCCAGTACCATAAAAAGAAAGCCAGGTGTGGTGGCGCATGCTTGTAATCCCCATGCTTGGGAGGCTGAGACAGGAGGATCGCACAGGTTCAAAGCCAGCCTCAGCTACTTAGTGAGACCCTGTTTCCAAATAAAATATAAAATAGGTCTGGGAGTATAGCCTGGAGGTAGAAGCCTCTGGGTTCCACCCCCAGTACCACAAAATAAATAAATAAATAAATAAATAAATAGGAAGAAAAAGAAAAAGAAAGAAAAGGTAGATGGGTTTAAAGATATCTCTATTTAATTTTAATTTAGCTTCCAACATGTGGTTCGTTAAGACACCATCAGCTACGGGACAAAACATAATCTCAGTTTAACTGACTTCTCTTTTATAAAATAGGTAGAAACTTCCATATTTGGATTACTTACACCTTTTTTTTTTTTTTTTTCCTGGTACTGGAGAATGAACCCTGGAGCATTCTACCACTGAGCTACATCCCTAGTCCTTTCTTTCTTTCTTTCTTTCTTTCTTTCTTTCTTTCTTTCTTTCTTTCTTTCTTTCTTTCTTTTTTGGTGGTACTGGGGTTCGTGGAAGCCCTTCTACCTCCGGGCTACACTCCCAGACCTATTTTTTTACATTTTTATTTGGAAACAGGGTCTCCTAAGCCAGCGTGCATGGCTGGCTTCGAACCAGAGCGATCCTCCTGTCTCCTTCTCCCAAGCGCGGGGATTACAAGCGTGTGCCACCACACCCGGCCTCCTAGTCCTTTTTAATTTTTATTTTGAACCGAGGTCTTGCTAAGTTGCACAGGATACCCTCAAACCTGTGATCCTCCTGCTTCAGCCTCCCAAGTACTGGGAATATAGGTATGTGGCACTGCATCCACCTTAATTCCTCCCACCCCTTTCTCTAGTACAGAGGATTATTATAACCACACACCAGACATAGGCTAGGCCAGGGCATAAAAATAGAAGTGTAAACTGGGAGTGGTGGCACATGCCTGTAATCCCAGCAACCTGGAAGGCTGATGCAGGAAGATCACAAATTTGAAGCCACCCTGGGCAAGTCGGCAACACCTTCCCTCAAAATAAAATATAATAATAATGTTTTTAAAAGGCTAGGGATGTAACTCAGTGTAAGAGCACCCCTGGGTTCAATCCCCAGTACCAACAACAACAGCAAAAGCAACACATACAAACACACACGAGTAAAAGCAGTTGATAATTATATAGCTTAAAGCAATTGTGGCAATCAGAAATACCAGAATAAGCCAAGTGTGGTGGACCACAACTGTAATCCCAGTACTTGGGAGACTGAGACAGGAAGATGGCAGGTCATGGCCAGCCTCGGCTTAGTGAGGCTCTCCACAATTTAGTGAGACCCCGTTTCAAAATAAAGAATAAAAATTAGGGCTGGAGGTGTAGGTTGGAGGTAGAATGGCCCTGCGGTCCATCCCCAGTCTGTCAAAAAGAAAGAAAGAGAAAGAGAAAGAGAAAGAGAAAGAGAAAGAGAAAGAAAGAAAGGAGGAGAGGAAGGAAGGCTAGAATAAACATTAACATTGTTTTGTGTGTGTGGTACTGGGGTTCCTGGAAACCCTTCTACTTCTGGGCTACACTCCCAGACCTATTTTCTTATATTTTTATTTGGAAACAGGGTCTCTTAAGCCAGCGCGGCTGGCTTCAAACCTGTGTGATCCTCCTGTCTCCACCTCCCAAGTGTGGGGATTAAAGGCGTGCACCACCACACGCCCTGCTAAACATTAATATTTTAAGTAGACTTCAATATAAACAGCATAAACTAATATAAGAAATCTCTGTGCAATACTAGTTCTGTTACTAACATTAAAACCAGTAATCTTACATAATCAATCAATAAAACTTCTATACATCTACCTTATTACAAACTGGTACCACAATCTTGAAATACATACATACACACATACATACACACATACATACATACATAATTACACACACACACACACACACACACACACACACACACAGAAATACACAGAGTCTCAGGGAGACCCTGTTTCAAAAAAAAAATCAATAAAGAATAAAAAAAATAGGCTGGGAATGTTGCTCGGAGGTAGACTGTTCCTAAGTTCTATCGGGGGAAAAAAGCAAACGACAACAACAAAAACACATTTTCTCCCTTGAAATAGGAAAAGTGGTAATTTCAGAGAAAAAACTAAGATTAAAATGATTATAGCTCTGGTAAAATGGTAGTATTAGAATACTGTACCTGTTTATCTCAAACATACTGAATTGCATACAGTCTATGAACCAACCTACCTACCTTTCTGTCTTTCTTTCTTTCTTTCTTTTTGTGTGGTACTGGGGTTCCTGGAAACCCTTCTACCTCCGGGCTACTCTCTCAGACACTTATTTTTATATATTTATTTGGAAACAGGGTCTCTTACGCCAGCGTGTCTGGCTCCAGACCTGCGCGATCCTCTTGTCTCCACCTCCCAAGCGCAGGGATTACAAGCGTGCGCCGCCTCACCCAGCCAGTCTGTGGCTATTTCAATGGACTGGCTCATTTCTTTATAAATTACACATTCTGGAGAACACGCATAACCTTTGGCTTCCTGTGGCTCTCAGCTAAGTTTAAGCTATGTCCGCTGTTCTACATCACCTTTTGAGAATTGGGAAGATAACTGGGTGAAGAAAAAGAAAAATCACATACTTTCAAAACTTTAAGTGGCCTGGGGTGGTGGCGCACGCCACCATCTCAGCATTTGGGAGGCTGAGACAGGAGAATCAGATTCACAGCCAGCCTCAGCTACTACTTGGTGAGGCCCTTTGCAACTCAGTGAGACCCTGCCTCAAAATAAAAACAAGGCTGAGGGTATAGCTTGGAGGTAGAAATGTCCCTGGGTTACGTCCCCAGTACTGCAAAAAAAAAAACAAAAACAAAAACAAAAACAAAAAACCATGAAGTGACTTGTCGCTTATTATTTTGACTTATTTATGCTGTGGTTATTTTTTTCAGTCACTAATAAATACTAGGTAATATTTCCCATTTTCTGAAAACCAATACAGATTGCCTGAGAAAGCAATACCTAAATTGATTAGAGACCAACACAGACTATAATTCATTGCAGATAATATCCACCACTGTTTGCTCCATGCTGAAAGAGTTCACAGTTCTGTTTGTATATAGAAACATCCAACTGTCAACCAGATCTTCCCTAAGGGGTTTACAAGGTAGAACCAAGAAGAAACATGAGGCGGAGGAGGGAGAGAGAGGGAAAGAAGAAGTGGGGGGGCGCAAATCCAAACTTCCAGGTCTTCTAGGAGATAAATTTAATTACTTGGCCTCTGTCACTGATAAAAGGTGATACTGAAAATGAGTTGCCACCTGGGCGTGGTGGCATATACTTGTAATCCCAACATTTGGGAGGCTGAGACAGGAGGAGTGCAGATGAGGACAGCCTCAGCTACTTAGTGAGGCCCTTTTCAACTCAGTCAGAGCCTGTTTCCAAATAAAGAATAAAAAACAGGGCTGGGGGTGTCACACGGAGGTAGAATGCCCCTGGGTTTCATGCCCAGTACTGCACAAGAAAAAAAGTGTTTTTTTTTTTTTTAAAGAAAGCTAATAAAACACTTTTGCTAATAGTAAAAGGAAGATGCGCCAAACTGAAATGAAATTAAGCTGAATTTAAACTAATATGCCTTTCTCTCTAATGAGACAAAGGTTTTAAATGTTTTGATTTGTTTTTAAAGGTTTTGATTCACACTTAAAATCACATATAATGAACTAAAATATTTAAGGAAAAATGTGACCTCTGAAATTACAGATGGTCAGAAACAGTACCTGAAGATGTCTTAAGCAAAAGGCACTGTGAAAAAGACTGCATTTAGTGTAATTTTAGACAACTTATATTGTTTATTGGACTCCAGATTTTACATATAAAATAGGCAAATAACTGTGTGCATGTATGTCGCTGTCAACATGATTTACATTATGATGTGAGGTTATAATGTACCAATAAGAGCATATTAAAAATAGGTAAACAAAATATCTAATTCCTTTCTGATATACAAGTCTTTATATCAAGTTAGTCATCTTTCTAAATATCCTTGCTCTTCTATTAGAATATGTACATGATCAGTTATGACCCAAAGCGATACTTTGAATTTACAACAGATCCACGTTTATACAGCCAAATGAGCTGTATCCTTCCCTGTAGATAGCTCTGTAATTAATATACTCTCTGAGTGCTCTAACATTGTTGGGCTTCAAAGGACCACTGAGCCAGGCATGGCAGCGTACACTTATAATACCTTAACTTAGGTATTAGTACTAACACAGGAAGGAGGATTGCAGGTTCGAAGCCAGCTTCAGCAATTTAGTGAGGCCCTCAGCAACTTAGTGAGACCCTGTTTCAAAATAAAAGGACTGGGACTGTAGCTCAGAGGTAGAATACCCCTGGGTTCCACCCCTTGCATGACCAAAAAAAAAAAAAAAAAAGGAACTTTGAAATGAAACCTAACTGGATATCTGGATATACCTTCAGAGTTTATAAAATATAAAGTATTACAGTATTTAATCCATACAAGGTCTGACTATAGGAGTTCTACAAGTATTCAGAAACCATCAATTACCGTGTTGGAAGATAAGCTGTTGCTGAAAAAAAGCATTTTTTGAAGATGAAGATGCTAAGTAAATATCTAAACATCTAAAACAAGCATGTGTTCTTGCTGTTTGCTTCTATTTTAATGTAAAGCCCACCATTTTTCTTGGAATCCTCAGTCTTCAAGCCCTTTGTAATGATGCAAGCTCCGTTCTAGCTCATACTGAGACAATACAGGGCCTTAAACCTCTTCTGTGAAATCCCATATCTAAACGACCCACTTAGGAGATAACAATGCCACTAGCATGTAGGTTTAGCAGGCCTTACTTCCTGAATATTTCATTTTATACCCCCTTTTCCCCCTATGAGGCAAATCTCTTTTTTACAAATGAGTAACTAAGATTGCATAATGAGGAAAATAAGTTACATAATTACAAGAAAATAACATACATAGTTACAAGAATATTTGATAGCAATGGGGTTCCTGAATTAGATTTTATGACAAAACTTACTCTCTCCTCACACAGCAGACAATATGAACTTATACTATTAAGTATAGAAATAAATATTTACTAACATAGCTTTCCAAAAAGTGGATTCTAGGAAGTCATACTATGTTTACATCTCAATGACCCTTGATTAAGAAAACACTTAAAAGAAAAGCTTCACATTTCTGGGAAAGAGCCACTGAAACCCTTTTTTAGTTTTGTCTAACTTATACTACACTTATCTTCTTAAACAGTTGATAATTTTTGGAAAATTTTATCTTCATTAATAAGAATTTAAAAACAAGACAGGAGTCTATTTGAACATTCTCAAGGTCTATAAACTAAAAGAAGCTTCTGTTGCTTCTAGCAACTTTTGATTTTTACCCTTACTTAAAACTTTACTTCTGAATTTTAAAAATGCCACTGTAAGCCAGGAGTGGTGGCAACTCTTGTGATCCCAGTACTTGGGAGCTAAGCCAGGAAGATTGCAGATTTGTGGCCAGCCTCAGCTATTTAGGGAGACCCTCTGCAACTTAGTGAGACCCTGTTTCAAAAGTAAAAAATAAAAGCGGGGCGTGGTGGCACAAGCTTAGAATCCCAGCATTTGGGAGGCTGAGACAGGATGATCGCGGTTTATGGACAGCCTCAGGTACTTAATGAGGCCCTTTGCAACTAAGTGAGACCCTGTCTCAAAATAAAGAATAAAATATAGGTCTAGGGGTGTAGGGTGTAGCTCAGAGGTAGAATACCCTTGGGTTCCATCCCCAGTAACACACACACACACACACACACACACACACACACACACACAGAATAATAAGACTGGGGGTATAGCTTGGTGGCAGAATGCCCCTGGGTTCAATCCCCAGTTCTAAAAAAAAAAGAGGAAAAAGAAAAAAAAGGAAAAAGAAAAAAAAGAAGAAATGCCACTTGTAGACAGATCTTCCTTAAGAATAAATGAAAGCTGGGCATAGTGGCTCACGCTTGTAATCCCAGCATTCAGGAGGCTGAAACCAGAGGATCGCGGTTCTCGGACAGCCTCAGCTAGTTAGTGAGGCCCTCTGCAACTTAGTGAGACCCGGTTTCAAAATAAAGAATAAAAAATAGGGCAGGGGGTGTAGCTTGGAGGTCAAATGTCCCTAGGTTCCATCTCCAGACCCGAAAAGAAAAAAAGAAAAAAGAATAAATGAAGATTTAGGAAAAAAGTTGAACTATCTGTTACACATCTGCTAATATAAGAGTAAAAATTTAAAATACTATAAGGTGATAGTTCTTGAACACCTAAGAATACCAATAGATACAAAAGGAGTCACATAAGAACAAAATTTGATTCTAATTATGAAACTGTGCATTTGCTAGATATAAAATATTTATATTTGTTAGACAATACCAAAGAAACTAGCTCGGGGTCTCCAGATGAACGAGAAATCCAACCTAGTTAAGCAGGGATGGGCACTATGACAAAATGAAGCATGGACCCTGAAGAAAGTTGGAAGATTAGATGCCTATCTTGAAATACCTAAAAGGACACTGTGCAAGCAGTGCTAAATTATTTTATATTTTCACTACAAAAACAATGGGTCACTCAGGAGTCACTAAAACTGCAGTTCAGTTAAGCAAAGAAACACAGTGTGTCCTGAGGTGGCATGGGAGCCAAGTTCTACACTGCAGGGATAATACAAAGCTTTTTTATTATTAAAAAATTTATTTTATTAAAGAAAGCTCTTTCTTTACAAAGGCTCCTGTCAGGCCACACGCTTCACACTAACATGCAGAAAGGCTGTGCTGCTCAAAATGGCAAGGGCAGGGGTAAAGGGGAGGTAACACCCGTGTGGCAAGAAACCCTGGGGGCAAATTACTCCTGCTGCTCCCCAGAGACTGAGCAGTCACCTGGGTGGTGCAAAGGAAAGGAGGCAGGAGCAAAGTCCTTCACTTCCCTGGGTGCTGGACCACCTGGAAAAGCAGGTACCTGGGAAAGGGCAGATCTATGCACAGAAACAGACTCGCGCTACAGATAACTCAATACTTATATGAGTAAAGCTTTTTTAGAGTGGTTTGATAGCTACGCTACAGAAAAAAGCTATCAGAATGTATTACCAAGTAGCAAACAGTATTTCTAGACTAGATGATCTGGTAGATTTTTATAATGCTGCAAGTCCATTGGCTGTTTGTTTGTGGCCACTAGGAATTGAACTCAGGGATATTCTACCTCCAAGTTATACCCCCAATCCTATTTTATTATTTTATTTTGGAACAGGATCTTGCTAGGTTGATCAGAGAATTACTATTTGCTGAGGCTGTCTGTCCTCAAACCTGTGATCCTCCTGTCTCAGCCTCCCAAGTACTAGGATTATAGGAATGCGCCACCACTCATGGCTAGACTTATTATTATTATTTTTTTTTTGGTACTCAAGATGGAACCCAGAGGCATTCTATCTCCAAGTGACACCCCCAGCCCTATTTTTTTTTTTTTATTCTTTATTTTGAAACAAGGTCTCACTGAGCTGCAAAGGCCCTCACTAAATAGCTGAGACTGTCCACAAACTGCGATCCTCCTGTCTCAGTCTCCCAAATGCTGGGATTACAAATGTGCACCACTACACAGGCCCGGCTAGACTTTTTAATAACTAAAATTTAATATTACAAGTCACCTAAAACAAAAGCAATATATCAATATCAAGCATCGGATTATATATTATCTGAGTATTAGTGATCGTAGTGATAACTTCTAGGCTGAATTTAGTTAAAGTTGTTGTGGAGGGATTTACATGAAAAAGCCCTCCAAAACTTCACACACACAAAATACCAACAAATCATCACTCAGACATAAAGTATGGCCAGTCACTGTGGTGCATGCCTATAATTCCAGCATTTGGGAGACTGAGGCAGAAGGCAGGCAGGACTAGCAAGAGGACGGCAAACTAGCAAGGCGCTGTTTCAAAATAAAAATTTTAAACTGGGTGTGGCGACACAAATTTGCAATCCCAGTACTTGGGAGGCAGAGACGGGAAGATCACAGGTTCACAGCCAGCGTCACCTACTTAGTGGGGCCACCCACAATTTAGTGAGACCCTGTTTCAAAAATAAAGAATAAGTCGGGCGTGGTGGCGCACGCTTGTAATCCCAGCCTTTGGGAGGCTGAGACTGGAGGATTGTCGTTCGCGGACAGCCTCAGCTACTTAGTGAGGCCCTTTGCAACTTAGTGAGACCCTGTTTTGGAATAAAGAATAAAAAATAGGGCAGGGGGTGTAGCTTGATGGTCAAATGCCCCTGGGTTCCATCTCCAGACCTGCCAAAAAAAAAAAAAAAGAAAAGAAAAAATAGGGTGGGGATATAGCTCAGAGGTAAAATGCCCCTGGGCTCAATCCCCAGTGCCAATAAAATAAAATAAAATATGACCAACTCTTTTTAAAATTCAGTGTATCCATGGGTAATCAATACATATATACAGAAGAAATATGACAGAAAAATCAAATTATGAACAATCTTGCCTCAACAGGTAATTAAGTGCCTGGGCACAAAAGGCAAAAAAAAAAAAAAAAAAAGGAATAAACAGAGGTTAAGGAGTGGGGTCATAAGTAGAAAATATCAGCATGCAATACAATTTGTCAAACACTACGAAACTTGAAAACTATCCAGTTCCACTCAAGGAACAACTACAGCTGATTAGATAGAGCCAAGTATTTTCCATGCTTGAAAACAGCAAGGCTTTTAAATATTAACTAATCCTGAGTTGTTGTAGTGGTTTATGTTTTGTCTTGTTTTTGTTGTTTTAAGGAAGTATCAGACATCTTTTGAGAATGTGAGAAAAAAGTGTGGCCTCTCAACAAAACAATGTATACAGTCCAAAGATTTTGGGTAAAAAAAAAAAAAAAAAAAAAAAGGCATTTTAACCCTCTCAAAATCTACTCAGTCAAGTATACTTTGCAGTACTGGGGATTGTCAGGAACCCTTAATTTGAAAATGAGGAATAAACACAGGGAAAAGATGATCTCCAAACTAGGAGAAAAACCCAAAAACAAAAAACCCTGAATTCAGTTAAAGATAAGAGGCAGGAATTTGGAAGGTGAGTTTGAAGATAAAATCTGGTGTGGTGAGAGCATACTGTATACCAACACCATCCGATAAAAATATGTGAGCCACACATGTGATTCTAGTAGACTCATAATATAGTAAAAACAGGTAAAATGTTAACATTTTATTTAACCCCAAATAGTCAAAATCATGCCATTCAACATTTAATCTACATAACATTTTTAAAACCAACAAAACATTATGCTAAGACTTTTCAAATCCAGTATGTACTGTACATTTACGGCATTAGATGAGTGACTAACCCCGCTGCTCTACCTGGGTCGGAGGGGCTTTCTGGGACCTAGGACTTTTGGTGAATGGAAACCATGCAATCCTAGCATCTCAATTTGGACCAGTCATATGTCAAGTACTCCAGAGCCACAAACACTGTATAGTACTGGACACCAGAGCTATCCATCATTCAGTGGTGCAAGACAGCCTACACATTTTATTTAATTTACTCTCCATAACTACCTACGAGATTGATGTTGTTAGTTTACAAATTAGAGATAAAGAAATAGACATAGCTGGGCATGGTGGTGCACACCTGTATCCCCAGTACTTGAGAGTCTGTGACAGGAGGATCGGAGATTTAAGGCCAGCCTCAGAAATTTAGTGAGACCTTGTTTCAAAAAAAAAAAAAAAAAAAAAAGGGTTAGGGATTGTAGCTCATCCAAAGTCACACACCTCGGGCCATGATGCGGGTCAATCTAGTGTTAGACCTGGGAAGTCTAAGAAGAATATTAAGATTTGGGAGGAGCAAAGGTGAGAATCTAGGAAGAAAGGAAGACAAAGGGAAATGAGAACAGAAAAGAGCCCCTTATCCCCCATTTTTTTTTGTACTGGCGATTGAACCCAGGGGCATTCTAACCTTCAGCTACACCCCAGCCCTATTTCTGTATTCTTTATTTTGAAATAGGGCCTAAGTACCTGAGGCTGGCAAAGAACCTGTGATCCTCCTGTCTAAGCCTCCCAAGTACTGGGAGTACAGGCATGCACCACTACGCCTGGCAATTTTTTAAATTTGTTTTGAAACAGTCTCACTAAGTGGCTGAGTGCTTTGTTAAATTGCTGACGCTGGCCTTGAACCTGCGATCCTCCTGTGTTAACCTCCCGCTTACGTGCGCCACCAAGTCCGGCTAGAAAGCCCTTTTAAGAATGGGGGGAAAAACACTGGGGGAGAAGGGAAAGGGTGGTACTGAGTGCACAAGAAAAGCGCCCAAAGTTAACGACAGGGTGGTGTATTTTAGAAACAGGGTAGGGAAAACCTGTGGAGTACAGAGTGTCACCGAGAGTAAACAGGATAGGAAGGAGGGAGGGAGGGGGAAGAGAAGGAAAAGAAAAAGTTAGAAAGGAAGGGGGATTGCTAGGACGAAAGATGGGAAGGCAAGAAAGCGACCCAGGAAAAAGGAGGGGCCTGGAAAGTTCGAGCTCCGGCCTGGGACACTGCAGGGGAGCGGGGCTCAAATCAAACAGTCAACAATGGCAGGTAATTAATAGCACACGGAGTTTCGACTCGGTGTCAGGCACCACTTTACGAACTGTCTTACTAACGGGCACCGGCAGCGTCGGCCGTTCCCATCCTCCCGTGCGGGCGCCGGAGGCTGAGCCGAGCCGCCAAGGGCGCCCCAGAGCGGCTGGCCTGCCCGGCCGCCGGCCTACCTGTGCAGCGGCGGCAGGTCCTGCGCGTCGCTCGCGGGGTCGGGCGTGTTGGGGATGACGCCCAGGATAGTGCTCTGCAGCGACGTGCCCTTGAGCAGGCGGCTCCGGACCAGCTGCAGGTTGCGGGCCGTGTCCACGCTCGTGCGCATCGTGGAGCCGGGCAGCAGCACGCCCTCGTGGGTCAGCAGCAGTGGGAGGCGGCTGGGGATCTGGATGGGGCTCACCGACGACATGGCGACCAACAGCACTGAGAGCTGTCAGAAGGAGCAGGGCAGCAGCTCGGAACGTCCTGCTCCACAGCCGCAGGACCCGCGGCCTCTTCCGGCCCCCTCCAGCCCGCCCCCTCCGGGCCCCAACCCCGCCTTTCCGGCCCCGCCCTCCAGCCCGCCCCCGCCCAAACCTCGCCTTTTCCTGCCCCGCACTCCGGCCCGCCCCCTCCGGACCCAACCGCCTCCTCTTCCGACCCCGCGCTCCGCCCCGCCCCTCAGCCCAAACCCCGCCCTTTCCGAGCAGCCCTCCGGCCCAAACCCCGCCCCTTCCGGCCCTCCCTCCGGCCCAAACCCCGCCTCTTCCGGCCCGGCGCGCCTGCCGGCCTCCAGGCGCAACTGCTTCCCCTTGGCTCTACCTACTAGCAGCCTAGGCGTCGGCCTCCTGTCATTTTGAAGCATAGATCTCAAGAAAATCGGCCTGCGAACTTGGCCTCCTCCCAGCCTCGCTTGGCGTGCGTTGAGGATGGTCGTGTTTGAATCGTGTGCATTAGAAACGCCTTTAACTTTTTATGTGAATAGATTTTAGATTTACAAAAAGGTTGCAAAAAGGGTTTCCATATACCATTCACGCATCCCTGTCACATAATCATAGTACATTATCAAAACCAATCAGCATGATGCTACCCAATCCACAGATTTTATCCAAACTTTGCTAGTTTTCTTGCTGTAGTCCTTAACTGGATCTGATCCAGGAGCCAATCCAGAGTCCCACTCTTCACTTTGTCACGACAGCCCCTAGATCCTCTTCAATTTGTGGCAATGCCTCAGTCTTAGCTCCATTTTACTTTGTCTTTTAAAACTATGACGCCGTTAAAGGATATCAGGAAATTTGTACAAGTCTCAAAGTTTGGCGTTACCTCATGTTCTTCATGCTTCGATGGCATGCATTTGGGGCTCAAATATCATTCAAATGAGACTGTGGCCTAGTGGTTGGTACATGAGAGTTATGAGTGGCACTTCAGTCTCGACTATTTGATGAAGGTGACATCTGCCAGGTTGTCTGCACTATGAGTTACTATTTTTCTCTTTGTAATTAGTGTTTTGTAGAGAGATAACTCTACGTATATTCATTGGAATTCTTTAAGAAAAGGCTGTCCGACCTCTTTCCCATTTATTTACTTAATTATTTAAGTATGAACTCAAGGGTATTTTTGTGGGTTGTAATCAAATATTTTTTTTCTTGAGGTTTTTTTTTTTTTTGCCATTTGGAGCTCTTTATGTTGGGATTCAATTTGGGTTTTGCCCTAGGTTGTAGGGGGAACTTTGTATCCAAATATGAAGTGCAGCAATGATCTCAGAATCCAGGATTGAACTGAAAGCCTTTTCAAACCAATGGGCGTTTGTTGAATGACTGCACAGTACTGAGTCCTGAGCTAATTGCAGAGGGGTAGGGAGGGTAATACAAAACATGTTCCCAACCTCAAGCGTATCTTAGTCAGGTGACAGGTCCATAGACAGCTGAGTCTAATGCAGGGCAGGCAGAACTGTACATTTATCACAGATTGGAGAAAGGATACGGTAGTGTTACAGTTAAAGATGTTACAGTTTAAGGGATGACGTTACATGAAAGATGAATCTTACTGTTTGGGGAAACTGTTCCCAGGGACCCCCGTAGCCCCATGGAAGCAATTTCCCTCAAACAAAAATCGCAGGTTCTTACCCTGAGCTAAGAATAAATATGCAATAGCCCAGACTCTGGCTGAAGATTTTAAGGAGTTTATTAAAAGGATAGAAATACAGAAGACAGTCACAGCCCCATGCCATTCAGGAGTGGTGTGTGTGTGTGTGTGTGGGGGGGGTTTGAACGAATCCAGCGAAATACAAAACACAGAACAGACTTGTTATACACATGACATCCTCCATCTTGTTCCACGTAACTCTGACGTACTAAGTCCCTGTAAAGTTCCTCTCCTTACTTTTCCTGCCGAACTCTTAGTTTGCCCCCAGGAACTCTTAGTTTACACCCAGGTTTCTCCTTTCCCAAAGGTCAACCCCCTCGTCCCATCCTGTTACCTCAAATCACTTATTATGTAAACCTGTCTTTAGAATGAGAAAGTCCTAGCTCCCCTCTCCTATCGACTTGCTAATTACCTTTAGCTAGGTTAATTTACATTAGAAAAGTTGCCTGCTTCTTGGCAGAAACCAAGACCTTTCACAGATCTGCCCCTCACCCAATTTTTGAAATATATTTATTAATAATCAGAGCTTTCTCAAATCTTCATAGGCCATTCCCAAAACTGGTACAGGTAGAGCTACTAGGTATGTTGAAAGAGACACAAATGCAGAAACTTGGAAGCTTCTACACTAAGCTTCTTTCTCTGGAGCGACTCCACTTTCTTTCACTCATACATCAAACACTATATTACTTAATTTTTTTCTACTGGGGATTGAATACAGGGCATTCTACCTCCAAGCTACACCCAAGCCCTTTTGTACCAGTATTAAGAATGGCTTAGGAAGATTTGAGAAAGCTCTGACTATTAATAGATATAGTTCAAAAATAATTGTGTCAAAATGGCAGACCTGGGGAAAGGAGAACTTGGTCTTGGTTTCGGTCAGGAAGAAAACAGCTATTGAAACTTAGATTGACTTAGCTAAAAGTAATTAGCAAGTCCATAGGAAAGGGGAGCTAGGACTTTCTCTTTCTAAAGGCAGATCTACATACTAACCTAGCTAGGATGGGAGGAGGGGATTGACCTTTGTGAAAGACACCTTGGCTGGGGGTCTTTCACCTTACAGGGACGTTTACTACATCAGAATTACATAAACAAGATGGAGGTCATGGGTATAAAAGGTCTGGTCCATGTGTTGTTTCTTTGGTGGGGCATTCACTCGAAACCCCCCCCCCCCATGCATGGGATTGTAACTATCTTCTGTATTTCTATCTTTTTAATAAACTTCTTTAAATCTTCTGCAAGAGTCTGGGCTATTATATACTTATCCTTAGCTCAGGACAAGAACCCACAGTTTTTCTGTTTTTGTGTTTTGTTGTAGTTTGAGGGAAATTGGGCCCGGGACCTGAACAGGGGTCCCCAAGGACATATTCTCAAATCATAACATCAGCTTCAAAACCGTAACAGTTTTGGTTTTTTGTGGTACTTGGGATTGAACCCAGAGACATTCTACCTCTGAGCTATACTCCTACCCCTATATTTTATTCTTTATTTTTAAACAAGATCTCTCTAAGTTGTGGAGGGCCTCACTAAGTAGCTGAGGCTGGCCTTGAACCTGCAATCCTCCTGTCTCACATTTGTTTTTGAAAGAAGGTTTTGCTAGGTTGCTGAGACTCTCATGACATTGCTGAGGCTGTCCTCAAACCTGTGATCCTCCTGTTTCAGCCTCCTAAGTACAGGGTTTACAGGTATATGCCACCACACCTAGCTTAATATTTGTCTTAATATTAATTCACAAAAATATTTTTGAACACTTACTATGTAGTAGATACTATTCTCAGTGTTGAGGGATATATCAGGAATCAAGACATAAGTTTCCTCTCTTCATGGAACTGACATGCTAAAGGAGAAAAAAAATAAGCAAGAAAATGAATAAGCAAAATATTCCTGGACAGTGCTAAGTCCTTTAGATGGTCAGAGATGCCCTCCCTGAAGAGATGATGTTTGGACTGAGCATTGCACTGAGAGAGGAGCATTGCAAAGACCAGGGTTTGAGACTCAGGACCTTTTCCAGGCAGAAGCAGTAGCAGCTGCAAAAAGATGCTGCAGCTGAAAACAAATGTACCGTGTTCAAGGAACCGCTTTAGAATATCCTGAGCTAAGGGCTTTGTGGCACCCAATAAGATGGTAAGGTGGTGGGGTCAGATTGTGGAAGGCTCTGTAGGCTGTGGAAAAGAATTCAAATTTTTCTCTAAGCCTGATGGAAGCCACTGGGAGTTTCAAGCTGAGAAATAACACTGGGTGGATTATATTTTCAAAAGGCCATTGTGGTTTCTGTGTGGAGAATAGAAGGTAAAAGGATTTTTGTGTGTGTGTGTGGTACACCAGGGGCTCTTCTACCTCTGGGCTATACTCCAGATCTATTTTATATTCTATTTGGAAACAGGGTCTCACTAAGTTGCTGAGAGCCTCACTAAGTAACTGAGGCTGGCTTCAAACCTGCATGATCCTCCTGTCTCAGCCTCCCAAGCGCTGGGATTATAAGCGTGTGCCACCATGCCCGGCTCAAGATATAAAGATTTAAGATCAGAAGTAGGGAGGTCACTTAGGAGGTGTTACAGCTGCCCAGGGAAAAGGTGACAATGACTTAGATTGGAAGCTGGTAAAGTCAAGTTATGTTTGAATGTAGCTTCAACAGAATATGCTGGTGGACTGGACATGAAGAATGAAGGAAAAACAGTTTTCAAGGAGAGATCCTAGGTGTAGGCCTGAGCCACTAGATCATGGAGAGAAGTCCAACTGAGAGCTGACCATCCTGGGCATGATCCATAGGTTCTGGATTATTTCCCTGGACATGTGCCAAGTTCCCTCCCCTGCAACAGACTGATATATGAAGCACGCATGGCCCAAGGCCACAAGTGTTCATCAAGACCCTTTTCATCCAGGGTCTCACCAAGGAGGAAGGGGTTCCCCATGTTTACCAGTGAACTTCAAGGTTCTGGGGATGTAACTCAGTGAGAGAGTGCTTGCCTAGGATGCTGAGGGCTGGGTTTAATCTTCAGATGGCCTTGTGAACCTTGGCACTAACATAGATCATGATGTGGTGTTGGGATTTAGCTATGTAAATAGATTTTTATGTCATCAACAGTATATTCTCCATGATCATAAATTAGGTCAAAGAATTTGGTCCCATATTCGTTTACCCTTGATTTTATTTTCAGAGGGACATTGGTCTTCCACCAGCAGATGAATCATAATACTTGGTCATGACATATCTTCATGGTTCATGCACATAAATATGTGTATCTACTTTATCATCTCTGTGTGCATCTATCTATTAATCATCTATTGCCTACTTATCTATATATTTATTAATAATAATATAATAAGCATCTGTAAACCCATAACCAACATACCAGCTTGGACCATGACAATCATGTCCATCTCTCAGTTTTCACATTATCTCATTTCCTGACTTTTTCTACCTAATTTTTAACCTAAATCTTTTCCCATAAATATCTTGCTATACTTTAAAGATAGTTTTAAAGCCATGCCTTTATATCCACAGGGCATTGGTTCCAGTCATGACCCCCCAAAAAACAGATACCAAAATCTGTTAATGTTTAAATCCCTTACATAAAATGACACTGTATTTTCATATAATTTATGCACATCATCCTGTACATCTTAAATTGAGCTCTAGATTATTTATAATACCTAATACAATGTAAATGATTTGTAAGTAGCTGCTATACTGTATCTTTTGGGCAATAATGACAAGGGAAAATCTATACATATTCAGTACAGATGCAATGTTTTATTGAATATTTTTGATCTATGGTAGGTTGAATCCATGGGTATGGAGGTCAACAGTATTTATTTTATATGAAGTCCTAAAAATTACCTAGCATTTTGTTTTTGTTATCCAAAGTATAACATAATATTTTGGGATACTTTTTACTTATTCCGTTTAGGTAGGTTACTGTCAGTAGGTGACTTGGTCTCACATTCTGTGGGATCACACCCTTTGTTCCTAGTTTCATTGCTTATTGACAGATGAAACCCCAAGAAGGAGATGTGACTGGCTTGTGCATGTGCAGCCAAGGCGGAGCTGGGGCCCAGCGCTCCTGTCTCTTGGCCTCGTCGTCCATCCCCTGCCTGGAAGCCTTTCTTTAGGAAGCTAGATGTGAAAGATCCATCTCTTCTTGAGCACCTAGTTCAGTGCTCTCTCAGGACAGTATTGATGAAATCTGAAACCAATACTATTTTGTTTTTTCCAAGCAAACTTATGCTTTCAAAGACAGCCTGTGGGGGCAGCGGAAGAGGAGCCTGAGACGCCAGGGAGAGGGGATGTGCTCCCTCAGGGGAAGTACGACCCTGCCTGGAGAACCATGATTCCCTTCAGTCCCAAGCCAAAGTGAGTCCTGACAGGGAGGGAGGCCAGGAGCCAGCAGGCGATGCTACTCAACCTCATATTCTGAACCTGCCCAAGGTCACATAGCTGTGTCCCTGCACAGTCATGTCACCCACCATGGTCAACACCTGCAGAGCAGCCGCAGGCACAGTGGGGAGGCATGGCCCGTCATCACCAGGTGGGTCTGAGGAGGCCCCCAGAAGGGACAAAGGCCACAACTTGGCTCTGGCGTTCTTTCCTTCATTCCTTCCTTCCTTCCTTCCTTCCCTCTTTCTTTCTTTCTTTCTTCTTCTTTTTTTTTTTTTTTTTTTTTTTTTTTTTTACTTATTCCACAGAAAGGAATTGCAGGGATGTGTCAGAAACACAGAGATTTATTCCTGAAAGTAAGAAGATTTGTGCAGGGAAGCGAGCACTGGAGCAGGACACACACCCTGGAGGGGAGGGCTAGTGTCAAGAGCGACATGTGCTTTGGGGTCTTAGGCGTCTTCCTCTTTTTTTCTCTCTCTTCTTGGTACTGAGGATTGAACCCAGGGGTGCTTTGTCTCTGACATACACTTTCAGACCTTTTTTATTTTTGTTTTAAAACAGGGTCTCACTAGGTTGTCAAGAGTTTTGCTAAATTGGTGAGGCCGGCTGCGAACCTGCGATCCTCCTGTCTCAGCCTCTCAAGTACTAGACATCTTCTTCTTTTTGAACCCAAGGGTGTTCTACTTCTGAGCTACATCCCCAGCCCTTTTTAAGATGTTTTATTTTGAAACAGGATCTTACTAAGTTACTGTACACTGGCCAGCCTCCCAAGTGCTAGGATTATAGGCATGTTCCACCATGCCCCGCTTCAGTCTTTTTTATTTAAAGGAAACTTAGTAAAGGGTGAACATGAGAAGCTTGGCAGGGGCAGCAGCCTAAGGAGCTTGATTCCTTTGAACATGGAGCACAGAACGGGTCACACTGACCTGGGCTTTTCTCTCAGAAGTGTGTGTGTGTGTGTGTGTTACTGGGGATTGAGCCTAGGAGCATTCTACCTCTGAGTTACACCCCCAGCCCTACTTTATTTTTGTTTTGAAACAGAGTCTCACTAGGCTGATAAAAGTCTCACTACGTGCTGAGGCTGTCCTCAAACCTGCAATCCTTCTGTCACAGCCTCCCAAGTACTGGAATTATAATCATGCACTAACACGCTCAGCTCTCAGAATTTTTAGCTTAATATTATGTAGTTAATAGATAGTGCTTGGACTGTATCCATATCATGAATTTTTAACATTATCTTTCTCAAAGCTTCATTTAATCTGTCTACAAATACATTTTGTAAAGTAACTCACAATATCTATAGGCATTAACTAACTGGACTTCACAGTACTCTAAGATTTATTGGATCTTGTAAGAATTCAGGCCTAGTGCTGGGTATGGTAGCACATGTTTGTAATCCCAATATTTGGGAGGCTAAGACAGGAGGGTTGCAGGTTTGAGGTCTGTTTCAAAACAACAACAAAAATGATGAAAAGGGCTGGGGTATAGCTCAGAGGTACAGTCCTCAGTACAAAAACAAAAACAAAAAAGAAAAATATATTTCAGGCCTGGAGGAAACCAAATCTGAGTGAGAAGGGGAGTGTTTGTGGACTTTGTAAATTTAAAGCTACAGTCCCTCTTTTCTTAATTGTCTCCTCTCTACCTATCCTTTTTCCTTCTATTGTACCTTATCATCACCTCTGTTCATCCATCCATTTATTCACTCATTCAACAAGGGTTGTTGAGCACCTACATGTGCCAGGCACTGTGCTGGGCCATAGAACAGTAGCCAAGTAGTGAGACAGACCTGACGTGGCCATGATGTGGGGCAGAGAGACCAGGAGCAAGTAAACCCACAAGTAGATGTGTGATCCCACGCTGCTCTTTGGAGATGCTACGAAGAGGTGTCGGTGCTGAGGGAAGGTAGAACAGTGAGCGCTTGCTGGGCTCTGAGGGCTGTGAGCTGGGACCTGGAGGATGAACAAGAACTTCCTGGACAAGCGCAGGGGAGAATGGTCTGGGCAGGGGAGCGGCATGTGCCAAGCTTGTCTTGAGGCGGGAGGAACACAGCATGATGCGCTACCACATCTCTTGCAGATCTTGAGAAAGCTTGACCGGGGATCCCCCATGAAGAACGTCTAGCATTCCTTTCTTCATAAAATTATTTTAGGATTATTTGGATTAATATGTATAATTGGAATTTTATGTATAAACATTATAACTAAAACTGATGTGCAGCGGCTTGTGAGAGACTCAGACAGCAAAGATCTTTCCCGAGGATAAAGTTATTGGGCCAAACAATAAGTTCAAACTGACCTTAGTTAGAGCCACTGTATACGATTAAGTTCGAGTCAGCCTTGTGAAGTGAGACAAAACATACTATGTCCGGCACCTTACCCTAAACTTTATAGAAAATAATAATTTTTATTGTCCTTGGCAATCCTGCTTGCATGACTTTGCTCTTGCTTTTCTGCCAAAAAATAAAGTATAAAAACTGTAACAAATCCTGAATAAAATGGAGAAAGATGGAGAAAGACTTGATCTCGTGTGTCATTCTTCTCTCGTCGGCCTCGGTTTCCCCCTCATCAACACACAAACGCTGACTCTGCTTGGGCTGGACCCTGGCAATGATGTGCACAGGACTGAGGAGGGGCCAGTGTCGCTGTTGTGCCATGTGAGGTGACTGACGGGGGAGATGAGCCCTAGAGGCAGGCAGATTGCCAGAGCATCGTGTGGTCCCCACGGGCCGCACTGTGAGGCTGGTCTTCATTCTGAGAGTAGAGGGGGGGGCACAGGGAGGGCTAAACACCCCATGATGTTGACCTTAGATTTAAAATGGAAGAAATTCAATGCACTGTCCTCCACCAGATCACAGTTTAACATAACCATCCCCAGTTGCTTTCTGACTCTGTACAGCCTGCTTTCAGGGGCCTCAGCAGAACTGCACTCCTAGGCTTGCTGGTGCTCAGCATTTACGGACAGGCCTTTAATATTCTTCTAGTCGGACTCCTCAGCATTTCATCACCAAGAGTCCCATTTGTATTTATGATTTTCTTTTCTCTCTGACATATTTTCTACTAACTTATCTACCCACATACTACATTTGTTTTCTCATTTCTAAAATCCAAGATTCTATCAATTCTAGCTACATTGTTACCATACTGAATTGCTATCTCCACTATGTACAAAGTTCACATCCTTAGTTCTTATGTCCTGGTGTTGTGAAATTGCCCCAGTATTGATTCCCAATTAAAATGTCAAAGGAAGTCCCAGCCTGGGTGCTGTGCAAGCACTCAGGCAGGAAAAGACTGTAGCTTGTCCTCATATACTTCCCCTTCCATCTCCCTTTTCCTAATGGTAACCCATAGTAAGAGAGTAGAAGCAATTAGAGCCTTAAAAGATCACACATAGCTCTTCCTGGCACATCTTAAGACTATAAAGACAGCCAAAGCTTTAGGCCTTGCCCGTGGAGACTACATGCTGCTGCACTGGCTCCCTTTTCCTCTGTGACGGGTCTTGGTATACAGGATGTAAAATCCATATGCTACCTCAAAGCACTCAAAGTTGGTGGGCAACTGATACAGCAGAGGTAGAGAAAGATAGATTATCAGCCAGCACCTGCATTTATTTAGTGCATGGTCCAGAGATAAGATAATACCACCATCTTGGAAAATGTGTTGGTAGCCCATGGACTTGATAATACCTATAAGAGAATATCAATTTAAAAAACTGTTTTTAAGTACAGGGTGATAAGTCGGGTCCCTACCCCTTGTGATCTCAGCAGCAGGAACAGGAGGCGGAACCCCAGAAGTCAGAAGCGGAAATATCATGAGACTCCAGGTGCCTCAAGACTCCAAACATCTTGAGACTACAGATGTTGCAAGAGACTCGGCATGCCTATAAAACATCGATGCCTCCGATCCACCACGTGACTCAGCCGACCGATCAGGACTATGTGCAACTCTCCAGAAGCGTGGCTCATCAGTCCATTCCCCCATGGCCGGCTGACTCTCCTGAGGGCCCGGGTCCGAATAAAGCAGCGGTCTCTGATAACCCGGTTGGTGTTTTTACCTCTCTCCTAAACTCCGCAACTCTATTTTCAACCTTCCACAGGGGTCTGAGAGGAGGCAGAGTTCCATTTTCAGGCTCTCCAGCATGTCTCTGTCTGGCACTCTGCTTGTTCTTCCCTTTTTATTTCTTGCTTTTAATTAAGACTTTCTTCAGCTTCAGCCAAGTTGTCTATCAATTCTTCCATTTTCCTGATTTAACATATCTTTTTTTTTTGCAGGTCTGGGGATGGAACCCAGGGGCATTTGACTTCCAAGCTACACCCCCTGCCCTATTTTTTTATTCTTTATTTTGAAACAGGGTCTCACTGAGTTGCAGAGGGCCTCACTAAGTAGCTGAGGCTGTCCACAAACCATGATTCTCTTGTCTCTGCCTCCTGGATGCTGGGATTATAAGCTTTTGTCACCACACCCAGCCTAACATATCTATTTGAATTGAGAAGAACCCATTGTGCCATTACAACTGTAACACTTAGATAAACATACTATTTCTGTTGGGCCTTTGGGAACTGGCACTGGCTCAGGATTCTAGCCTGTCTTTGGTGATCATGGGTTGCCCTGTGATCTCCTCATCCGTTGGCCCCCACTTTCTTCTGACATCTCTGGCCATGGCATGACTAACCTGTTCTAGAATGCACAGCCTGGGGGTTATGAGTATAAACCATCAGAGTAGAGAAAAGGGTCATAACACTCACCCTAATCTCATGAGTCTGGCATTTTCATCTTTCCCTATTTCTCCCAAAATCTTTTTTTAAATTTAATTTTCTTCATATTGAAACACATAACATTAAAAGCAATTTCTAGACTGGTGGGGTAATGCCAAATATTGATTAGGATCTCACCTCTTACCATGATGTTGGACAAGTGGCCTTATCTGGTTTCTGTGTCTTTATGTATAAAATAGTGAGCCATAAACCTTATATCATGGACTTGTATAAGACTGTTTAAAGAATCAAAACTGGTGACTTCAGTTTGAAGTATCAGGGAAAATGCCTGGTACTTCAACCACTTGGGGGCGTTTACTTCTTCCCTAACCACTGCTTATACAGGCTCTTTTGATCTTGTCTATTCACTAACAGTCCAGTGATTCTGCCTTTTCATTCCATAACTCATGATGTCTGTCCATCAACACTTTTGTAATTACTCCATTTGGGGATGTTTATTAAAAATAATTAATGAAGGAAGAGATTTCTTTCTATATGTCCACTATTTGACAGGCAGAGTTTGGCGATACATCTTCCTTAATCCATCAGAAGAACTGCTTTGGCTTTCATGAGGACTTGCTGACAATCTGTCAACATCAGCATCATCCTCTCCACCACTACCATCACCAGTAGCAGCATCAGTGGCAGTATTATTACCACCATCATCACCACCATATTTTTTATTGTTCTGTAGTTACAGAGCATTTCCCCATTCATTATATTCATTAGCTATCACAATAAAGCTATGAAATAGATAGGGCACATATTATTTTTCCCATTTAAAGAACAAAAAGATGGGCGAAATGGTGTCATCCAAAGTTATATAGCCAATGAATGGAGGAGATAAAATTTGAATCCAAGTCATTTGACATTGAGTCTGGTGGTTAGTAGAGTTACAGGGAAAGTGTGGGCAGATTATGGAAAACTTGGATGTATTCGGTTAACATAGAGCCCACTCTAGAGCTCATCTTCTCCGTGGATTGTATACATATATACACATGTGAGGTGGGGCTGGAATGAGGAGAGCTGACTCCATGGTTCAGCCTGAGTACTATCATCTATAAGCAAAACAAATTCATTAATATAGCTGGGCGTGGTGGCACATACCTGTATTCCCAGTACTTGGAAGGTTGAGACAGGAGGATCTCAGATTTGAGGCCAGCCTCAGCAAGTAGTGAGATTCTCAGCAACCTAACAAGATCTTATTTCAAAATAAAAATAGTGCAGGGTGTGTAGCTCGGTTGCCCCTAGGTTCAATCCCCAGAGTCCTCTAGTGCACATGGGTGTCATAGGACATTTTGCTTTGCTGAGCAAGGGCCCAGAACTCCCTGCCAAGTTATCTGATTTATTCATTGGTGGACATAGGCTAGCAACAGTTTTTTTTTTTTTATAACTCAGGGAGGAAGAAAGAGACTGAAATTTTAATTGCAGATAAAAAAAAGACAGAAAGATTCGATGGTGTTTGTTTTTGTCTCATTTTAGTAGGAAGGGTTTCATGGCTGGAAAAGGAAGGAATAGGAAGGGATAGGACTGTTTGCCTTGAGAATTGGAGAGAGTCAGCAAGGCTGCGACTGGAGGAGGGTGGAGCTCACTGTGTACAAGCAGTGCTGCCGTTGGCCCTGTGACAAAGGGAGGCTGAAACAGAGGCCATTTCGTCCATCATGCTCCGGATGAAGTCAAAGCTTCAGGGAACACTGAGGTTCCTCTGCATGTTCTTTGATGTTCTCCTGATACACAACGGTAGCTGCTTTTCAGAGTGAAATCAGATATGTGGGAGCAGGAGCCAAATGCCAAAGGTCAGATGCCACATGGCAACTGTAGTGAAGACTGCGGGTGTGTGGGAGGCACCAGAGGGCCAGAGTAAGTCTCCTGGAAGCTCTAAGCACCACAGCAACTGTTGTCCAGTCTTCTGCCCCTCCTCATATAGGATTCAAAATGAAAAGTAGAGGAAAGTCAGCATATTTTTTAATTTTTTCATGATAAGTTTGATATATTTGTGGAATATTTTTCTCCAAAGAAAAAAGGTTCTAGCTTTTCTGGTATAACATAAACATTCAAGTCTCCATTAGCTTGGAATGTCACAAAAGGACATACTTTTATCTGGATGAGCCAATGCTGGGGAACCCTTTGGGGAACTTTGAAATAATTTTGGGCATTTTTTAGAAGTCAAAGTACTGAGTTTTGTGAATCTTAATTTGTATTTGAAATGAAAGAGTGACACTTTAAAGTCCTGGGTAATTTCCTAAACTATCTGTGTTTCAGGCTAACTAAATTCTTAATGAGAAAAAGGTTTTTTTTTTTTAATAGAAGAATTCAAGCTACTTAAGATACTAAAGGAATGATAGAATTAAGAAAATCATCATTTTGCCAGCCACGATTGAAGCAATCCTAGGCAATGTCAGTGATGGAATTTGATGATGAATGAGTACCTTAATGTTACTAGAAGTGGGACTCCAGACAGTCTATGACTCTTCCTCCTCCTCTTTTTGCGTCTCCTCTTCCACTTTCTCCTCCTCCTTCTCCTTCTTCTTTCGCACTGGAGATTGAACCCAGGGCTCACCACGCACTAGGTAAACAAACACTCCACCACTAAGCTATGGCCCAGCTCACATTGTATGACTTCTGATTTGAGGCAACAGGGTGTACATTTCATAACCTACTAAATAATTTCACCAAATGACTTGAATTATGAATTTCATTAAGTCTCCAGGTCAAACTATCGATCTAATAAAAATGCAGGAGAAAGAAAATATGTTAGACAATGCCAAAGAGATGCAATCAGTTCAACCCAAAGCATGGAAAATCCATGTTTTGCATAAGTAACCAATTTTATCTTAATTAGCTGGGCATGGTGGCACATGCTTGTAATCCCAGCATTTGGGAGGTTGAGACAGGAGGATTGTGGTTTGTGGACAGCCTCAGCTACTTAGTGAGGCCCTCTGCAACTTATTGAGACCCTGTTTCAAAATCAAGAATAAAAAATAGGGCAGGGGGTGTAGCTTGGAAGTCAAATGCCCCTGGGTTCCATCCCCAGACACACACACACACACACACACACACACACACACACACACACATTATCCAAATTAGTCTGGTTAAGTAACTAAATTTCTTCAACAAATAAATGGCATAGAAATATGTAGGTAGGCAAACTTACAGGTTGAAATGAGTCCTAACAGGCCTATCAATAAACAACCTAGTTGTTTATCAGTTAATGAGTGGATGAAGAATATGTGGCACATATCCTCCACTGAATACCATTCAGCCATAAAACAGAACAAAATACTGTTATTTGTAACAACATAGATGAAACGAGATCATTATGCCAAGAGAAATAAGCCAGGCAAAGAAATAAAAGTACTACACAATCTCACTCATATGTGGAATCTAAAATAGTTGGTCTCACGGAAGCTGAGAGTAGATGGTGGCTCCAGAGGCTGGGGAGAGAGGAATGGGAGGAGGCTAAGTTATGGTTAGACTTAGGAGTAAGAATTCTGAAGCTGGGCATGGTGAAGCCCACTTGTATTCCCAGTACTTGGGAGACTGAGACAGGGGGATTGCAGGTTCAAGGGTAATCTCAGAAACTTAATGAGACTCTATTTCAGAGTAAAAATAAAACACACACGAGAGAGAGAGAGAGAGAGAGAGAGAGAGAGAGAGAGAGAGAGAGAGAGAGAGAGAGAGAGAGAGAAAGAGAGGGAGAGGGAGAGGGAGAGGGAGAGGGAGTGGGAGAGAAAGAATTCTGGTGTGCTAGTATACTGTATGGGACTATAGATGATATATTTCAAAAAGCTAGAAGAAAGGAATTTGAAGGTTCTCACCACAAAGAGATGATAAATGTTTGAGGAGCTAGATTTATATACCCTGATTGGATGTGATGTGTACACGTGTAGAATCATCACATGGTGCCCCATAAATAGGTACAACTTTAATGTATCCGTACAAAAAAAAATTTCAAACTTTAAAGAGGCTTACCATGTTTTTTAAAGTGCAAGTGTAGACCTTGTTTGCATCTTGATTCAGGTACAATAACTATAAAAATGTATTTTTAAGTAATTAGAGAAATTTGACTATCAACAAGGCATTAAGTACCATTTAGGAATTATTGTTACTATGATTCCTTTCAAAAAGCCTTATCTGGAAGAGATACATATTGAAGCAGTTATAGATGAAGTGATACAATATCTGATATTTGCTTTAAATACTCTAGCAAAAAATAATCACAAAGGTAGAGGGGAGGAGAGATGAAACAAAAATACTCAAGGTGATAATTCTTGATGGTGGAGGATGCGTACTTGGGAGAGACACTGTTCTCTCCAGTGTGTTCTGTCTGAAGCTTTCTGCAATGGAGCTCTTGGCTAGCAAGCCCCAGGACAGGGCCGACCCACGCAAGTGATTCCACTTGGCTTTGTCCCTCTCCTTAAGGCTTCACCGTCTTCGGAGTGAAGAAGTTATCAAGGTGTGGAATTGAAAAGGCTTCTGTGTTTCAAGTGATGCTGTGGTTCCAGAGAACGAGGATTATCTTTGTCCTGCTTCTGGGCTGCTGCTTCTGCGTTGTGAGCATACTGGGTCCATTAGTGCAGACTTGGTGAGCTTTGGGGATGCTGAGCTCTCATGATTAAAAATGGGACAGGGACATGTTGAAGTTCATGACAGGAGTTGGGGATGTTTTGCCTCTCAGCTGCTGTCCCTAAAATAAAGACTTTTGGAGGGAAAATGAACCCGATATATATCACTGCAAATTCTGTAGGGTTGAGCTTTGCCTCTGCCATTTAATTTCTGGGTAACTGTGGGCAGTTTAATTACCTGTCTGTACCTCGTTTTCCTAGTGGAACCACATGACATCCTCAGGTAAAATAGAGAGCACAACATTAAATGAGACAAATATATAAAGCACTTGGAATTTAGCCTGGCTTAGTACATGGTTGCTGCTTTGAGAAATGTCTGAACAGCTCTGGGAATGTAGGTAGCAAGAACTAATGGTTTCTCCTGTGTACATGGTTGGGATGAATGGGCTCTGGCTGTGTTTCCTGGCAGACCCAGCACCTAGGTAGCAGACCTAGGATTCAGGTCTGGGTCAGTTGAATTCCTAAGTCTCCTCCAACTGGACCTTGAGGGGAGAACTGTGCTTGAATCCATTAGGGTCCTTCAGCAAGTCCCCAGCATTAACCCTGACTTCCTAACAACGAATATCAAACGTGCCTGAAAGAAGGATTGGGGAGGCCAACCGATCCAAACTCCCATTTCCTTTAGATACTGATTATACCAAAGATCCTTGAATACTCTGAAGAC
Organism: Muscardinus avellanarius; assembly: GCF_963383645.1. Taxonomy (NCBI): domain Eukaryota; kingdom Metazoa; phylum Chordata; class Mammalia; order Rodentia; family Gliridae; genus Muscardinus; species Muscardinus avellanarius. The sequence continues at coordinate 37,673,049 of NC_137796.1, forward strand.
GGGTCAGGGAATATTGTCCATGGTGGGCCTGTGCCTCCCTCTTTTTCTCACAGAGTGTCTGGAGTCTCTGAGATTACGCTCACTTTGGATCATCAACCAGCATGTGAGCATTGGGTTTCAAACTGCCATCTCCTCCTTTGCTTTCTAGAAGCGCATACAGTTTAAGTCTCTGACACACATCACCTCGGGAGAGGTAAGCAACCAGGACTATATCCCAGATGGACCTCCCTACTCCTCTGCTAAACATCACTGCTCTAGGGACCAAGCAAAGAAGGTAAGGGAGTCAGGAGAGGAAGAAGAGGGAAGGAGTGAAAATAATTCCTAGGTTTAGTATTTATAAACATCAACAATTGGCCAGGGTCATGAAAGCAGGTCAACACTGTTCCAGGGAACTGCCACTTGCATTCAGAGTACATGGAAAGGATCCAGAGATTATCCATTCATTGGCCTAAGTGGGTCAGATTCTGTTCTAGGCCCTGGGAATACAGCTGCGAAGTCAAAGACACACATCTTGAGTAGAAGCATGTTGGACAGTGCATTCCCTCCCAGCCTGGGGGCGAGGGGATGGGGGAACTTAAAGCTCAGGGACTTTCTAGGGAAAAACAATCATAAATAACCAGAGTTTTAATTTTCTCATCTGCAAAAGAGAAATACTTATACCTACACGATTATTGTTATTGACTCTTCAGTCTTTGCTTTTTTTCTTCTTACAATGTAACACAAACATCGATGGAAAGTGGAGGAAGATACTCCAATTTAGGTTCCATCATCACAGGACATATTGGGAATTTTATGTACTGAGTTTATTTTCCCTGTGTTTCTATTGCTTCCAAGTTGCACTGAGGGGTACAGATTGCTTTTCTTCTGAAACAGACGTTTTGATTTTGGGGAAAGGCAGTGCTGCTTTGGCTCCTATCCTCAAGCCGGTTCCCATCATGATCAGGCATCAGCCCTCCCCAGCCTCGTTTGAAAATGGAGATGGAACTGGTTACTCACATGAAGATTTCTAGAGTGCTGCTTCCATCCATTTTATTTTTAAATACATTTTTTAAAGCCCACATGAGCCGGGCATGGTGGTCCATGCTTGTAATCCGAGTATTTGGGAGGCTGAGACAGCAGGATTGCTAGTTCGCAGCCAGCCTCAGCAACTTGTGAGGTCCTTTGTGACTTAGCAAGACCATGTTTCAAGATTAAAAAAAATAGGGCTGGGGGTATAGCTCAGAGGCAGAATGCTACTGGGTTCAATCCCCAGTGCTGCAAAAAAATAAAAAAGAAAAAAAGAAAGAAAACCCACATGAATACGTTCCTCTCGGAAACCACAAGAAAACTTTTATAGAGGGCTAAGGGTGTAGGTGAGTGGTAGAGTGCATGCTGAGCATGTGTGAGGCCCTCCATTCAATCCCTAGCAAACAAACGGACAGCTATATAGAGGATGCCCTAGACCTCGTCACTTCCCTATATACAGAGGTTAGCACCATTATCAATTTGGCTTGTGTCCTTCTTGACTTTTTAAAGTACATTTATTTATGTACTTGTGCAAATTACTCATAGACAATGTATTGTGTGTGTGTGTGTGTGTGTGTGTGTGTATGTGTGTGTGTGTGTGTGTGTGTGTGTGTGTGTTGGTGGTACTGGGGTTCCTCGAAGCCCTTCTACTACTGGGCTACACTCCCAGACCTATTTTATATATATATATTTTTTATTTGGAAACAGGGTCTCTTAAGCCAGCGCGGCTGGCTTTGAACCTGCGCGATCCTCCTGGCTCTGCCTCCCAAGCGCAGGGATTACAAGATTGTGCCACCACGCCCGGCATGTATATGTGTGTTTACATAAATGGTACTACATTTTGTATAGTGTTCTGCAACTTGGTTTTATCAATAGAAAAAGTATAGTTATTGATAAAAAAACATAGTTTTTCAGGTGAGTTTTTACATTGATATTACCGCATCATTTATGTTGTTTTGTAGTTTTTGCTACTCCTGTTTGTTATGTTTTAGTTTTCCATGTTGGCACACATGAGTGTCCCTCATTCTTCATTTAGTGAGGCTTAATCATAATTATAGTGCTTTCAATGTGTCCAAAGTAAATTATTTTATGGGCATTATCTCACTCAGTTCATGGACTAATGAATACAATGAAGTGGCTGTACTGTTTCCCCCCCATCTTGCTGATGAGGTGCAGAGGCCAAGGGAGGCAGAGTAACTTGCTGGTGTCTCCACAGCTAGGAAATAATGAGTCTGGGATATGAGCTCTGACAGTCTAGATCTAGGACCAAATATTCCTAATACTTCTGGGATGACCTTTTCAACCTTTCCCCACCAGTGGACATTTAGGACGTTTCCAGGGTTTGGCTGGTATAAGCAGTGCTGCAATGAACGTCCTAATTGTGCTTCTTCCAACACTTGTGGGTGTTTTCTCACAGAGAAATGAAACTATCAGGTCACATGGTTTGTGCAATTTTTAACTTTAAAAGTTACAGTTAAATTTCCTCCAAAGTAACTATATGCTTCCTAATATACTTCTTTTATGTGTGTATGTGGCACTGGAGATTGAACCCAGGGGGCATTCTACCTCTGAGCTACACTCCCAGCCCTATTTTATTTTTATTTTGAAACAGGGTCTTGCTAGGTTGATGAGTGTCTCACCACTTGTTGAGACTGTCCTTGAACCTGTGGTCCTCCTGCCTCAGTCTCTCAACTACTGGGATTACAGGTATGTGCCACCATGCCCGGCTTACTTTTTGTTTAAAGTCTCAGGCTGAGACTTCCTGTGAACTAGTAGATCAGGTGATATTAAAAGGAAATCACACCAGGTGTGGTGGCGCATGCTCATAATCCTAGCATTCAGGAGGCTGAGACCAGAGGAGGATGGAGGTTTGAGGACAGCCTCAGCTACTTAGCGAGGCCCTTTATAACTCAGTGAGGCACTGTTTCAAAAATAGGACTGGGGTATAGCTTGGAGGTACAATGCCCCTGGGTTCCATCTCAGATACTGCACAAAAAAAGGAAATCACTTTTTAAATTGGTGCATTGTAATTATATATCACAAGGAGGTTCAGAGTGATTAAAAACACATGTGCACATACTTGGTGTGTTTCCATCCAAAACAATACATTAGAATGGAATAGAAGCACTTGTCTGAGATCTGGATATTATTATTAGCAATAATAGTAATAAAATGTTCTTGTTAAGCACAACCTTTGTGTAAGACACCTTATATTTCATTGACTATTTCATAAAAACATATGAAGTAGGCATAATGGCACAGGCATTAGCTCTAAGATGCCTAGAAGTGACACTGGTGGCCTTGCCGTCCCTCTCCTAGGAAGAAGGCTTGAGAAGCAGAGAAAGACACCCAGGTTTGCAGCGCACCTCAAAGTGTGTTAACCTTAACCATGATGTGTGAGGTCTATCTCAAAGGTTCCTATGTGGGATTATGTGTGCCATGGATGATCTCTGTGGGAAATATTTGTCCTTTTCTATCTGGAAAAAATGTAGATGGCATCGAACATTTGGCTAAACACAGTTTACTGGGCAAAAGGGAACAACTTTGCTGCCAAAGACTCAGGCGAAATAAAACTGGCAAAGTAGAACTGGCTCTTGGATCATGTATACTCCCAACTGCTAAACCTGAGTGCTTTTCTCCCCTTGCAGTAGCTCTGGTTAGAAGGGATTGTCATGTAACAGGCTTAAGGTGTTAGAGGGCAGAAGAGCCATGTTTCTGTTGGCTATCCACATCTGGTGTGGGCCCAGGAGAGAGAGAGGCCCTCAGGATGCTTGAAGGCACCATGGCCTGAAGAGGTGTCCACTGGGAAGCCTTCAGCAGGCTCAGCACCCGAGAGTTTCTGTGGAGCCACTCAGTGCCGAATGAAGCCCTTGCATTCAGTCCACATCGGGGGCTGACCTTGGCAAGTACAGTTAGCCCTCCCTACCTGCATGGTTTGCCTTCAAGGAGTCAGTAAACCTGGATCTGAAAATATTTGGGGAAAAAGTTGTTTCAGTACTAAACTTGTGCAGACTTTTTTTCTTATCACGATTTCCCAAACGCAGTATAATGACTATTGACATAAAATTAGGTAAAATAAATAACATAAAGATGATGTGAAGTATATTGGAGGACGTACATAGGTTATATAAAAATACTAAGGCACTTGAGCATCTATGGATTTTTGGTATCCTGGCGGGGGGTCCTAGACCTAACCCCACCCCCCAAGGGTTCTGAGGGATAACCAAATTCCTAGTTACCTCACTAATGCCAGGCTGAACTTTCCTGTCCTTGTTGAAATAAACTCTTGTGCATCAACACTCTGTGCTCAGGTTTTCCTGACCAGAGTGATCGTGAAGACACAGGATCACACATCTGAGGCTAGTGACCAGCACATCTGCCTGACCAGTGAGGTTGTCACTTGCATTAAGCTTATTAAAATGTACACGTGGGAGAGACCATTTGCAGACATGACCAAAGGTATGCAAAGTCTGGATTCTGCTCAGAGCCTGGTTTGCCCTTATAAGCCCAACCTCTTACCTCTGGGGATTCATTTGCTTTGGAGAATGCACTTGTATTTATTCCTGCTGGTTTTTTTTTTTTTTTAACTCTCCCAGACCTGAGAAGGAAGAAGAAAGAAAGTACTGGGGAGGAGTGAGTTTGTGCAGAGCCTGACCACCTCACTTTGTTCATTACCCTGACAGTGGCCATTGTCACCATGCTTCTCACCCACATTCTTAAACTTGAAACTCGTGACATCATTAGTATGTGTCTTGGTGCTTTGTTTTTTCCTCTTCCTATAATGATGGGGATTTTTCATGTGTGTCCTTCCTAGTCCATGTCCCTGGAAGACCTGAAGGCTTTGCAAATGGACACTGGACATCAATTTTGGTTTTCCAGATTACTCCAGCTTTCTTCCATCTCAGCCCACCTGAGAAAGTGACTCCTTTGCCTCGCAGCACTGGGAGGAGAGATGGAAGGTCTCAGGGTGCAGGAAAGTGGCATGTATGCTTAAGAACCTGACAATTCTGACAATGCCTTGAGGTGAAGAATCCCAAATGGAGACATCTCTCTGATTCAGTCCACATCAGGCCCTGGAACCACACTTTGAATAAAAGGTGTAGTCTTTCTGGTCTTTCCCTTTGTGGTCCTACCCTGGCCTGAGAAGCAGCAGCTGCCTTTCAGGATTAGGAATTCGATTTTTGTAGAGAATAAGGCTGGGTGCTCTTGGAAAGGTGGTGATGCATCCAGGGAGGCAGGAGACTGAGTCCAAATCGAGAAGGGGAGCCTTCGAGAGAGTCCAGAGACAAGGCTGTGCTCCCTGCAGCCCTCACCTCCACTTGGCCCAGGCGTGTGCCAGGGAGCCACTCGAGGAGAAGTCTATGAGGGGACGTTGGTGGGCAGTGGGAGCTTTGAAAGGAGAGCTTTCAGGAGGACTTCAGGGTTACACAGCACTCACACCATGAGGGATCAGAGCAGAACATTCACGTACTGTAGGAATCCATTTTTGGATTTAGTTGGAAGAAGGGGGTGAAAATGGAAATAGATTAGCAGGTCCTTAAGGGACCCCCAGGAGATCCTGTTCTGGGATCCCATGAGCAGTTTGCTGCAGTCAGAGTGAGGCTTGCATTAGGTAACAAGATTCTGGATATTAGGCAGGAAATGAGTATACAAGGCAAAGAAGAGTCTGACCTTGACTGCAGCAGGAGTGCGAAGCTATGCAGGTGGTAGATAAGCTATCTCGTGTAGCTTTTCTCATTGTTCCCCTAACCTTATTACTGTATTAACTTTATGATTTTTGTTACTATTGCCAATGGGAACACCCAGCAACCTGCCCAAAGTTACAGAATTACTTGCCAGCTAAGTTGCAGCAGGGACCAGGCCTTCTACCTCTATGACAAGTGCTCCTTGCCCCAATTTTTCAGTCACTCTCAGTGCCAGCTGAGCCTCTGCCAAATGAGAGAACTGCTTGTTGGAAGTGGGGGGAGGGAGGCTCAGGGATGGGAACCCAGGAATGGAGAAAGTGGGAAGGATTGCCCTCATTGCCCCTCCCCTCTCACCCAGGCCTTCACCACCGTGGCCACCCTGAATCCCCTGCGGATGACAGTGTTCCGTGTGGTCTCTGCAGTCAAAGGTCTTATAAATTCCAAGTCTGCCATGGAGAGGTTCAAGGTAAGTATAACAAGAGTGGCTGCATGCCCCCACGCTGGTGTACACTGGCACTGAGCCTGTGATGTTCCTCCTGAACGTGCCCCTGGCCGAGGCAGGGTCTATCCTGGCTCAAGAGGAGCTAGCTATCTCAGTGGCCACCTCCTCTCAGGCTGGTGTGGAGGCTGGGTCAGGACAGGTGCCAGTCCTCAGGGAGAGCTTAGGACTCCAAACCAGGCCTCAGGCAGGAGGTCTGTAGACCTTATCCAAGTTTACATAGGGTAACCGCCATAGTTTTGCTTAAACATTATCTGTTTCTTGTATTTATAAACCTGGAAACTTCATACAACAATCCAGATTTATGAATTGTCTTGAATAATCAAGATCTGGCATCACTAGGCCACATTCTCCTGTGGCCAGAAGCAGCTGGAGCCGAGGAGCTAGTTCCTAGTTTAGATGGACTGCTTACTTCAGCCTACCTGTGGTAGGCTGAAGACTCCACCATGCCCTATAGCAACTCCAACTTTAGGGCTGCATTTTACTTACCTTTTATTGTCTTAGAAATGGTCCACTTATTTTCAAAGCTAGTCTTTCCTCAGCAGACATATGAGTTGGAATATCCTAATCTAAATCAATTTAAAAGGACAATTCACAGTCTTCCTACTTTTAAATACATCTAGCCCCTGACCTATCCCATCCACCCATCTGCTTACTCTTTCAAAAAACATTTATTTCCAGGCATGGTGGTGCATGCCTGTAATTCCATTACTCGAGAGTCTGAGATAGGAGGATCACAGGTTAGAGATTTGCGAAATAAGAAAATAAAGTAGGGCTGGGGATATAGCTCAGAGGTAGAATTCTCTGGGTTCCAATCCCAGCACCAACATAGACGAGGCACCAAGAATACTACATCACATATGATTCCTGCTCTCAGGATATTCTAATCTGGTTTATTTTATTTTATTTTATTTTTTTATTGGTGCATTGTAATCACATTGGAGTACAAGACTTGAGAGGATATACAAGCACACATCATCCAATTAGCCCTCATCCAGCTCCCATTCCATTCCCTCCCCCTCCCTCCATCCCATGCTTGTTTGGTGATTAACTTTGATATATTGTTTATGTACCTCCTGTGTTTTAAAGAGGCTCCATCCTCCCCTATTCCATATCCTCTGATTGGTCACCTTAATAGCTTCACTATAGGGCCCTTTCTATAGCTCGACCTCTTCCTGTTGCCCCTTTCCTCCTAGTTATTGCTGATTAGGGGAAGCATCTGGTTTTTATTTTCTGCGATATTTCTCTGTGCATGCCGCGTTGCAAGTACCGATCCCACTCTTGACGGCCTCAGTAGTGGCCTGGCTACCCGGTGGACTGATCCAGACCTCGCTGGCTCAAGCAGCGGCCTTGCCTCATGGGAGGCCCCAATTCTGGTCTCGCTGGCCCCAACACCGGCCTAACCCCTTAGCTGGCTCCGATACCGGCCTCGGTGGCCCCAAAACAGGCCTAGCCTCAGGGTAGGCTCCAATACCGGCCTCGGAGGCCTCAGTAGCGGCCTTGCCTCACGGAAGGCTCCGATGTTGGCTGCTGGCCCCGGCACCGGCCTAACCCCTCGGCAGGCTCTGATCCCGGTCTCAGAGGCCCCAGCTCTGGCCTTGCCTCACGGCAGGCTCCGATCCCGGCCTTGCTGGCCCTGGCACCGGCCTAACCACTTGGCTGCCTCCGATCCCAGCCTTGGAGGCCCCAGCACCGGCCTAGCCTCACGGCAGGCTCTGATGCTGGCCGCTGGCCCCAGCATCGGCCTAACCCCTTAGCGGGCTCTAATTCCGGCCTCGGAGGCCTTTCTTGCCTCACGGCAGGCTCTGATACCAACTGTTGGCCCCGGCACCAGCCTAACCCCTCGGCAGGCTCCGATCCCGGCCTCGGAGGCCCCGGCACCATCCTTGCCTCGCGGCAGGCTCCAATGATGGCCACTGGCCCTGGCATCGTCCTAACATCTTGGCAGGCTCCAATCCTGACCTCAGAGGCCCTAGTAGTGGCCTTGCCTCCTGGCAGGCTCTGATGCCAGCTGTTGGCCCCGGCATCGGCCTAACCCCTTGGTAGGCTCTGATCCCAGCCTCAGAGGCCCCAGCACCGGCCTTGCCTCACGGCAGGCTCCGATCCCGGCCACGCTGGCCCCGGCACCGGTCTAACCCCTCGGCAGGCTCCGATCCCGGCCTCGGAGGCCCCAGCACTGGCCTCGCCACACGGCAGGCTCCAATCCGAGCACCCTCTTCGCCCAACCATTTGTCCCACGTTCTCGAGGGTGCATGGTGGTAGCATTCTGCCTTTGGGGTTATTACTTCAAAGGTTCCAGGTGTTATGCATCAGATCTCTGCCTCCCCTGAGTACTGGCCACTGCCATTGCCACTGCCTACACCATTTCAAATCTTTCCCAAGCTCTTTTTCCACTCTGAATGTTGTCCAGTGTTCCTAAGCATGCGTGATGGTAGCATTCGATATTTGGTGTAATTTCTCCAAAAAAACAAGGTTGGTAGGATCCTATTTCTGCTTCTCCTGAAAACAAGTCTCCACCGCCATCGTGGAGACCGCTTTCAACACCGCCTTTCTCCTTGGTCTCTGCTAAACTCTCTCCTTACAGGTGATGTCCAAGATTCTTAACAATGTAGAGAAGCAGCAGTCCTCCTTCACAGGGAATTTTTCCATAAGTTCCAGTTTATTTGGATAAGTTTTGTCTGCATCTCCAGTATCCTGGAATCTGCCATGGCCTTCTTAACCCCTCTCCGATATTTTTCTTTTTTCTTTTTCTTTTCCTTTCCTTCTTTCTTTCTTTCTTTTTTTTTTTTTAAATAAGAGAAGACAGTATGTGTGGTTTGAGGAGGTAGTGGGATCAGGCACTCAGTAGCACTGTGACCCAGCCCAGTTTCCCCATGGGTCCAGCATGCTCCGCACTACTCTGCCTGGGGCCCCAAGTCCCGTGACCCGGGCCCCAACTCTTCTGGGGTCCGGCGTGCCCCACCCGACCCCTGCCTGGGACCCAGGGTCGGACCGGGCCCGGTTTCTCCAGGTGTCTGGTGTGCTATGTGTGGTCCGGCCCCGGGCCCAGAGTCCTGCAACCTGGGTCCCAACTCTTCCGGGGTCCAGTGTGCCCCACCCGACCCCTGCCCGGGACCCATGGTCTGACGACTGGGCCCAGTTTCTCCAGGGGTCTCTATCTAATCTGGTTTTGGAAACAGATAATTAACAAATGAGTCAAAGGCACATGATGAGCCATGAGGTGAACAAAGTCATGTGAGTTTCAGAGTGTATACTGGGGAAGCCTGGGACACCACTGTGGGCAGGCTGGTCAGGGACTTGGCAGAGGGAAGAGCAAGTGCAGAAGTCCTGTGGCTGGAGAGTTTGACTTCTCCACAACCCAGGAGCTGCTCTAGCTTTCCCAAAGCCGTAGAGACCCTGCCACTGCCCTTCCTCTCGTGAGAGCACTAGGTTCTTCCTCTGCCTGTTTTCCTCTGGAGTGGGCAGACAAGTAGAAGCTACAATCTGGGCTCAGCAGGCTAAGTAAGGTGTCCCAAATGTCAATGAACATTCTCTTAGGTCTCTCTCAGCTGGTCTCAGGGAGCTGTATGAAGGCAACTGAGTTCAGTGGGATCAAACTTTCTACTCATCTTTTTCAATGCTAGATTTTATGTAGGTCAGCCCTAGTACTTTACAGACAGGGAAATGGAGACCTGCCTGTAGTTACAGTTTTAAATGTATAACTCAAAATGGTGTTTCCCATGGTGTGATAAATAGGAGGGAATTTTTAAATTTATAGTAGTTATAAATAGAATGTAATTGGAAAATTACACATCAATCCCTTAGTCCACAGCCACTATCACGTGGAACAGGTCAGGCCTTGGTCAAAAGACAGCACAGGTAGCAAACATGGATGAGTGACCCATGGTCTGAAGTTTGGAGAACCCTAATCTAGAACTGTCACCAGCAGAAACTGACCTCCTTGGTGGTGGTGATACTTCAGACTTTTACTGCTTATGAGAAGTTCAATAAGTCATGTCAACTGGCAAGTCAGTAAAACATGATTCACATTCCTACTGAACTGAGAGTGCCTCCTCCTTCCCTCTCCTTTTGTCTTTACAGACAATTTTTTTCTCCAGGAGAGTCCTGTTTTATATCTCCAGGCACGGCAAGACTCCAGCAAAGCTCTGGTTTTGGAGGAGGCCACCTGTCCTGGCAACAGACCTGCCCCAAAATTGTCACGGGGGCATCAGAGCTAGAGAGGAACAGATAAGCTTCTCAGGGGGTCACCAGGCCCATGGTTAGATGCCCTCAGGCTGGAGGACGGGGGAGAGCCCTGGCCCAGAGTTGCACAGGATAAACTTGGTGGTGTCAAAGGTAGCCTTTCTTGTACAAGTCATGTAGGCAAGCCTGCTGCCAGGATTTCAGGGCCTGAGGCTAAAAGCTTGGCCAAACAGCTATTTCCTTGATTAAAAATTGCCCTAAGAGCTCCCCTTAAAATACAAATTTGGGGGGCTTGGAGTAAAGCTCAGTGGTAAGGTACATACTTAGCTTGCACAAGGCCTTGGCTTCAATCCCCAGCAACTGCCCCCTTCCCAAATACAAATTTTCATGAAGGAAAAATACAGGAAGGAAGATTTTCACATTTTAGTGTGAATTAATCAATGTTCTAAATTTAGTGGGGAGATAGGCAAGACCCAGAATAGTATGAAAGTATTTTTACACAAAAATAAAAGGGAAAGAACTTAACATCTGTTAATTTCTTAGTATGAGCCAAGCACTATTCTTTGTGGTTTAACTTAGTTATTCTGTGGTTTTACCTATCTGGCTCCTTCTCTGCTACTATTTACAATGGCGAGTTTCTTACTCTTTCCTGTTCTCATCTATTAATATGGATATTAACGTCCAATAATAATTGGAATAAATATATTGATTTAATTCTAGTGGTAAAAATTACATCTAAAATTAGCATTACTATCTAATAGTGATAGCTATTAATATCACTGTCTACTCTGTGTCTATTTGCACTTTTTCTCTTGGTGATTGTCTCTAATTCTGTGGCTTTAAATTCCATATGAACCCTTGAAGTCTCCCTTCAGCTCTAGACTCAACGGCATATTTACTTTCTCTCTCTCTCTTAAATGTCACTAAACATTTTAAACCAGACCAGGTCTCAATTTTCACCCTTTCTGACCAGTCCCCTAGATTTCCCTCTTCTCGGAGACAGCACCACCCTTGTGCTACTGCTTGAGGACCTGGGAGGCAAACTTGATTCCTTTCCTTCTCCCACAACCCAACCACCCAGTGAGGCCCGCCAGTTCTACTTGGACATCTCTCCCGAACCCAGCCATCTCTCAACCAGCCCCCGATGCCCCGGCACAGCCACCATCGTGCCACATCTAGACCCTCCTGGCCACTGCTCTGCGTTTACTCCTGCCCTGTCCTGATCCATACCACAAGGACAGAAATCACTCAGTTCTAGACACTTCTGTTGGAGCTCAGTGACTTTCCACTTGGAGCCCAGGTCCCCTCCAAGAGCCTGCCCTTGAGCCCCTCTCCCCTCCCCTCCTCGGCTCCCCTCCACCGCGCTCACAGCTTTGCCGTCCACCTTCTCCCAGCCTCAGGAACTGTGCACTGCTTGTTCCCACTTTCTGGAAAACTCTTGCTCCAAACCTTCTTGTGTCTGACTCTTGTCATTCAGGCCTAAGTTGCAACTAAAGAAGCCTTTCCAGGCCTACCAAAATGCCTTTGGTCTCCAGCTCTGTCACAGTAGCTGATTTCATTTTACTTATAGCACTTATTACTATCTACTGATTGATTGATTTTATCTACTGATTGTTCTGTCTCTCTCCCCACCCACTAGAACGGAAGCTCTAGGAGAGTTTCTTTGTTCAGAAGAAACTCAATGGCTGTTTTGTGTGAATGAATGGACAGGCGCATGCATGTACAGGTTTTGTGAGGCTGGCTTCCCCATCTTACAGATGAAGGGACTTAAGACTTTCCCAGGATCACAGAGTGGAGCAGACTCTAACTTGGAATTCTCTTCCAGGTGCGAGGTCTAGCCTCAGAGCTCCCCTTGGGCTTCACTCTCTAGAGGGAGGCTCTGTGGTTTGCCCTTGTTTCCTGTTTAAGCAGTTGACCCTTCCTGGGTGTGCGGGTGGGGTAGACCAGCCTGTCCTCCTCTCCCCAGGCCCATCTGTCCTTGACTTTGCAGGGGCCAATGCTGGGGATTTGCGGCCACACAGGGGTGGCAAGAGCAGCCTGCTGTGGGCTGCGCTGGGGGAGTTGAGTGACTGTGGCCACAGCCTCCTCCATGCCCCAGTGTGCCACTGAGGCTCCACGCCACTTCCTTCTTCACAGCGGAGGGGTCTGGGCAAGTAGGAGTTTTGTAAATCGGAAGGGTTGTGCAGGGCAGGGGAGGTGAGAAAAAGGCGGCCTTCTTGGTGGTCTTTCTCTCCTCAGGGATGCTGTGAGGAGCCAGCTGCTCGGAAGGTCACCTGGAGTCCATCACTGCTCTAGGTGATGAGACAGCATGTCTTGAAGTTTAACATGATACTCATATGTGAAGCCAAACCCATACCATTGAGGACAGGGTGTGCGCCCCTTGTGGGCAGCACCAGGAGCAGGCCGTGGGAGGAGGCAAAGGTAGTGGTGAGCAGCTAGCCTTCTAGGGACTACAGGTGCTTCCCTGTGCCCTGCTGATGGGATGGGCTTCCTCCTACCCCAGCACAGGGACCTGTGTACCTGCTGAGCGCCCCTATCTTTGTGACTTGAACCCCAATTCCTTTGCCTGTGGCTGTTTTTTGAGGTTTCTTTGTAGATACATGGACATGAGGTTCAATGCACACCCTCTCCAGTTTCCAAAAAAACCCAAACTCCTTCCCCTAAGTCACTTAGGGTCACATTGCACACTTCATAGCAAACAACTGAAAATGCCCTCAACCACCTGGCAGGTGTGTCTGGCCCCCTCCCTGCAGAGGCCTTTCAGTTCTATTTATTTATTTACTTATTGCGGTACCGGGGATTAAACCCAGGGGCATTTTACCCCGATCTATACCCCCAGTCCTATTTTTTATTCTTTATTTTGAAACAAGTTCTCACTAAGTTGTGGAGGCACTCAATAAGTAGCTGATGCTGGCTGGGAACCTGCAATCCTCCTGGCTCAGCCTGCCAAGTACTGGGATTACAGATGTGCACCACACACTTTCTCTTTGTTTGTTTATTTGTTTGTTTTGGTGGTACTGGGGATGGAACTCTTCTACCTCCGGGCTACACTCCCAGACCTATTTTATATTTTATTTGGAAACAGGGTCTCTTAAGCCAGCGAGTCTGGCTTGGAACCTGCGCGATCCTCCTGTCTCTGCCTCCTAAGTGCGGGGATTACAAGCATGCGCCACCACGCCCGGCTCTCTTTGTTTTTAATGTGAGCTTTAAACTTATCATATGGAAAAGCAGGAAGACCATTAAGGAAAGCCCGTGTACCCACCACCTACATTCAACAGTTGGTGGAATTTACATTTTGAAGAACTATTTTAAATTACTGAGGTTATGGCACTTTTTCCACTAAATGCTTCATCATGATGCCCCGAAATAAGGGCATTTTTATGTCTAACCACAATAACATTATCATGCCAAACAGTAGTAATTCTGTAATATGCAGGCATGGCCAGAGATAACTTGGAACTTTGAGTCTGCTCTGTGAGGATCATGGAGCCCTGATTGCTAGGGCCCCCAGGCTGGCAGTCTCACAGGTTGACTGGTACAGTCAACAGAGATTAGAAACCTGAATGCGATGTAAGGCAGTGCTGTTTCTTGGGAATTAATTGTTTATTATCTAATTTTTTAGTTGTTTAATTCATCTCCTGAGAAGTTGAGGGGTTTAGAAAAGTTGTATGCAGTGAAAAGGTGGATATGGTTTTGGAAATCATCAGGTATCCTGGGATGGGCACAAATCTTGTTCTGTGCTGGGGGGATTCCTCTTCCCCATCTGTCCAACCCATTTGAGCACACCTGGTTGTCCTTGTCCTCTAGACATGGTACCCTTTGTTGACTGTCTGAAGATCAGGGTCTCAACTTCTTGGGGGGAAGAGGCAGAGGATCAGCCTGGCCCGCGCTGTCTACCCTGACTGTCAGTTCTACCTGCTGGATAGTCTCTTGTCTTCCGTGGATACCCACACTGGGAAGCACATCTTTGAGGAGTGCATTAGGAAGATGCTCCAGGGGAATACCATCATCCTGGTGACCCAGCAGCTGTAGGTGACCACCCCTCCAGGGCTGTGGCCTTGGTCAGTGGATAACACAGATCCTTAGGCTCTGCTGTTTCAGAATGTGGTTCGATAACAATCTCACAGTAGTTTTCCCTTCATCTCCAACAAGACTCCCCTAAATTTTGTGTCTTAGTCTATTTTGTATTGCTATAGCAAAATACCTGAGGGTGGATAATTTACAAGAAAAGGTGTTTATTTTGGTTCCTTCTGGTGGCAGCATCTGGTTGACTTCTGGTGAAAGCTTTGTGCTATGTCATCATGGTGGAGAAACAGAAAGGGGAAACAGGCACATGCAAAAGAGGAGCACGTGTGTGTGTGTGTGTGTGTGTGTGTGTGTGTGTGTGTGAGAGACAGATTTGTATTATAACAATCCATTTTTGCAGCAATTAATCCAGTCCTTAACTTATTCCTAGGAGAAGCTAATCTAGCCACGTATGAAGGAGGAGCCCCATCCCTAACACCCCCCACTAGGTCCAGCCTCTTACAGGTCCCGCCATCTCTTGATACTTATAATGGGGACAAAACTTCTAGTACATAAATATTTTGGGGATAGCAGTATCCAAACCATAGCACATGTGGAATGTTGTAAAGTACTTGGATTACGTCTGCTGTCTTCAACAACATAGGTTGACAAAAGATTTTTGTGGCTAATAAAAATTGAAGACAAGGGAACATGTCTGGAGCTTCCTACAGTCTGGTTGTTTTCTGATGTCGTTTGGTGTTTAAATTACAACCGCAAAAGGCTATCCTATATGTTAGGAAAGTGCTCCACCTAATTGTGTATAACAACAATTACTAGAAAAATAACTTTTTTTTGAGGCAGAGTCTTTGTTGCCTGGGCTGGCCTTGACCTCCTGCAGTCCCGGGACTGGCAGGGACATGGACACGCATCACCACGCCTGGTGTAGACGTTTACGTCTTTGCTATGCCTGAAGTGGATATAATTAAGCTCACTGTGTAGAATTTATCTCCACTGAGTAACTTCTGTTACCCCTGAAGTTTTAACTTTTGTGTGTGGTGCTGGAGATGAAACCCAGGGCTTTATTTTTTGGTGTTGGGGATTGAACCCAGTGGCATTCTACCTCTGAGATATACCTCAAGCCCTATTTTATTTTATCTTATTTTTGGAGGTACTTGGGGTGGAACCCAGGGGCTTTCTACCTCCGGGCTATACTCCCAGACCTATTTTATACTTTATTTGGAAATAGGGTCTCACTAAGTTGCTGAAAGCCTCACCTAGTAGCTGAGGCTGGCTTCAAACCTGTGCGATCCTCCTGTCTCAGCCTCCCAAGCATGATGAGGATTGCAAGCATGCGCCACCATGTCCGGCTACCAAGCCCTATTTTAATTTTTTTTTTATTTTTTTTTTATTTTTTTTTGCGGGTCTGGGGATGGAACCCAGGGGCATTCAACCTCCAAGCTACACTCCCTGCCCTATTTTTATTCTTTATTTTGAAACCGAGTCTCACAGAGTTGCAGAAGGCCTCACTAAGTAGCTGAGGCTGTCCTCAGGTCTCAGCCTCCCGAATGCTGGGATTACAAGCATGCACCACCACGCCTGGCTTAATTTTTTAATTTAGTTGTTGAAGCTGGCCGTGAACATGCGATCCTCCAGTCTCAGCTACCTATATACTGAGATCACAGGCATGCCACCATGCCTGGCTCCCATTGCATTTTAAAACTTTTTTTTTCTTTTGTGATACTAGGGATTGAATCCAGAGGCATTCTACCTCCAAGCTACACCTCCAGCCCTTTTATTTTGTTTTGTTTTTGTGGTATTGGGGATTGAACCCAGGGGCATTCTACCTCTGAGCAACATCCCATCCCTATTTCCTTATTAGGAAACAGGGTCTCACTAAGTTGTAAAGGACCTCACTCAGATGCTGAGGCTGTCTTCAAACCTGTGATCCTCCTGTCTCAGCATCCCAAATACTGGGATTACAGGCATGGACCACTGCATCTGGCTAAAATATTAAGCTGACTGATCAGCGAGTACTGGGGGAAAGTTGGGGTGTGCTGTTACATAGTAGGGGTGATTAGAGGTAGCAACAATGTACTCTATTTCAAAAGACTAGAAAAGGACTTTGAATGTTATCACAAAGAAATGGTCTATGACATCTTTAATCTGAAACCTAATACAATGGATGGTATAATTTTTTTGTACTTGTGTCAGTAAAAAAAATAAATTTAAAAAGAAAAAAAATTGAAGACAAATTTTGAGCTTTCTAACTATCTTTGAAATTCCCTGAGTGGACCCCTGTTTTTCAAGTTCTGAAAAAAAGAAAACCTCAAACAACCCAAAAATAAAAAATAAAAGGATTCCTCAGAGAACTTCTACAGGCCACACACTGGTAGACTAAGCCATCTCAGAGTGTTTTCTTATAGAAACAGTGCAGTGGCTTTCCTGGCTCTGCCTTTCATGTCGTTTTCCCTGGAGATTTTCATACATGGCATTGACTTCCAGGACTTCCTGCTTTCTTTAGTCTCTTCATCTTCTCTAGCCCCCCCATTCATAATAGCTTTACTATTTTTAGGTATGAAATATTTAAGACCTAAAAATGTTTAGAAAATAATGAATGGAAACATGTATTTCCAGACATGGTGGTGCATACCTGTCTCAGTACTTGGGAGGCTGAGACAGCCAGATCACAGGTTCAAGGCCAACCTCAGCAATTTAGTGAGACCCTCAGCAACTTAGTGAGACACTGTTTGAAAAAAATAAAAAAATATGAAGGTCTGGGTATATAGCTCAGAGGTAGAATGCCCTTGGATTCAATCTAGTAAAAAGAAAAAAAAAAAAAAAAGAAAAAGAAAAGAGAGAGAAAAAAAGAAAAAATCCACGTATCTACCACTCAGAGTAAACAACCTGACCTTGATCACCCTCTCAGCTGTACCCTATTTCCTCTCTCCTGTTCCCCTCACTTTCTTGCTTACTGTTGTTCCCACACAGGTCTCCATACTTTCACAATATATATATATATACATACATATATATATATATATATATATATATATATATATATATATATATACATACATACATATAAGTCTCTAAACATAAAAAGTTGCTTTTGCATATTTTAAAACATTATGTAACTGATATTTTTTCTGTGTCCGTAAGTAATTTTTTCCCACTCAACATTGTATTTTTGAGATCTTTCCTGCTGACACATGGAGCTTTATTTAATTCTCACTGTAGGATTTGAGCATACCAGAATTATTTCTCCAGGATGAACTTTTGTTTCCCAGTTTTCACTTTTACAAAGAAAGGAGTGCTTCATTGTACCTCTCGCGCGTGTCCTTGTCCACAGGCTTGAGAGGGTCTTATGTGAGCATAGAGTTTTAGGAGTCCATTGTTGGTTCATAATGCTTCAAAAGACTTCAGGGCTGGGGATGTGCTCAGGGTAGGCTGCTCATCCAAGTCCTGGGTTCCATCTCCAGCACCACAAAACAGAAACAAAACAAAACAAAACACTTACATTTTTAGATTTCTCCAAAGTAACTTTACCAATCCAACATTTCACGAGCCTTCTTTTAACCTTGGGTCATCATCAATACTTGGGGTTGTCCGACTTATGAGTTTTTTGCCCTGGCAGTTTAAAATAATATTTATTATAATTTAAACGTATACTTTCCTGATGAATAGTGAAGTTGAACACCTTTGCATGTGCTGACCGATGAGCTTATTTCTTATGAATGTCCAGTACTTAGAGTTTTGTGATCAGATCATTTTGCTAGAAGATGGGAAAAAATCTGTGAAAATGAAAGTCACAGTGAGTTATTGCAGAGGTATGCCCGACTGGTCCAGAAGATGCAGGAGGAAACTGTGCAGGTGATTTCCACCCTGCCCTCATCCCTCCCCATGGTGGGTGGGACCCCCCTGCATTCACAGCACATGCTCTCTCTCCCCAGGGCCCGAAGCAGGACACAACTGGGAGAGCAGAAAACCCATGGGCAGGACAGGCTCAGGCCTCCTCCAAGGACCCCCCCCCCCCAGCAAGGATGCTGGTGAGGGTGTGGGAAAGGACCAGAGCGTCTGTATGTCTATAGGCTTCTCTGGGCCACCTGGTATTTCTTCCTTGACCCCAGACTGGGCTATGCCCCTCACTGCCCAGGATCCTAAACGCTCTGGATCCGGGTAGTTGAGGCACGTAGGGTGTGGATTGTGGTGGTCAGGAGGCCTGAAGGATTCAGGGAGTGAGTGAGTGGGGGAGCCCCGCTGAGAGTGTAGAGCAAAGGAAAGATGGGAGGACTTTGCAAGGCATCTGAATATTCATTTACTGCCCATTGGTAGCAAGGAAATGCTGAAAACAAAGACATTAGAAGTGAGGAATGAATTGGGTCCAGCCCCAGCTTCTGGGAGCTCAGGACTTGCTCTTTTCTGAGGCAGGAAGCAAAAGGAAAAGACTGCCACTTCAAGTAGGGCAATTCTAGATTTGAGTCCCAGCTCTGATGCTTAAAAAGCTGTGTGACCTCAGCCAAGCAACTTAACCTTTCTGCATCCTTTGAAGCAAAAGTGGAGATAATAGTATTTGCGTTGTAGGGATGCAATAGAAATTAGATGAGGCCAGGTATGGGAAAGTCCTTGGGACAGTTTTGGCACATTGTAGTCTCTAGTGTTCAGTAGTTTTTTAACTGCATGGGCCAGAAACCAAGTTGGGCCAACATAATCAGAAAAGTAATTTATAGGAAGGAAGAGTATAAGCACAGAATAAAAGGAAAGTAGAAGAATTAGGATTTAGCAAATGTTGGGGTCTAAGTAGCAGAGACAAGTGCAAAGTCTTATTGCCTCCAAGCATTTCTGTCCTTGTGTAATTTTTCTTAGGATTCAAAATGTAGGAAGAGACTCTTCCCAGGGCCCCTGGGGGTTGTCAGGCAGACACAACAGGCCTGGCTGCTGCTGCTACTGTGGTTGTCGCTAACATCGCAGGTTTCTGTAGTATGTCAAGCACTGCTCTGTGGGCATACTCACAGTGGCCTTCTGGGGTCAAGGCAGTTTCTAAGTAGTTGTCTTGGAGATAGATGCACCCCTGCAGAGCATCTGAGCAACCACTGGGGCTGCTATATTTCAGAGAAGTGAAGTGACTTTTCTAAAGTGGCACAGAGTCATGGTGATAGTTCTGGAACCCCCATGCAACGGCTTGCTTCATTTGCTCCTTCTGCCTTTCTTGGCCTGTTAAGCATGTGGAGATGTGGAGACCCCAAGTTCTCCAGGACGTGTGTGTGTGTGTGTGTGTGTGTGTGTGTGTGTGTGTGTGTGTTACTTGGGGTGGAACCCAGGGGCATTCTACCTCTGGGCTATACTCTCAGACCTATATTATAATTTGTTTGGAAACAGGGTCTCACTAAGTTGCTGAAATCCTCTCTAAGTAGCTGAGGCTGGCTTCGAACCTGTGCAAGCCTCCTGTTTCAGCCTCCTAAGCACTGGGATTACAAGCGTGCGCCACCAGGCCCGGCTTCTCCAGGACATTTTGAATGGCCAGGGAGGCGCCCTCGCTCTAGGCTCAGGAGTTCTAGTCAAAGGTTACCTCCAGCTAAGCCTTCTGGGGCAAACCTGCGGGCCAGGGTCAGACCTTGGTGAGTCCTGCTCACCAGCCCTGGAAGGTGAGAAGGCTGGAAAAGGTTGCGGCGGGGGCCAGAGGCTTTTCTAGGACTCCTCTTGACGCCAGAAGGGGAAAAGGTGTTTCAGAAGTATTCCATTTCCTTCTTTTCTTACCCTCACCCAGGGCCAGAGCAGCAGCTCACAAAGAAGAAGGATATGGAAGCAGACGCCCTGAGCTGGAGTGTCTACCACTACTACATCCAGGTGGTTCAGCAACTTAGCGAGACTTCATTTCAAAATTTAAAAAAATACAAAGAGCTGAGGTATAGCTCAAAGGTAGAAGGCTCTTGGATTCAATTCCCAGTACCACAAAAAAAAAAAGAAAAAGAAAGAAAGAAAGAGAGGGAGAAAGGAAAGAAGGAAGGAGGGAGAAAGGGAGGGAAGGAGGGAGGAAGGGGTGAGCAAACAGAGCAGCAGAAGGGCCGTGCTCGTGGGCTCTGTTGCACTCTCTGTCCTCAGCTGTTTGGCTTAGTGATTGACTTTGATATGTTCGTGAACGGACATCAGGTACATTAGGGAATTTCCCTTTCCCTCCGTCCATTCCCTCAGGTCGCCTTATTTGCTCATTTATGGTTCTCCTTCTTTGTCTAGAGTTCCTCCTCTGACCCATTTTCTCCCTAGATTCCACATGTTTGGGAGAACATCTGATTTTTCACTTTTTGTGATTGACTAATCTCACCTAGTATAATGTTCTCCAGTTCCATCCATTTTCTTGCAAATGATGTAATTTTGTTCTTCTTTATGGCTGAGTAAAATTCCATTGTGTACCTATCCCAAGTTTTGTAACCCATTCATCTATTGATGGGCATCTTGCCCAGCCCTACTGAGTGGACTAAGGAACCTAAGGAGTGGTGCCTAAGGAATGGCCAGGGGAGGCCAGGGGATGCCCAAGGAATGGCTATATGAAGCCTAAGTGGCCAGGGGAGGAGGCATAGAGCATTAGTTTAAAAGTATGGATAGGTTCCATGGTGTCCAGTGCCACCCACTGATGTGGGTATGATTATCCTCATTTTACTTGTGAGAAAACTGAAGTCCCATGTGTGTTATGACTAGAATGTATATTATTGGTCATGTATGTTAGATACACATACGGTATCATATATTAGAATATGACATCACCTCTTATCTTTTTCATTTATCAAATATTACTAGTGTTGGGTTCTGCAGTAGGTGCTGCAGGCTTACAGTGTAGGGTAGGGCCCTCAAGGGCATTTAGCCTGCTGGAGGAGATGGAGAAGAAGACAGGCCATGGAATGTGTGCACAGGGCCATAAGGACATAAGAGGCATCCGTTTGGCTTGGGGGTGGTGGAAGGTAGTTTTCAGGGGTAGTCCAAGAAGGCTTCTTGGAGAAGGTTATTGCTGTTTGTAGGATGAATTTGAATTTAGCCAGCTCAAGATTAGGAGATGAGAGGTGAATTAAAGCAGAGTGTTTCTGGGGAAGCCAGTGGGGTGCCGAGGCTGGAGCTCAGAGGAGTGCACCTGGGAGGTGAGGAGAGGCCCGTCAGTACTTTGCAGGTCCAAGGCAGATCGTGTTGCTGCTGAGTGTTTCAGTCTTGGGAATATAAGGCCAAAGCTTTTTCTACCTCTCGGAAAAGGCAATTGACTTGGCAAAAACAGAAGGCAGGGGAGGGAGATGCCAAGGCCTGGCATTCACCACTGGTCATTGTTGGCAGCACTTGGCTAGAGGATCTCTAAAGTGCCTCTGGTTGTGCTCCCCAAGATTCTAAAAATATGTGGGGGCCAGTCCTGCAAGTGACACTTAATAGCTTAATCATAAGAAATGTTCAAGTTTCTATTAGAAAGTGTTTCATATTTTAAATATTTTCCTTTTCATGGTCTCTTTATGGCTTTATTGGTTTTAAATTTGCCTTTGTAGTTTTAAATAACATCAAGTAAAGGATAAATCTCTAAAAAACTTGGTTAAGCTGCAAGAACAACAACAAAAACAAAAAAAAGCTAAAACCAAACCAACCAATAATCCCCTGCATAGCTTGCTACTTAGGAGGAACCAGAAACCCTGTTCCCTGTGTCTGCACCATTCGTCCCTCATGCTTAGTGGTGTGGGTGCTCACAAAGGTGGCTTGTGTGCCCACAGAAGAACTGAGATCTGTTCTGTGCCCCCCCACTTCCCCCACCCTGTGTGTTGGAAGTCCTTGAGGCCATGACCCTTTTGTCCTTTGATATTTCTGAGGAATTGTGACAATTCTGATTGCTTTAGCTCAAGTGGTTAACAAGTTTTTCTGGAAATAAAAATAAGGTATTTGGAGGCAGAAAAAGTAAGGAAGATCATAATTTGCTCCCCAGACCTTGCTCTTCTCCCCACCCCTTTAGAAAGCAAATAGGAGCATGAACTCGGTTCGGTGGCAGTTGCCAGGCATTTGTAAAGAGAAATGCTGCAAGGGACATTTCATGTACTAATGGTTACTACTAATAGTCATAACATCTCTCCTTTCTCTTTCCTTGATTTTTTTTTTATTTTTATTTTTTATTTTTATTTTTTATTGGTGCACTGTATTCATACATCATAGTGGGATACAAACTTTTGTAGACATACATGCATACATCGCCCAGTCAGCCCCCACCCGATCCCCACCCCATTCTCTCCCCATCCCTCCCTCCCATGCTTGGCTTAGTGGTTGACATCTAGTATTATAGCCATTTATCCAAAATTAAAAATGATAATCTCATATAACAGTTTCATTTGTCTGATACCAAGCTTTTGATGACTTAAAGATAACATTTCAATATTTCTTTTTACTTTCTTTCTTACCAGAGAATATTTTTTTTCTATTTTTTTAGGTGAAACTATCCTATATTTATATATTTATTTTTCAGAAAAAAATTTATCCTAATATGGAATATGGACTCTAGATACCCAAAACGATCTTGAAAAAGAACAAAGCTAGAAGATATATATTTTCTGATTTCAAACCATATAAAGCTACAATAATTGAAACAGTGTAGTACTATTCTAAAGGCAGATATATAAACCATTGGAGTTAAATAAAAGCCTAGAGATAAATTCTTCCCTATATTGTCAAGTTATTTTTGACAAGGTTTCCATGAACATTTGGTGGTGGAAAAAATAATCTTTTAACTAAATATTGTTGAAAAATAATAATTACATGGAAAAGAATAAAATTGGACCCTTACCTAATCCCATATATGTCACGGACTAAACTCAGTCGGGTCGTTATTGTCCGCTCCCGGTTAAATCCTCAGAAAGATGGGGCAAAAGGCAGGTGAAGTCCTGCAGAAACTTATCTGCAGCGATTCTTTCCCCTCTATGAATTCCTTAAGTTTTTAGGTACGACGCTTTGGAAAGAACCTGAGGTGGACAAAGGCTTCTTGAGCCAATGACACTTTATTACAAAAAACCCAAAAATTTATACCCTTCACCAGTAAAGTTAATGATAAAGAGAAGAGGGGGTGAATGCAATCACTGTGAAATAATAATGAATGACATGTAAACAAAGGTAATAAAACTAGTCCTTCAGCTGGCTGTTGATCTTCGAGAGATTAACTCCTGATCCTCTCCAAGGTCTTGCAGATAAGCAGTTCCAGGGGGCAACCTCCCAGGAGAAACAGGCATGCCCAAGGCTTGGGGGCTTCTCGGGAATCTTCTTTAACTTTCTTGGAACTTTCCATCTTTTGGGCTCAGTTCATATAGCAAGTGTGGGGAGATGTGGTGATTCAGATGGATGCGATAGAGTTTCTTCAGGTGTTGGCATCTTATCTTCTAAATCTGAAAGCTTAAGCAAACTCACAACACAGTTTGGCAGACAAAACACCGCAAACAACACCACAAAGTTCTTGGTTTTAATTGTCAGATGTATTTCCTTAACTGCTGAGCACTCTTCTTTAGACGACAAGCCTATTAAAAGCCTACTCATCTTTAATAATCCATTTCCCTGTCACAAACCCTCTGCAACTTGCTTTTAACCTTCTAATTCCTTTCTTTCCCAGTTGGGACTTTCTTATGATAAGCTCTTTTTCATGCAAAAATGCTTTTCTTACTCTTACGGTATTTCCTTTCTTTCATACATATATATTTGGAACATCTGTCCTTTATTTTGTCATATTCATTTCTAACTATGCGGCCAGTCTCGCTATCTCCAGGAATGCTCACACGGAGGTAAAAGTCAATAGTCTTTTTCTTTGGGTCTATTGTATTTGGGCAACTAAGTTGTTCATCAACTAAATTGCTTCAAAGTCACACACAAGGTTTTATCTTCTCTGCCTCTAGGCAGGATCTCCAGGGTAAACAGTTACCTTGAACTGAGCTACCTTACCGGAGTTAATGGCTTAACCTAGTGATTGCTGCAGCTGGAATGTTTATCACAGCATCTGAGTTCTGGCCAGTTTTTTCATTACTATTGAGCAAAGCCAAGGACGTTTAGACAAATTATTAGAGAATTTATTTCCACGGACTCAATTTCATAGTCCTGATCTCACATCACTGGAGCAATTCGTGTAGAGAGTTAAAAGGAATCATTACCAAGAAAATAATAGGCATGAAGGGTATCTAAAAGTGGGGGGTACTTTGGCCAGAGACGACACCTCCTTCTCGGGGCTTGTTGCCGATTAACTATGTGGAGTGGGGTCTCAAAACATAGATGCCGAGGCAGCAGGCAGTCTTGGCACATATACAAATATTAACTCAAAATAGATAAAAGACCTAAATATAAATCTTAAGACTATAAACTTTTAGGAGAAAATCTGGGTCATAAAACCTCACAACATTGAAATTGGCAGTGATTTCTTGGATATGATTTCAATGGCACAGGCAACAGAAGAGTATACAAACTCCCTAAAAAAAATATTGTATATCCAAAGACAATGTAAACAGAGTGAACAGTTACTGATAGAATGGGGTAAAATATTTCCAAATGCTATATGTGAAGGTATATTAATATTCCAACTAGAAATCCTAAAAATTAACAACAATAAAAGCAAACAATACCATTTAGAGATAGGTAAAAGACTAACATAAATAATGAATCTCCACAGATAACCAATCTTAGTTGTCTGTTGGATGGAAATCTTGTTTCTCTAGTTCTGGTGTGTGTTACCTATTTCTTCTTTGTAGTTAATCTCTTTGAGTATTTTCTCTAGTGCTGGTTTTGAAGACATAGATTCCTTCAGTTTCTGTTTGTGATGGAAGCTTCTTATTTCTCCATCTAATTTGATAGAAAGTTTTGCTGGGTAGGAAATTTTTGGCTGGAAGTTGTTTTCTTTCAGAATTGGGAATATGTTACTCCAAGCTCTTCTGGCTCTCATAACTTGGTTTGGGAAGTCTGGAGTGATTCTAATTGGTTTGCCTCTGAATGTCACTTGGCCCTTTGCTTTTGTTGCCTTTAAGATTCTCTGCTTGGCTTCCACATTGGTCATTTTGACAATTATGTGGCGTGGGGATCCTCTTCTTTGATCCTGTCTAAAGGGAGTTCTATAAGTTTCCTGGACCTGTGTATCAACCTCTTGCTTTATGTCTGGAAAATTTTCTGCTATTACTTCCTTGAAGAGATTGTTGATCCCTTTGGTTTCACTTTCTTTTCCCTCCTCTATTCCAATTATTCTTAGGCTAGCTCTCTTAAAATGGGCCCATATTTCTTCAATATCAGATTCCTGCTGTCGGATATTTTTTTCTAGATTAGAAACTATGCGTTCATTTTTGGAATGATCATCTTCTAAGAGCGAGATTCTGTTCTCCATGTGTTCTAATCGGTTGTTTGTGCTTTGAATTGAGGCCTTTACTTCATTAATTGCATCCTCTATCTCCTTTTGGCTCTCTCTGAGTTCTTTTCAAAGCACCTCTATTATTTCTACAGTTATTTTCCTGATTTGATATTCTAGAAATCTCTGATTTTCTGTTTTATCGGGTTCTGATGTTGTGAGGTTGTGGGCATTCATTGCTCCAGTATTATTCCTCTTTCCCATGATTTAGGAAGTTTGTACCTTCTCTGGGTTCTTCCCTTGGGTCACTATGACTTCACTTAAGGTGTTCTGGATCTCGAGTCAGTAGTATCTCAGACCCCACTACTCCTTTACTGGGTTGTATTACAGAGTCTCAGACCCAGGGAGTCGATAGAGGCTGCTTTAGACTGTGGGGGGTGCCAGGTTGCACGTTCTCCTATGGTGTGATATCTCTGCCACCGCCCCTCCCCCACTGGGTCAAGTCCCAGGGAGTACAGTACTGGGATTTCTCCTCTGTGGCCCGCAATTTGACTCACAGTTCTTGAGTACGCAGATGTAGCTGTACTGGCTTCGCTGAATTAGCTGCTGCTGCTGCTGTTGGCAATATGGCGCCGCTGCTACACCCTCGGCCGTGGGGCTGGCGTTTTTCTTCTTGGTTTTGATTTCCACTCTGAATCCCTGCAGCGTGTGCTGAGCTCAGCCACTGGGAGCTTTAGATGCTCTCTGCGCCGAGAAATCCCGCCTGGCTGTTCCGCAGCGGCTCACCTCGGCTTGCTGTAGTTGTCCGGTGAACTCCCCGCTGCCGCCGGCAGTAAAGCGCTGCTGCCACATCTGTGGCTCTGTTCTCAGTCCACTTTCTCTCTGGAGCCTGGTGATTTTTTTGTTTCTCTGGTGATGGTGTTTTCTGGCTATGAAAGGCGCTGATTTTGTGGCAATGGAGATTGGTTGTTAGCGGGGCTCTTAAGCCCCGCTTTTCTCGGTCTCCATCTTCCCGGAAGTCCTTCTTTCCTTGATTTTGGCCTTAATAGATATCATTACCTTATATTCATTTCTATTTCTTGCAATATGGCTTGAGAAGTACATGGGGAAATGAAGATGGTCTGTTGGTCAGCTCCATGATCCTTTAAGAAATGTCTTCTGTGAAGAATGTGGCCTCAAGAAGCCGATCCAGGTCACAATTTTGACATTAACCACTTGGGTGACTTTGTGCCAGTCACAGAGTCACTTCACTTCCTCTGGGCCTTAGTTCTTTTCATTTGCAAAATATAGACACTGAACTACCTGCTTATGTTTAAGCCCTTTAAGGTCGATATATTTTAAAAATTCCAAATGGCCTCATGTCCACTGGCTTTTAGAGATCAAGAGTGGGTGCCACCTTCTAGAAGGGGGAATCATGGCAAAATCCCACCCAAAAGTCCAAGTCTTGTGAATTTCAGTGTATTTGTTGCTACCAGTCTTTGGCAAGTGAAAATGGTTCCATTTATAGAAAATATTAAAAGCACACATTGATGGAACACTTATCAGGGGACAGATACTGTCCTGAGTTCATTCCATTTATATCAAGACATAATTTACAGACCATAATATTCACCCTTTTACATTGTACAAATTATAGGTATTTAATATATTTGCAGAATCATGAAATGCTCACCACCACTTTATGAAGCTTTGTTATACTGGAAATTTAACACATGCAGAGCTTGAGGCTCAGAGGGGTTAAGTAACTTAGCCAAGGTGAGAATTGGGTGGCACTGGACGCCATGGAACCTATCCATGCTTTTTAACTATTGCCCTATGCCTCTCCCCTGACCACCCCTTAGGCTTCATCGCAGCCTAAAGGAAACAGGCATTTAGTCTGGTCCCAAGCAATGTTTGCCACTATACTCATGGTCCTGGTGGATTTTGTCCTTACAGGTTTCTGTCGGAGATTCCTCTCCAGGACTTGGGAGGGAGAGACTTGAAATGATGGACACATAACTGACAATTTTATTCTCATGTAACTGACAATTTTATTCTCTAAAACTAGGTTTTATATACCCTTTTTTCAGCTAAGTTAAGTATCACAACCTCATGGGAAAAAGCAAACACCGAAATACCATGGGGAATGTTAGGGATAGGGAAGGTGTCATAAATCACTAAGATACAATCAACAAAGAAAACTGGGTTTAATAGCCTTCAGGAGTCTTGGAAACAATCTGCATACTGAGGAATAACTGTGTGTGTGTGTGTGTGTGTGTGTGTGTGTGTGTGTGTGTATGTGTGTAGTTACTAATAAGATATACTATTATGCAAACGTATTGTGCATTACATTTTTCTTTCACTTCCAAATACTAATTAATTAATCAATTTTTGTGATACTGGGGTTTGAACCCTAGGGGAATTCTACCTCTGGGTTATAGCCCCAGCCCTATTTTATTGTTTTGTTTGGAAAAAAGATTTTGCTAAGTTGTGGAGGGCCTTGCTAAATTGCTGAGGCTGACTGAATTTTTGGTCCTCCTGTTTCAGCCTCCTAAGTACTGGGATTACAGCACTTAGGCCCAGGCTCCAGGCATTCAGCTTTAATAAAATAATGAGGAATGATAGCTTTTTAAATAACAGAACTTCCTTCACTATGCACACACAGATTTGCCTTCTCAGTATTTGTTGAAATTAAGAGATCCTGTGGTTATTGTCAAGACCTAGTTGTGTAATATGAACCTGACTGTAGAGACGAATCGATATCCTCACCTACAAGGAGCGCAGTCTGGAGACATATTTTTGTAATAACAGGATTGGATGGCATAGGAAAGGAACAGAGGAGACAGTGCAGGGGGTCAGTGGGGAGAGGGGCCAGGTAAAGCTTTGGGGAGATGGCATCTGAGCTGGCCTCAAGTGCTGGGTAAGAGTTGGGCATAGAGATGGTGTGTCCCTGGGAACTGGGACCCTGGGTGCATGGCACCTGTTCTCTTACTGGCATTGGAGAGCACCCAGGGCAGTGTGGACCAAGGAGACCAAGGAGTTCATTCATTCAGATGATACTGAAAACCCACCTCATGCATTGCGCCTGCTGAGGATGCAGCAGGAAGCCAGACAGATGCAGCCGATGCCTGAGACATAAAGCAGGGTGAGTAGAGAGGCTATTAAGGAAGATCCCAAAGGAAAAGCTGTTGAGCAGAGACCTAAATGAAGTGAGGGTCAGCGCTTTCCAGGGAGAAAGAACAGTAAATACAATGACTCTGAGATGGAACATAGGTTTGAAGGACAGGAAGGTGGTGTGAAGGAAGGGCCATAAAACTTTTTAAAAAATATTAACTCTGGATTATATTAGGTCAAATAAAAACAAGAATACTACTAATCAATGACCAAATAGGTTGTATATTGATTTGGAAAATTGTGATGGTGGCATGTGAAAATTGGTAGGTTTCTTTTGGTTGGAAGTGAGGAAAAATGAGTTCAAACTAGCTTAAAAAGAAAAGACTTTAGCTGGGTGTGGTGGAACAAGCCTATAATCCTACTACATAGGAGGCAGAGAGAGGAGGATTACTGGTTCACAGCCAGCCTCAGCAACTTAGCAAGACCGTCAGCAACTTAGTGAGATCTGTTTCAAAATACGAAATTAAAAAAGGGCTGTGGGGACCCAGGCATGGTGGCGCACGCCTGTAATCCCAGCACTTGGGAGGCTGAGACAGGAGGATCGCACATTATAGAAATGTTTGTAACAAAAGGCTAGACAAGATAAATGAGGGAGCTAAGAGGGGCTTCACTTCAAGTGAGTCCTGGCCCAGGCTCATATGATGTGCCGGAGACCTTGCTTGTCTCTGATTGCTCTGCTCTCTGGGCAGCTCTGGGCTGCCCTCATGGCAGCACCCTGGCAACTTAGGTCTCTCATGGTCCTTTCTCAAGAGATGCCTCCCCTGCCTCCCTTCCCCTCCCCTCACAGTGCCTAGCATTTACTCACTGTCAGTGGCCCAGGCAGGGTGACTGCCTGTCCCCTAACCGGTCACAGAGTTTAGGGAAAGAGTGTGCTGGTGGTCTATACTTGCAGAGCCCATTCCTTGATCGGATTAACTTCACCAAATCCATGGTTTATAAAGGTGGAGAAGGGGGGATTTTTCTTCTCCCAAAGAAAATTCAGACCCCATTGGTGGGGTGGGGCTGGACGCTGGAGGAAGCAGCCAGGGCCCATGCTGAGAAAGGCCTGGGTCAGGCACATGTGGCAGTTGGCTGTGCTTTCTCTCAGGTTTCAGCAGCTGACTGTCACATAGAATAACTATAAGCTGATGTTTCTGTCTTCCACGCAGTGGCTGGCGCTGTGAATGGAGGTCATGACCAACCTGGTGACCTTAGCCATTGTCTTGTTTGTGACTTTTGGGATTTCCTCCACTTCCTACTCTATAAAGTCATGGCTATCAGCCTTGTGCTGCAGGTGAGAAGGAACTTGGGCAGCGAGGGGCCCCCTGGGTGGTTTCTGCCCTCCAGCTGCAGCCCCTAGGCAAACAGGGACTCAGAAGATCACACATGGCCAGGGAAGGACTTCCACACTTTCTGGAAGTCCCTGACCATGTGTGATCCTCTGAGTCCTGCGCTCAGCCTGGCGCTCAGCCTTCTGAACTCTGTGGCCTTGTATGGGGGAAAACTGACGCTCACTCACTGTCTTCCGTCCAGTGAGGATGACCTACATGTTCCAAAACCAGGCACAGAGTCTAGGGTAAGAGAGCAAGCTGGTGGACATTGAATCCCACATTTGTGGAATCATAGAACAGTGGGGTGAAGGGCAGCCCATAACCACAGAATCCAACATATACTATGTAGATAGGGAAACTGATGCCCAGGCAGGGAAAAGACTTGTTCAGAGAACTAGCAGAACCCTGACCCTGATTCGGGTGGTTTTTTTTTTTTTATTTTCTCATACTGGGGGTGGAACTTAGGGGGCATTGTGCTTCCAAGCTATACTCTCAGCCCTATTTTTTAGTCTTTTTATTTTTGAAACAGGGTCTCACTGAGTTGCCAGGGGCCTCGCTAAATAGCCGAGGCTGTCCTTAAATAGCGATCCTCCGGTCTCCGCCTCCCGAATGCTGAGATTACAAGCATGAGTCACCACGCCCGGCTTGATTCAGGGTTTTTGGCTGGTGATTTTAAACTCAAGTGCTCACACCCTGACTGAGTTTTGAGGCTTCTGAATTTTGGCATTTCCTCCAAAGAAGGTGGAAAAGGCAGGTTTCTGTTTCTTCTGGGCAGCAGGATTCTCACTGTTATGGACACAGGCTTGGAACCCTGCCGGGCCCAGCCTGGGAGGTTCTGCTAGTCTCACTCTGAGAGAGCCCAGTGGAAAGGTTCCTAGTCATTTCCTGGGTCATCCGTTTTAGAAACGGTTCTCCCTTCTTGGCGAGACTGTCTCCACACAGAGCACAGGGTGGGAGGAGGTGTGGGAGGAGAGCAGCAGGGTCAAGGGTCGCTGTCCACAGAGCCCAGGGAAGGGCTGTCCAGGAGGGCTGTGGGGCCAGAGGCAGCCTGGCCCCAGGAGCCCGGCAGGTGGGACCCCTCCCCAGGGTTACTCACCACCTGACTCTCTGTGGCCACGGCCTTTTCTCTAGTTAGCTTAGGGCCTGAAGCTCCGTTGTCCTCCATGTTTGGGATGTGTAAGGGCTCCACCTCTCTCCTCACCCCCTCACACATGTGTGAGCATGCATCCTGCGTAAACACGCCTCTGTGCAGCGCATGCAGACACCACTGGGCAGCCATAGCCAGACATAGTGGGAGCTCAAACTAAGCTCATGCTATTGTACCCGCACAGCCTTGATTTCCTGAAACCCCTCTGGCTGCTGCAGGACACAGACCAGGAAGACGAAACATAGGGGCTCAACAAGTGAGGCAGAGCCCCTTTGTGTCTCCAAACCACTCCTCAGCCGTGAGGACTTGTAAAGCTCAGTGAGACACAGCCCAAGTCAACTAACTGGAGAAAAGGCCACATGATCAAAGAGGGGCAGTTAATGAATGACCCCCAGTGGGGGCTGGACTGTACGACCAGGGCGCGGTCTCTCCCGCGTGGTCCTCACCACGCTACATAAGACATGGCGAAGTGGAAGGTCCACACTACCATGACTAGCTGTGTGACTTGGGTAACATCAAGCTCTGCGCTTAGGGTTCCTAATTTGCAAAAGGACGATTATAAAATTTCTGAACTCACAGACTTGTGAGGAATGCATATAAACATCAGGACTGACTGATGCGTGCGAAACATCTAGAAAAGTGGCTGGGTCAGATTTAACGCTTGATAAATGTTAACCATTGTAATTCCTGACTCATAGGCCTAAGGAGTGGAAGTAACTTTCCCATGTTCCCACAACTAGTAAGAGAGGTCTGTCCATAGTGGCACACACACACACACACACACACACACACACACACACACACACACCACTGAGGAAATGCTCTCAAGCCTTCCAGATATCTGGGGAGGTGCCACACTTCTGTCTTAGGGGACTTGGAATCTCTAAGGCCCAGAAATCTCTCCTGGGTGCTGCAGGAGTGCAGTGCTCAGTCCTGTCCAGAGGCAGAGGTCTGTCTCTCTCAGGGACACCATGGGCATCAGCATTTGTTCAAAGGTCGGTTCTTGCACATGTGACTGGAACTGGAGCCCTGCCCGCAGGGCTGACTTGGCCTCTGGAGTGGCAGGACACCACAGCGCGCCCCTCCAGTGTGCCCTTGCACACCAGTGGGCGGCTCTCCCCCACCTCTCTAGCAGATCCACTGGGTGCTCTAATCCAGTTCAACTCTTTGATCCTCTACATGGATACGTTGGGATTTCTGTGATTCACCTCCTTGGGTTACATTTATTTGCTAGATAGGCTTGCAGGACTCAGGGAAGTGTATTTGCTGATTTAATACAGAAGGTGCTGCAAAGCTTAATGAATGATGGGTTAATAGGGCAAGGTCTTCAGGAAGGAGTGCAGAGCTTCTGTGCCCTGTGTGGGCATGCCGCCCTCCAGGAGCCCCCACATGCTCAATTGTCTGGAGGTTCCCTGAGCCCTGTCCTTTCAGACTTTTACAGCAGCTTTATTGCATAGCATGATGGACTACCTCCTTGGTCATCAGCGGTCCACCTACAGCTCAATCTTCAGCTCCTCTCCCTTCTCGGGAGGTTGGGGGCAGGGCTGGAAGATGCCATCCCATAATCCCGTCTGGCCTTTCAGCTGAGCAGTCCTGCCCTGCAGCTATGAGGGCTGAGCAACCAGTCACCTTGTTTTGTGCAAAAGACACTCTCAAAACTCTGGAAATTCCAAGGTGTTAGGAGCATTTTGCCTGGGACAGGAGACTAAGACCACATATGCATTTCAAAATATTACAGCTTCGGCTGAGACAGGAGAATTACAGGTTCACCGCTAGCCTCAGCTACTTAGTAAGGCCCTTTGCAACTTAGTGAGACCCTGCTTCAAAATAAAGAATAAAAAATGGCTCAGAGGTGGAATGCCCTAGGGTCCAATACCTAGTACCGCAAAAAAAAAAAAAAAAAAAAAAATCAGTTTCACAATGACACTTGGGATCATTTGGTCATTCTTTCCTTCTTCCTCCTCCTGCTCCTGCTCCTCCTGCTCCTCCTTATTCTCTCTCTCTCTCTCTCTCTCTCTCTCTCTCTCTCTCTCTCTTCTCTCTCTCCTCTCCTCTCTCTCTCCCTCTGTGATATTGGAGATTGAACCCAATCCCCAGTACATCTGAGCCACATCCCCAGCCCTTTTTTTTCTTTTGGAAGAGAATATTGATAAATTAATGAGGCTATCCTAAGACTTAGGATTCTCCTTTTCAGCCTGTCAAGACTGGGATTGCAGGTTTGTGCCACAATACCGCCTTTCATGCCTTCTCAGTGTTGACTGTCCTGTTTGAGTGTCTCATCTCCATCTTGGGTGATGACCGCTGAGCCTTCTTGCTTCCTCAACACCTTCCAATCACCTTCTATATTCAGTAGAGTGATTTTTTTTTTTTTTGTACTGGGAATCAAACCCTGTTATAGCATCTCGTGTAGACTTTGAGTAAAAGCTTGGCCAGGGGACCCGCAAGGGCTGGAGTCTTCTGTGAGAAAAACTAGTCTTTTTTTTTTTTAAAAAAGAATTATTTTAAAATTATTTGAATTCATATGTGTAATTGGAATTTTACGTATATGTATTATAACTAAAATAGATGGGCAGTGACATGTGACAGACTGAGTTAGCAAAGATTTTTTTTTAAGGATAAAGTTTGTTAACCCCGCTAACAACCAATCTCCATTACCACAAAATCAGCACCTTTCATAGCCAGAAAACACCATCACCAGAGAAACAAAAAAATCACCAGGCTCCAGAGAGGAAGGGGACTCAGAACGTAGCTCAGAGCCACAGAGGAGATACACCGGCCTCACGCCCGAGGACGCGGAAGCAGCTCCATACTGCCGGCGGCAGCGGCGAATTCACCGGACGGCTACAGCAAGCCGAGGTGAGCTGCTTCGGAACAGCCAGGCGGGATCTTTTGGCGCAGGGAGCATCTAAAGCTCCCAGTGGCTGAGCTCAGCACACGCTGTAGGGACTCAGAGTGGAACTCAAAACCAGAGAAGAAAAATATGCCAGCCTCACGGCCGAGGGCGTGGCAGCGGCGCCATATTGCCACCGGCAGAAGCAGCAGTGAATTCACCGAGTCCAGTACAGCTACATCTGCGTACTCAAGAACTGTGAGTCAAATTGTGGGCCACAGAGGAGAAATCCCAGTACTGTACTCCCTGGGTCTTAACCCAGTGGGGGAGTGGCGGTGGCAGAGATATCATACCATAGGTGAATGTGCAACCTGGCACCCCCCATAGTCTAAAGCAGCCTCTATCGACTCCCTGGGTCTGAGACTCTGTAATACAACCCAGTAAAGGAGTAGTGGGGTCTGATATACTACTGACTCGAGATCCAGAACACCTTAAGTGAAGTCATAGTGACCCAAGGGAAGAACCCAGAGAAGGCACAAACTTCTGAAATCATGGGAAAGAAGAATAATACTGGAGCAATGAATGCCCACAACCCCACAACATCAGAACCCGATAAAACAAAATCAGAGATTTCTAGAAGATCAAATCAGGAAAATAACTGTAGAAATAATAGAGGTGCTACAAAAAGAATTCAGAGAGAGCCAAAAAGAGATAAAGGATGCAATTAATGAAGTAAAGGACTCAATTCAAAGCACAAACAACCGATTAGAACACATGGAGAACAGAATCTCGCTCTTAGAAGATGATCATTCCAAAAATGAATGCATAGTTTCTAATCTAGAAAAAAATATCCGACAGCAGGAATCTGACATTGAAGAATATGGGCCCATTTTAAGAGAGCTAGCCTAAGAATAATTGGAATAGAGGAGGGAAAAGAAAGTGAAACCAAAGGGATCAACAATCTCTTCAAGGAAGTAATAGCAGAAAATTTTCCAAACATAGAGCAAGAGGTTGATACACAGATCCAGGAAACTTATAGAACTCCCTTTAGACAGGATCGGAGAAGAGGATCCCCACGCCACATAATTGTCAAAATGACCAATGTGGAAGCCAAGCAGAGAATCTTAAAGGCAACAAAAGCAAAGGGCCAAGTGACATTCAGAGGCAAACCAATTAGAATCACTCCAGACTTCCCAAACCAAGTCATGAGAGCCAGAAGGGCTTGGAGTAACATATTCCAAACTCTGAAAGAAAACAACTTTCAGCCAAAAATTTCCTATCCAGCAAAACTTTCTATCAAATTAGATGGAGAAATAAGAAGCTTCCATGACAAACAGAAACTGAAGGAATTTATGTCTTCAAAACCAGCGCTAGAGAAAATATTCAAAGAGATTAACTACAAAGAAGAAATAGGTAACACACACCAGAACCAGAGAAACAAGATTTTCCACCCAACAGACAACTAAGATTGGTTATCTGTGGAGATGCATTATTTATGTTAGTCTTTTACCTATCTCTAAATTGTATTGTTTGGCTTTATTGTTTTTAATTTTTAGGATGTCTAGTTAGAATATTAATATGCCTTCAGATATAGCATTTGGAAATATTTTATCCCATTCTATTAGTAACTTTTAACTCTATTTATATTGTCTTTGAATATACAATATTTTTTTTTATTTTTTAGGAAGTTTGTATACTCTTCTGTTGCCTATGCCATTGAAATCATATCCAAGAAATCACTGCCAATTTCAATGTTGTGAGGTTTTATGACCCAGATTTTCTTCTAAAAGTTTATAGTCTTAAGATTTATATTTAGGTCTTTTATCTATTTTGAGTTAATACTTGTTTATGGGATTAGGTAAGGGTCCAATTTTATTCTTTTCCATGTAATTATTATTTTTCAACAATATTTAGTTAAAAGATTATTATTTCCCCCATCAAATGTTCATGGAAACCTTGTCAAAAATAACTTGACAATATAGGGAAGAATTTAGCTCTAGGCTTTTATTTAACTCCAATGGTTTATATATCTGCCTTTATAACAGTACTACACTGTTTCAATTATTGTAGCTTTATATGGTTTGAAATCAGAAAATATATATCTTCTAGCTTTGTTCTTTTTCAAGATTGTTTTGGGTATCTAGAGTCCATATTCCATATTAGGATAGATTTTTTTTCCTGAAAAATAAATATATAAATATATGATAGTTTCACCTAAAAAAATAGAAAAAAATATTCTCTGGTAAGAAAGAAAGCAAAAAGAAATATTGAAATGTTATCTTTAAGTCATCAAAAGCTTGGTATCAGACAAATGAAACTGTTATATGAGATTATCATTTTTAATTTTGGATAAATTGCTATAATACTAGATGTCAACCACTAAGCCAAGCATGGGAAGAGGGATGGGGAGGGAATGGGGTGGGGATTGGGTGGGGGCTG
Source organism: Muscardinus avellanarius (assembly GCF_963383645.1). Lineage (NCBI taxonomy): Eukaryota > Metazoa > Chordata > Mammalia > Rodentia > Gliridae > Muscardinus > Muscardinus avellanarius. The sequence continues at coordinate 37,709,618 of NC_137796.1, forward strand.
ACTGGGCGATGTATGCATGTATGTCTACAGAAGTTTGTATCCCACTATGATGTATGAATACAGTGCACCATTAAAAAAAAAAAAGAAGTGTGGTGTTCAGTCTCCACATGTTTATGTTGTTTTTCTGGGTCTTCTTATAGTTGATTTCTAGTTTCATTCCATTATGGTCTGAAATGACACAGGGAAGTATGTAACATTTTTTAAATTTGCTAGTGCTCATTTTGTGTCCCAGGATGTGATCTATTTTGGAGAAGGTTCCGTGAGCAGCTGAGAAAAATGTAAACTCCGCTGTAGTTGGGTCAAATATTCTATATGTGTCCAACAGGTCCATTTGGTTAATGGTGTTCTTTAGTTCTGAGACATCTTTACTGACCTTTTGTCTGGAAGATCGGTCTAGTATTGTGAGAGGTGTGTTGAAGTCCCCCAGTATTATTGTGTTGGGATTTATATGTGACTTCATGTCACAAAGAGTTTGATTTATGAAAGTAGCTGTCCCTGTGCTTGGGGTATAGATGTTGATTATTGTTATTTCCTCTTGCTGGACTATTACTTTTACCAGTAAAATGTGACCTTCTTTGTCTCTTCTAATAAGTTTGGGTTTGAAGTCTAACTTGTCTGATATCATAGTTGCTACTCCTGCTTGTCTTCGAGTACCATTAGCATGGATTACCTTGCTCCAGCCCTTTACCTTGAATTTGTTCCTATCTTTACTTATAAGGTGTGTTTCTTGTAAGCAGCAGATGGATGGATTCTGGTTTTTAATCCATTTTGCTACTTTATGTCTTTTTATTGGGGAGTTGAGGCCATTTACATTCAGTGTGATTATAGAGAGATAATTTTTAATTACCAACATGTTTAGATCTTATTTCTGTTTGAGATACTGTTTATTCTTCTTTGCTTAGTTGTCTGCTGGATGGGAATTCTTGTTTCTTTGGTTCTGGCGTGTATTACCCATTTCCTATTTGCAGTTAATCTCCTTGAGTATTTTTTCTAGCGCTGGTTTTGAAGACATAAATTCCTTCAGTTTCTGTTTGTCATGGAAGCTTCTTATTTCCCCATCTAATTTGATGGATAGTTTTGCTGGGTAGGAAATTTTTGGCTGGAAGTTGTTTTCTTTCAGAGTTTGGAATATGTTACTCCATGCCCTTCTGGCTTTCATAACTTGGTTTGGGAAGTCTGGAGTGATTCTAATTGGTTTGCCTCTGAATGTCTTGTGGCCTTTTGTTTTTGTTGCCTTTAAGATTCTCTGCTTGGCTTCCACAGTGGTCATTTTGACAATTATGTGGCGTAGGGATCCTCTTCTCTGATCCTGTCTAAAGGGAGTTCTATAAGTTTCCTGGACCTGTGTATCGACCTCTTGCTCTATGTTTGAAAAATTTTCTGCTATTACTTCCTTGAAGAGATTATGGATCCCTTTGGTTTCACTTTTTTTTCACTCCTCTATTCCAATTATTCTTAGGTTAGCTCTCTTGAAATGGGCCCATATTTCTTCAATGTCAGATTCCTACTGTCGGGTTTTCTTTTCTGAATTAGGAAATATGCATTCATTTTTGGAATGATCATCTTCAAGAAGTGAGATTCTATTCTCCATGTGGTCTAATCTGTTGTTTATACTTTGAATTGAGGCCTTTATTTCAATTATTGCATCCTTCATCTCTTTTTGACTCTCTCTGAATTCTTTTCGAAAGTCCTCTATTATTTCTAAAGTTATTTTCCTGATATGATCTTCTAGAGATCTTTGGATTTCTGTGTTATCAGATTCTGATGTTGTGGGGTTGTGGGCATTCACTGCTCCATTATTATTTCTCTTTCCCATGATTTTGGAAGTTTGTGCCTTCTCTGGGTTCTTCCCTGAGTCCCTACGAGTTCACTTAAGATGCTCTGGATCTCGAGTCTGTGGTATCTCAGTCACCACTAATCCTTTAGTGGGTTGTATCACAAAGTCTCAGACCCAGGGAGTCAATTGAGGCTGCTTAGACCGTGGGGGGTGCCAAGTTGGGCATTCTCCTGTGGGGAGTTGTGACTATGGTGTGGTATCTCTGCCACCGCCACTCCCCCACTGGGTTGCACTGCTAAAATCTCTGACCCAGGGAGACTTTCTGCGCAAGTCCCTGTGAGTGCAGTACTGGGATTTCTCCCCTAGGGGCTGCAATTTGACTCACGGTTGTTGAGTGTGCTGATGGAACTGTAGTGAACTTGGTGGATTTGCCGCTGCCGCCACTGGCAATATGGCACCACTGCCACGCCCTTGGCCGTGATGCGGCGTACTTCTTCTCTGGTTTTGAGCTCTGTGAGTCCCTGCGGGGTGTGCTGATCCTGGCCCTTGGGAGCTTTAGATGCTCCTTGCACCGAAAAAACTGCTGACTGCTGCCTGGCTGTTCAGCAGTGGCTCACCTCGCCTCACTGTCCACCCTTCCTCTCTGGCGCCTGGTGGCTGGTTGAGTATATTGGTCTAGAGCCGTCCGGTGAACTCGCCGCTGCCGCCAGCAGTAAGGCGCTGCTGCTGCGTCCTAGGCCGCGAGGCCGCCATACCTCCTCTCTGGATTTGAGCTTCATTCTGAGTTTCCCTCCTCTCTGGAGCCTGGTGCTGCTAGGGAAGATGTAGGCCACGCTGCTCCACACCGCGGCTCTGGCTGCTCCATCTGCTTCGTGCCGTGGTGGCTGCAGAGGCCACAGCACTTCAGGCTGGTTTCTTTCTGGTGTTTTGTTTTTCCAGCCCTATTTTTCTCTGTCCCTTGTATTTACAGTTTTTATTTCTTTGCTGGTGGTTTTTTCTTGCTCTGAAAGGCGCTGGTTTTGTGGTAATAGAGTTCGATTGTTAGCGGGACTTTTGTAAGTGCCGCTTTCCTCCATCGCCATCTTCCCAGAAGTCTCCTCTCCTTTCTTTTCTAATTTTCTCCTTGTTAATTCCTCTCCTGTCCTTCCTTTCCTATCAGTTTTGGAAAATCTGGTTCAAATGTTACTCCTTCTGAATCTTTTCATTCTCAGAGACACTGTCCAGACTTAGACCTTCTGCCCCATCACGCCTTGGGCATCCCAGAGTCGTCTCATCCAAGCAGCCCCCAGGGTGGCAGGAGTCATCACAGTCTCCTCACACCCTTGCTGTACTTTCACCACTGTTGCTGAATAGCTTCCAGCTCCATTCCCAGGGTGTTCTTCCTTTGCTATTTCTTATTTGCCAGTGGCCTGAGAGGGCTGAGATCTGGCACCGAGAAGCTCAGTAGACACTGGTTCATCTGACCATATCCATACAGTACATATTTGTTAAGTACCTACTATGTGCATGGGCCATGTGTTAGTCAGATTTTTGTCACAGTGACAAAATACCTGAGAAAACTGATTTAAAGGAGAATGGTTTCTTCTGGCTCAGGGTTTCAGAGGTGTCAGCACATGGTCACTGGCTAAATGCTTTGGCCTGTGGTGAGGCAGAGCATCTCCTCGGTGGTCAGGGAGCTGACTGAGAACAGGAGCAAGGCATACCCTCCACAGGCATGCCCCCAGGGACCTATGTCCTCTGACAGGCCTCATAATGCTCACTTGACTGCCAACTCTCCACCAGGGAAGCCAGTCCCTTCCCAAAGCCCCATCTCCACACTGCTATGTGGGGACCCAGTCATCAACACAGGAGGCTTTGAGGGACATGCCAGATCCAGTCCACAGAAGAAGCCAAAGGAAAGTCAGACGTAGCTTCCATCCTCACAGAGCCTTGAGAGCAGGGCTTGAAAACTCAAGTGCCTTTCACACAGAGGAGTGGAAAGGGTATGGGGTGTGATGTAGGCTGTGGAGGGTGTAGTGGTAGCCTGGAGCATCCTGCTCTGTGTGAAGGATGCACCCACAATCAGCCCAGTGTTGCCAGTTCTACTGAGGTTTTTTTGTTTGTTGTTTTGGGATACTGGGGATGAAATCCAGAGGCATTCTACCTCTAAGCTACACCCCCAGCCCTATTTTTTATTGTTCACTTTGAAACAGGGTCTCACTGAGTTGCAAAGGGCCTCAATAAGTAGCTGAGGCTATCCTTGAACCACGATCCTCCTGTTTCAGCCTCCCAAATGCTGGGATTACAAGCGTGCATGTTTGAATTTTTGTATCTGGGATATTGTATTTGAATATTTGTATATAAAATATTTGGGAGGGGGGCATGGAAGATGGTAGCGGCCACAGCCACAGCAGCAACAGCTGCCAGCAGCTGAATAGGACATGTATTCCTCTGAGAAACCCCGGACAACAGATTTTGGTTTAATATCTGATTAAGACAACATACAGAGACATTTCCAGCCATGACTTCCTACCTAAATATGAGATAGAAGAGACAGACCAAGATGGCAGCGGTGGTGGCCAGTATTCAGGAGAGGCAGACAGATCTAATCCAATCTACCTTGAACTGTTGGAGAAATCGCCCTGAAAAATAGACTGCTCCTGCCCAACATGTTCAGGAATTCTGGACAACATACTATGTAAAAAAAATGCTTGGGAGGAGAACCAAGATGGTGGTGGTGGTGGTGGAGGCAGTGGCATTAGCAGCAGCCACTAGTATTGGGGAAAGGCAGAACATATTCAATCTAATTCACCTTGAACTTTTGAGGAAATCTCCCCAAAAGTGGTCTGCACCTTCCCCACATGCTCAGTACCTCTGGACAACATAATATGTAAGAAAAAGGTTCAGGAGTGTCAGAGGGAGCCCTGCATAGCTGGGTCGGCTGGCACGCTGCACGTCCTGGGAGACAAAGGCACTCCTGGCTGCTGTGCTCCTTCCTCTGCGCAGTGCTGGGGACCTGGGTGGGCTCAGAGCAACAGAACCCGCTCTCCATGGTGAAGCTGTGGGCCTCTGCTCTTAGTGGGGAGATAAAACCAATGGCTACTAAGTACTCAGCCCTCAACTTCTATACTGTCGGCCTGGGGGAACTGTAGCCCAAGCTGTTATCCCTCAAGACCCAGTGCTGTTCTCAGGAACCATCAGGTGAGTGCCAAGCTAGAGGCTGGGGTGGTGCAGGGGACAGCCTTCTGGGGACAGTTGCAGTGTTACAGTGAAATATGTTGCGGTGTGTGAGGGGAGAAATAATTCCCCCAACACAACCACACAAACAGAAAAAAAAACCACGGGTTCTTGTCCTGAGCTAAAGATAAGTATACATAGCTTGGACACTTGCTGAAGATTTAAAGAAGTTTATTAAAAAGATAGACATACAGAAGATAGTTACAGCCCCATGCCAGAATGGTGTGAGTGGGGGGGTGGTCCGAGCCAATTCATCACCCCAAAGATACAGCACGTGGACAGGACTTTTTATACCCATGACCTCCATCTTGTTTACATAATTCTGATGTAGTGAACGTCCCTGTAAGGTACCTCCCCCAGCAAGGTGTGGCAAGGTATCTCCTTTGACCTCTCCTATCCTAGCTAGCTTATCTAATCATGTAGATCTGTCTTTAGATAGAGAAAGGCCTACTTCCCCTCTCCTATTGACTTGCTAATTACTTTTAGCTAAGTCAATCTAAGTTTCAATAGCTGTTTGCTTCCTGACCAAAGCCAAGACTCTCTCTCTCCAGGTCTGCAATTTTGACAAAATTATTTCTGAAATATATCTATTAATATCAGAGCTTTCTAAATCTTCCTAAGCCATTCCCAATACTGGTACATGCAGGACTGGGATTCCAGCACAGGGCTGCCTCCAATTATGGGTGGCCAGTGTCTCACTCTCTAGGCCTCTGTTCTCTCCTTGGTCTTTGGGCCCTTTGGACCTTCCTGGCCACCCTCGCTGAGGTGTCATTGGAAATTGAATGAGGCCCTGATATACACAAGAGTACACTGTCAGCCATAATGTCTTAAACAAAAGCCAGGCATATGTTTATTTTCTAAAATCCTGATTGGATTGGTTGGAATTCAGTATACTGTTATGTATTTGCACTATGCCTACTACCTAGCATATTATTTTGTGTACAGATGTAACTTTTATGACTTATTCTCTTTTCTGCATGCACTGGGTAAAGCCCTGGGTGGTAGATAACACTTTTTCACAGGGTACATGTCTGGGCAGTGGAGGGATAGAAAGTCTAGGCAGGGTGATCAGTGCAGTGGACAGAACTGGATCTCTCAGCATCTTCACCACCCTTTCTATTTCCTTGAATTCAACCCAGGGCCTAACAGTGCCCCTATACCAGTATTGGGAATGGCCTAAGAAGATTTGGGAAAGCTCTGATTATTAATATATTTTTAAAAAAATTGATATATTTTAAAAATAGTTGTGTCAAAATTGTGTGGCAGACATGGGTAAATAAAGGACTTGATTTCTGCTTAAAACAGGCAGCTATTCCAATGTAAATTGATTTAGCTCAAAATAATTAACAAGTCAATAGAGGAGAGCTAGAACTTCTGCTTTCTAAAGACATCTACATGATGATCTAGGGAGGATGGGGCAGGGTTTGACCTTGCCTTTCAGGAAAGGAGTCACCTTGCCACACCTGATTGGGGGAGGTACCTTACAGAGTTAAGGGGAGATACCTTACAGGGATGGTTACTATGTCAGGATTACATGAACAAGATGGAGGTCATGGGTATAAAAAAAGGCTGAGTCCACGTGTAAGCCCTTTGGTGTACTCATTTGAGTCATCGCTCCATGCCAGTCTAGTATGGAGCTGTTCCTATTCTCTGTATTTCTATCTTTTAATAAACTTCTTTAAAGTTTGTGCTGATGTGTATTTATACTTAGCTCAGAACAAGAACTCATGGTTTTTCTCTGTTTTTCTGTTTGTGTGGTTGTGGTGGGGGAATTACTTCTCCCCTCACACACCAAACACATTTCATCCACAACACTCCCTACTTCGGCAGTGCACTGCAGCAAAGACATGGAGGCTGAGGAGGACCAATGCATTAAGAGCAAGGTAGAAGCCAGGTGCAGTAGTACATGCTTGTAATCCAGTACTTGGGAGGCTGAGACAGGGCCACAGGTTCAAGACCAACCTCAGCAACTTAGAGAGACCTTGTTTCAAAATAAAAAGAAAAAGGGCCTCAAGGTATAGCATGTAGGTAGAAAACCCCAGACCTCAATCTCAAGAACCAAACCAAACAAACAATCTAAATCTTCATGTTACAGATATTATATTTATATCTATTATGTATATATGATAGACATACATATATGTAGACTAATGTGTATATATGTACTGAGGATTGAACCCAATGGCCTTCTACCTCTGGACTACACCCTCAGCCCTTTTCATTTCAAAATAGAGTCCCACTAAGCCGAGTGTGGTGGCACACGCTTGTAATCCCCACGCTTGGGAGGCGGACATAGGATCATGCAGGTTCGAAGCCAGCTGCTCTAGCTTAAGAGACCCTGTTTCCAAATAAAAATATAAAATAGGTCTGGGAGTGTAGCCCAGAAGTAGAAGGGCTTCCAGGAACCCCAGTACCACCTAAAAAAAAAAATAGAGTCTCACTACGTTGCTGAGGCTGTCCTCCTGTCTCAGCCTCCCATGTACTGGGATTACAGGCATGTGCAACTGCACCTGGCTGTTTCACTGGTATTTAAAGGGCATTCTTTGAGACAGAGCTCCATCATCCATTCATTCATCATTCATTCACCCATTCAGCTTCCCTCTTTTGAACTTCTGCCAGTTTCAGACACTGTGCTAGGCACTGGGGACACTTTGACAAATGAACATTTTCTTTGCTTCCCCTGGAGTTCACAGTGTAGCTGGGGGATAGTTTTTTTATAGATATAATATTCCTCCCCTTGCTGCTGAAGAAAGATGAACTGGAATCCAGGAGATCTGTCTTCTCTACCTTTAAATCCCATCTAACTCTGAGTGCCTTTGATTCCAGCCTGGCTCTCATACTGATTTATGTTGTGACCCTGGACAGCCATTTAATAGTAGTAATCCAGCCGGGCATGGTGGCACACACTTGTAATCCCAGCATTTGGGAGGCTGAGGCAGGAGGATTGGGTTTTCTGGACAACCTCAGGTACTTAGTGAGGCCCTTTGCTATACCAGTGTTGGGAATGGCCTAGGAAGATTTGAGAAAGATATGATTATTAATATATTTCAAAAATTGGGTGAAAGGCAAATCTGTGCAAGGACTTGGTTTCTGCCTAAAAGCAGGCAACTATTCCAATGTAAATTAACATAGCTAAAAATAATTAACAAGTCAATAGGAGAGGAGAGCTAGGCCTTTCTATCTAAAAACAGATCTTAGGAGAGGATAACTAGGCCTTTATCGAAAGACAGATCTAAATGATAATCTAGGGAGGATGGAGCAGAGTTTGACCTTGGTCTTCATGAAAGCAGACACCTCGCCACACCTTGCTGGGTGTACCTTATAGGGACACTCATTACATCAGAGTTATGCAAACAAGATGTAGGTCATGGGTATAAAAAGTCCGGTCCACGTGTGATCCCTTGGTTGTATTCATTCGAGTCACCCCTCTATGCCAGTCTGGTATGGAGCTGTACCTATTCTCTGTATTTCTATCTTTCTAATAAACTTCTTTAAATCTTCAGCAACTGTCCAAGCTATGCATATTTACTCTTAGCTTAGGACAAGAACCCACAGTAATTTTTTGTTTTTGGTCGTTTTGGGTTTTGTTGTGGTTTGAGGGAAATTGTGTCCGGGACCCTAACAGGGGTCCCTGGGAACAGTTTTCCCACAATCATACTCTCCAAACCATATCATTGAAACTCAGTGAGACTCTGTTTCAAAATAAAGAATAAAATAGAACTAGGGCTGTAGTTCAGAGGTAGAATGCCTCTAGGTTCCATTCCCAGTACCACAAAAAGATTAGTTATAATCAATAATTCCTCATGGAAGGGGAATACCCATGTCAGGGAATACCTGACTCAAAAGAGAAATTCATGTGAAATTCCTTTGGAGAGTACCAAATGTCATGCAAAAAAGGACTTCTGCCCCCTGCTTCTTTAATACAGTCTAGTTCTAGTTGTGGCCTCCTGAACTGGGGAAAGATGAGGCAGAGGTTAACAGGCTTCACTTGGGCTGGATGGTTGCATAACAGGCAAGTGTATCTCATGCTGCCTGTGCTAGGTGAAAGGGAAGCCTCATGGGTCTGAAGGCAGGATAGATCCCACCAATCAGTAGCTGCCTAGATGACCCATGGGAATACATTTCCCTGCTAAAGACAAAAAAGCCAATCCCACTGCAATGATCTACCTCTCCACACTTATGAGGGCTGCTATAATAAAAAGTAAAGGCAAATAACAAGTTTTGGTGTGGATATAGGAAATCTGAAACCCACATGTCTTGCCAGTGGGAATATAAAATGTTGCTACCACTATAGAAAGCAATTTGGCAGTTCCTCACAAAATTAAATATAGACGGACCATAGAATACAGCAATTCTACTTCTAGTTATATAATTGAAAGCAGAGATTTGAACAGATATGTGTGCACTACTAATAACATTATAACAGGCAAAAGGCAGAAACCACTCAAGTGTCTATCAACATATGAGTGGCTAAGCAAAATGTGGTGTACACACACAATGAAATAGTAGTGGACTTTTGATATATAGTAATGACAAAAGCAAAAAGGAGGCAAACTGGAAAGAATGGAGAAAAATATAGTTTTAAAATTTAGAAATTTCATTATGCCCTGCAAGGTCTGTTCTTTCTTTGATAAAAGCCCTTAATAGGCCACACTTGTAATCACAATGGCCTATCTCCCCACCCGAAATTCCTGTGATTCATGGTAAACTAATCCCAAAAGTCTGACCTTGGGTGGAGCCCAGGCCTCACCCAGCACCTGACCAGAATAACAGATAAGCTAACTGGCAAATTTCTGCTTCTGTAAACCCTTGCTTAATAGATGGCTCACCCCTTTGTGGTTTTCTCCTTAAACTCCTACCCCTGGCCAGTCGGCATGCTCCTCTAGTCAGATTTCTAGACTGAGGGTACCACTGCTGGCCAGCTAATAAAGGCTTCAATTGGCACATTCCCTTGGATTCTCTCATTTTTTGCTAAACCTGCACACAACAATATGCTACAACAAATAGATGTAGCAAACACTATCCTAAGTGAAATAACTCAGAAGGAGAAACACTATACAATTCTGCTTATATGAGGGAGCTGGAATAGGCAAATTCACATAGCTAGTAAGAAAATAGAGGTTTCTAGGGGCCAGGTTGGGGGGGCATAAAAAAGAGGGGATTGTTTAAGATGTACAGAGTTTTCATTAAGGATGATGAAAATGTCCTGGATATAGATAGGGGTGATGGTTAAAAAGCATTGTTAATGTATTTAACACCATTGAATCATACACTTGTGGATTACAAATATTTATTGATAAGTTGGGTCCCACCTGAAAGGTTTGAGCCCCCTGCCCCGCAGGGGGTGGGGCCGGAAGCTAGGAGGTGGAGCCCTGTGATTCCCAGAGGAGACCACCCCTCTGGATCTGAGAGGAGCAAGTTTAGAGAGAAGCCTAATAGAAAGAGACAGAGAGACGCGCTTTCCCCCACTAGCCCCCACGGGCCTGCGGGGGCTGGAGGTTGACTCCGCACGAATAAAGGCATCCATACCACTTATAATGGATTTCCGCGTGTATCTGTGCATGATTGGTACCCGTTGCATCTTTAAATATTAATCATCTTGGTGCTGAAAGCCATATTGGACTTATGGGGCCTAACCTGGACATGCCTAATGGACCCACCCTTCTTGGACTTTCTATCCACTCTGCCTGCAGCTGATTCCCCATACTCAGACTTTACACAAAAGTGCGGGCCACTCTGGCTCCAACCCCTCTCTGCGCACCCGCCCGCCCCGCTGGCGCCAGGGCCGAGGAGGTCCTGGCCCCGCTCAGGCTGGCACATGGCGATCTTCTGCAAAAGCTGAAAGAAGATATGCGGCGGCACCGCCGGGACGGGCTCATGCCGCCCACGGACCGCGCCACACGCGCCACTTCTGCCATCCATGGCGCGCCGCGCCGCTGTGCCCATGCCTTCTCCGCGCCCAGCATTGCTTAGACCCATCTGCCGGTGCCGCCGCGCGCAGCCCGCGCGACCCACCAGGCGGACCGGCCCCCGTGCCGGCTGCCTCCTCCATCTGGGTGGCTGCCACTCTACTGAACAGCCCCCAGCCCGCCAAGTCCAGCCCGCACTCCAGCTAGTTCCTCCACTCGGACTCGCGCCCTGGCACCCTTCACCCTGTGCCCGCCCACCCCCACTGCCTGGGCCATTCCGGTAAGCAGCCACATGGAATCACTGGGGTGGGGGGCGCCAGCTTTGGCCTGCCATCTTTGCCCCCACGTGTAATCACTGGGGGGGGGGCCGCCATCTTGGACACGTGGAATCACTGGCAGGCTGCCATCTTGGCCCCTCCATCCTTAACCCCTCCCACCTCATGGCCTCACTGGAGGCCTCGCCATCTTTAATCCCTCCCACTTTCCTCTCCTAGCCAATCCTAGGAGTCAGTGACCATGTTTAAAAAAAAAAAAAACTTTTCACAGCCATTTCAAGCCAAAATCTTCACAGCAGCCTCTCTCAGCGGCAAGCTTCCTCTTAAGGGAGTTAGTGGGCTCCGGCTTTTTTTTTAGCCTCTGCTGGACTGGGGGGATTCTGACTGACTGCTTTCGAACCCGGTACTGGTATCCTCCAGTTCTCTCCGATCGGCCAGGCCGATTTGGGGGTGTGTAAAGAGAAAAGAGATGTCTTCTCTCTGACATACCCGAGTCTGATCCAGACTCGGGCGTGGCCTCGGGATGCTGGGTACCTGCCTTCGTTCTTGCACACTTACAACTCATGGGGGGAAGTCAGCCATCAAAGATTGAGATTGACTCTCAGTCTCTGCTGGGCCGTGTGTTGGCTAATTTCCAGACTTTGGGGTTCTCCGGGGAACTGTACCCTGAGAGGCTCGTCTCTCTCTGCACTAAGGTCTGGCCGACATATGATTTAACTAATAATTTTTGATGGCCTGCAATGGGCACGCTAGATCCTAGGATGTTGATGGCTCTTAGTGAATTTTGCACACGGTCGGCAAAATGGTGTGACCTCACGTATATGCAGCCCTTCTGGCGACTGCATTTTCTGTTTTCCCCCTCTACCGGCTCTACTGCCTGAGGCATGCGGGTTGGGGAGTCCTGCCAACCACAGCCGCCATCTTGGACACCACGTGGCAACTCATAGGTGCCACCTGGTGGCCCTTCTGGGTCACAGGCTTATAATTCTGCGGACCCACAGCCGCCATTTTGCGATGAGACGTGGGTGCCGGGGTCTGACCCAGCTGGGTTACAAGCCCCATTTTCCTCTCTCCTGGCCTCACTTCGTGAGGTGGCTGGTGCAGAAGGGGTGGTCCGGGTCCATGTCCCTTTTTCCCTTCCTGACCTCACTCAACTGGAAAAGAGACTGGGGTCCTTTTCTACCAATCCTTCTGGTTTTATCAAAGAATTCCAACATATTGTGCAAGCATATGATTTAACTTGGCGGGATTTGCATGTCATTCTAACCTCTTCTCTAACTCCAGACGAATGCGATCGGATCCTGAAAACAGCCAGGGAAAGAGCTAATCAGGCTCATTTAACAGATCCGGGGCTTCCTATTGGCACAGCTGCAGTTCCATCCGATGAGCCCCACTGGAATTATAATGTAAAGGAGGGAATAGAAATAAGAAATTATATGATACAATGTCTTCTTGATGGTATGTGAGATGCCTCCCATAAGGCGGTTAATTATGATAAGCTTAGGAAAATCACTCAGGGTCCAAATGAAAACCCAGCAGTTTTTCTTAATCGGTTGCGAGAGGCTCTTACACGCTATACCCGTCTAGGTCCATCCTCTGAGGCAGGCTCGATCATACTGGCCACCCATTTCATTGGGCAAGCAGCTCCTGACATATGAAAAAATTAAAGAAAGCTGAGGATGGCCTGCAGACCCCTGTCCAAAATTTGATGAATATGGCATTTAAGGTCTTTAATTCCAGAGAGGAACAGGCAGAAGTGGAGTGTACCCTCCATCTTCGTCAGATGGTGGACTTACAGTCCCAAACCCTGGTAGACATCCTGAAGCTGGAGGAGAAAGGGCAGCCCTCCGGGTGGTAAGCACCACCCAGGAGAGGATGACAGTAAAGACAACCACCTCCAGGAGCCTGTTTCAGGTGTGGAGTAAATGGCCATTGGAAAGGCGAGTGCCCTTTAAAAAGTGGTGGACCTCAGGTATCTCACTACAGGGGTCTACCCTTCTGGACAAGGACCCGCTGCTGGCCCTATTTGGTCTGACCAAGGACTGACAGCTCCTGGAATCCCTCATCCTCCTTCCTCCATCTTCCTTGCTGGCCCAGGGTAACTCTACAGGTACAGGTTAAGCCAGTTTCCTCTTTGATGGCCTGCTCAATCTTTCAGGCCTTAGTTTCCTTCCCAGATCTCGGTCCAGGGTGATGACGGCAAGCTCTCCTGACTCTGCCCATGGCTTAGGCCATATCTAAAAAGGCTCCATTACAACAGCTCCAGGACAAATTCTCTTGCACAGTGTTGGGACCCACTAAACTTTGTTTCTCTTGACATAACTCTCTTTGATGTTTATATTTTAGCAGGTCCACTTGTTTACATACTACAGTGCTCTCCCTCTTCGGATGCCAAATTGCCATAAGTATTAAATTCTCTAAAATGGGTAACTGATGCTCCTGATGCAGTAACAGGTGTATGTTTGACCAGACAAATCCATACCCACTCAATGCTGAAAAGAGTGGTGTGGGGTCCTCTCCGGGAGTTGCTGCTATTAATAACTCTGGTCTAATGAAAAACTGCTAAAGGGGCGGCACATGTATTCCTCAGGGAAGTGCTATTTGTATTAATAGATCTAGTGACAATTTGCCTTGTATCTAAAAGGGCTCCTGCCCAGCCTGGGTTCCACTCTCACAATTTTCTTTTTCTTTAATAGCACCTTGCCTGTTAGTCTCCTCAAAGCAAACCACATCAACGAGCTCTCCAGGGTAACCTCCATCTCTCGCTGTGACCACACCCACCTGCCCCCTTCTGGCGGCTCAGATTGAGATTTCTCCCGACCTGGGGCCCCAGACTGATGATGCCCCTTCACAGCAGGAAGTAACTAGAGGAGCCAATCATCGCCCCTCCCCCCTCCTTAGTCCCCACCATCCTTAACCCCTCCCCCCTTAGTCAAAGAGGTCGGGATGAAAGTTTTGAGCCCCCTGCCCCGCAGGGGTGGTGCTGGAAGCTAGGAGGTGGAGCCCTGTGATTCCCAGAGGAGACCACCCCTCTGGATCTGAGAGGAGTGAGTTCAGAGAGAAGCCTGATAGAGAGAGACAGAGAGATGCGCTCTCACCCACTAGCCCCCGTGGGCCCGCGGGGATTGGCGGTTGACTCCCCACGAATAAAGGCATCCATACCACCTATAATGGATTTCCACGTGTATCTGTGCACGATTGGGACCCGTCGCATCTTTAAATATTAATCACCTCCCTTGCATGATCTCTCAGTGGAACCTTGGAAGCCAGAAGCGGAGATATCGCGAGACTCCTGTTGCCTTGAAACTCCAAACATCACGATGCTACAGATGTCGTGAGAGAATCAATATGCCTATAAAACATCGGTGCCTCCAATCCACTACATGACTCAGCTGGCCGATTGGGACTACACACAACTCTCCAGATACGTGGTTTGTCAGTCCCTTCCCCCATGGCTACCTGACTTTCTGGAGGGTGCTGGGTCTGAATAAAACAGTCGTCTCTGATAACCTGGTTGGTGTTTTTACCTCCCTCCTAAACCCTCTAACTTTATTTCAACTATTCATTCATATTCTGCCACAAAACAAAAATATCCCAAATGGCTTATGTAAAAACAGTCTCTAATGAGTTATGATACTGGAAGGCCAAGGCTGCATTAAAGGGCCTTGTTTCCCACTTGCTGCGTCTTTGCTTCATTTTCTTTCTTTCTTCCTTTCTTTCTTCTTTCTTCCTCTTTTTTTTTTTTTTTTGGTGGTACTGGGGGTGGTACCCAGGGGCTTTTCTACCTCCGGGCTATACTCCCAGACCTATTTTATACTTTATTTAGAAACAGGGTTTCACTAAGTTGCTGAGAGCCTCACTAAGTAGCTGGGGCTGGCTTTTTACCTATGAGATTCTCCTGTCTCAGCTTCCCAAGCGTGGGAATTACAAGCGTGCACCACTATGCCTAGCTTTGCTTCAATTTCAAATTCCACATAAGGACCCTAAGGGGCTGCTTCTGTCTCACTCCTGTAGCAAGATGGTTAGTTACAGTTTCTCTGTTTGGTCCAGTGAAAAAGAGCATGATTTGTTTTCATGACCAGCTCAAAGTCCCGAGTGACCTTTGGTTGGTTATCTTCTCAGTTTAAACTAGCCAGTGTCCAGGGATTGCCCCATATTGATTGGGTTATACTTGGGTCATTTGCTCTACCCCTGGAGTAGGGAGTGGAGCCTCACCTGAAAGGCATGGGCTTAAGGGCTGGAGAGGAGTTGGAAAAATCTTAGGGGCTGCTGCCTGCAGAAATCTTGGGTGCTGGGGAGGTCCTCAAAGACCTCTCATGGTTGTTTCATGGGTTTTCTTTTTCTTTTTTTTTTTTTTGCAGGTCTGGGGATGGAACCCAGGGGCATTCTACCTCCGAGCCACACCCCCTATTTGTTATTCTTTATTTTGAAACCGGGTCTCACTGAGTTGGCAGAAGGCCTCACTAAGTAGCTGAGGCTGTCTGCGAACCATGATTCTCAGGTCTCAGCCTCCCGAATGCTGGGATTACAAGCATGTGCTACCACACCCAGCTATGGGTTTTCTTAAATCTAATGTTACGGTGAAATATATTATGACTTTGGGGAAACTGTCCTTGGGACCCCTGTTAGGGTCCTGGACACAATTTCCCTAAAACCACAACAAAACCCAAAAAACAAAAAAACCATGGGTTCTTGTCCTGAGCTAAGGATAAAAACACGTTAGCTTGGACTCTTTCTGACGATTTAAAGTTTATTAAAAAGATAGAACTACAGAAGACAGTTTAAGCCCCATGTCATTCAGAAATGGCATGGGGGGGATTCGAGTGAATACATCAAAGGGACACACGTGGGCCGGACTTTTTTATACCCATAATCTCCATCTTGTTTACATAATTCTGACATAGTAAACATCCCTGTAAAGTTCCTCCCCTTACCCTGTAAGGTACCTCCCCCAGCAAGGTGTGGCAAGGTGTCTCCTCTCAGGAAGGTCGAAGGTCTATACTAGCTAGATTATTATGTAGATCTGTCTTTAGAAAGAGGAAGCCCTAGCTCCCCTCTCCTATGGACTTGCTAATTACTTTTAGCTAAGTCAATCTAAGTTTCAATAGCTGTTTGCTTCCTGACCAAAGCCAAGTCTTTCTCTCTCCAGGTCTGCCATTTTGACATGATTATTTCTGAAGTATATCTATTAATAATCAGGGCTTTCTCAAATTGTCCTAAGCCATTCCCAATACTGGTAAACCTAAGAATCCAATTCTAGCCATCCTTGAACATTTATGTGTATATAAATGAGTGCTCAAAGACTTTTCTTCCTTTTCTTTCGTATGGCAGATTCAACTTAGATCCCGTTGCCTGCCACATGACAAACAGATCTGGGATGTCCTGCAGAGAACATTCCTGACTAGGACTGTAAGTGGCCCCAAGGCCCAGCTCTTGGTCTCAGCCTGCGTCTTCAACAGGGAAGCCAGTTCTGTGGGTGCCAACTCATGGGTATTCCAGAAGCTGTTGCTATTGGTTATAGGTTAAATAATCTTATTGGTGACTTGGAATTCCAAATAAAGGCTGATGGCAGGCAATTACTAACAGAGTGTCAGGCACTGTTCTGGGCTCATGGGCACAGTAAAGTCAGGGCAAAGGAGGTCTTTAACTTCCTGGTGTTTATTGTTATGGTTTGGGAGAATATGGTTGTGGGGAAACTGTTCCCTGGGAACCTCTGCGAGGGTCCCAGACACACTTTCCCCCAACCCATAACAAAACCCAAAACGACCAAAACCAGAAATGAAACTGCGGGTTCTTGTCCTAATCTAAGAATAAATATGCATAGCTTGGACAGTTGCTGAAGATTTAAAGAAGTTTATTAAAAAGATAGAAATACAGAAAATAGAAATACAGAAAATAGTTACAGCCCCATGCCAAAATGGCACGAGGGGGGAGGGTGGCCCGGGCCAACTCACCACTCCCAAGATACAGCACGTGGACTGGAATTTTTATACCCAAGACCTCCATCTTGTTTACGTAATTCTGACATGGTGAACGTCCCTGTAAGGTACCTTCCCTTATCCTGTAAGGTACCTCCCCCAGCCAGGTGTGGCAAGGTGTTTCCTTTCATGAGAGTCGACCCCTCCTACTATCTTAGCTAGGTTATCTAATCATGTAGATCTGTCTTTAGATAGAGAAAGGCCTAGTTCTCCTCTCTTATTGACTTAATTACTTTTAGCTAGGTTAATTTATATTGGAATAGTTGCCTGCTTTTAGGCAGAAACCTAGTCCTTGCACAGATTTGCCCCTCACCCAATTTTTGAAATATATTAATAATCATAGCTTTCTCAAATCTTCCTAGGCCATTCCCAATACTGGTACACTTATACTCAGTAGAAGATAAAAGAGACAACAAGCTGATGAAGCTAAAGACAATTTCAGATAGTGTTGTTGAGGGACTAATGGGACCAATAGAAACTTCAGGGAACATCTCCTTTTTGTACCAGTATTGGGAAAAGGCTTCAAAATGTATTAATGTACCAGTATTGGGAAAGGGCTTCAAAATATTTTTAAAAATTAACTTCAGTATTAGAAAGCCAGAAGCTTCAGGGAAAGGGGTACAGAATTCCAGGCACCAAGGGTGATTAGCAAGACAACAGAGATAGTCCCAGGGCCCTTTTTCATTGTAAAGATAAGATTTCCCAAGGATGTGGGAAGATACCTTAAACCTTTAAGAGATCCCAGACCCTGATAAGATAATTGATAATTGTGGGAGGATGCCATAAGCCTTCAAGAGATACCAGACTCTGATGATCAATTAACACGTTTTGGGGTATAACAAAAGGCTTTGGGTCTGTACTGGAGACTGGACAGACCTACAGGAAAGAATCCCCACATCAAAAGACTTGCCCCAGAGGGGAGTGAATCTAGTTGGGTCAGAAGATTATTGGTATAAAATGCTCTGTGTCCATAAGCCTCCAGTGACTTCTTTTCAAGTCACCCCACTAGGTCACCCTTTATGGCATAGTGCTTTACTCTAAACTCTGTTCTATCTTTCTGTCTTTGTAATAAACTCATTTATAGCAAGAGTTCAGGCTAGTGTTTTCTATACCTAGCTCAGAACAAGAACCTGTGGCTACATATCACTGTAATAGTTTCAGGAGCCCTTCAAGGCCCCTGGAACAGCCCCAGCACTGTAACACAGGGGAGCCCAACAAGGACCCTGGAACAGTTCTGGAACTGTAACACTTTTTTTTTTTTGGTACTGAGAATGGAACTCAGGGGCATTCTACCTCCAAGCTACATCCCCAAACCTTTCTATATCTTATTTTGAGCAGGGCCTGGCTAAGTTAATGAAGCTGACCTTGCACTTGCCCTGTGATCCTGTCCAGTGCCTGGCTAAAATTTGATGAGCTATATTTTGTTTCTTTGTTTCTTTTAGTGTTGCTGGAGATGGAACCCAGGACCTTGTGCATGCTAGGCAAGCACTCCACCACTGAGCTACATCCCCAGCCCCACCTGGGTCCTTTTGATAGGGTTTTCAGCCAAGGCTTCCTTAAGGTTATGACAGTTGAGCAGAGGCCAGATACTGAGGGGGCAGCCAGGAAAAGGCGTTCGAGAGAACATTATTGGCACAGGCCAAGGCCCCGAATGAGAGTGAGCATGCCATGAAGGAATAACCTGGGGTGGTGGACAGAGGTGGGAGAGTGTGATGCAGTCCCTCTTGCCCATGTTGCAGATTCAAAGTTCTCTGAAAGGCTGCCTGCCCAAGTGATGGAAAATGGGGAGAACTTCTCCCTGGGGGAGAGGCAGCTGTTCTGCATTATGTGATCCCTACTCTGCAACTCCAAGGCAAGTCTGCAGCTGATGGGCTGCCAAGGAAGTCACAGATGATATGTGACATGGGGACTGCAGGGCTCTTTCTCCCTCACTGCCACAGGACAGAGGGCTCCGTGCTGTGTGTTCCCCTCAGATCCAGGGTTCTCTCACCTCACTGATGGCCATTCCTCAAGCATTTATGGTAGAGGTGCTCAGCCTGGGCACCCCATACCCAGATGTCCTACAACTAGGCTGAAATGGTGGTGACAGAGCTGTAACACTGAACTTGAGTTGGGGATCGCAAAGGAGGCAAACACCAGACAAGTTATTAAAGGCCTCTTTAATCAACTGGCAGCTTTGGGCGAGGTCTGCCAATTGTGGGGAAAGGGACCAATGACCGAGAAGCAGAAGTCATGCAGTTAGCAGAGTTGCACAGTTGGCAGAGTCATGTGGCAGAGAGGAAGTGAGGGTATGTACATAGCCAGGGTCTTGGGGTGGAGCTAGTGGCATGAGAATGCTGGTTCTCTCACGACATCTGGAGTCTCACAATGTCTGGAGTCTGCCCCGCGATGTCAGGAGTCTCGAGGCATCTCCACTCTGGCTTCCGGGGTTCTGTCTCCTGTCCCTGATGCAGAGTCTCCTGGGGAAAGGAGGGAATTGACCTATCATCCCAGCCTTTTGGTGATATTGGGTGATGACTGAGTTAATAATGACTTCCTGCTGTCAGGGGACATCATAGGGGGCCCTTGGCCAGGAGAGGTTGGTTCCTTCAGAAGCGGGCAGTTGAGAGTATGGCTGCAGTAGGAGTTGATTGGAGGTTATCCTGGACAGCTTGGCAAAGCACGTTCAAATAAACTTTAACAGAAGAGTTTTTGGCTGTCAAGCATCCAGAAAGGGAGAGTACCTCACTATATAAACATGTGGACCTGCTGAAATAAAAGCATTAAAAAGAATTATGCAGAGAAAAAATGAACCTTAGTGGGCCACAACACTGTACAGGAGAATTTTTCATGGGGCTGTTGTAATGGAGCCCTTTTTAGCTGAGTAAAATGATGCCAGTTGGGGTCCCCCAGCATTTTGGCTGTAGTAGATGTGGTGAGGATCACTGTAAAAGTCCCAGTCCACCGTGGTTGGAGATATTTTGGTTGAAGTGACTTGAGGATTTTGTCTCCCTGCTTCAGGGCCTTGACTACTGGGTGTGGAGCTGCTTCTTCAGTCCCAGGTAGGGGAAGATATCAGTCAGTATGTTCCCTAAGGCGGTGCCTGAGAAAAGACAAGTAAGGGAGATAGGAAGCCAAAAGAGGGGGATCCAAAGGGAGAGAGTGATTAAGCAAAAAAAGGGTGACCATACAACAATTCAAAGGGAATCATGAAGGTGGGGCTTCGAGGGGTGGCCCGTATGTGGGTCAGAGCCAGTGGTAGGAGTTCAGGCCATGACACTTGCAGCTCCAGGGAAAGTTTTGTTAGATGATTGTTAAAAATACCATTCATTTTTTTTTCTACCTTTCCTGATGACTGTGTTTGATATGGGATGTGGAGCTTCCAAGAAATGCCCAGGGCTTGTGCCACCTGTTGAATAACCCACTTCTTTGAGCGTTACCCTGGGCTCAGCAAGGAGGATCGAAGTTAAGGAGTCTGGGAGCTGTCAGTCTTCGGCCAGGCTGAGTAGGGCCAGCAGCAGAGCCTGTTATGGAAGGGTGTTCTCCCTGTGTTGAGGATCCTGGGGCTCACTGCTTTTCCAAGGGCACTGTTTCAGTGGCCTTCGTGGCCACACACCAGGTATGCTCTGGTTGGTGGGTGTGGCCTTGCCACACTTGAAGCCAGCTTCTGGAGGTAGTTGTCATTGCTGTCCTCCACCTAGGTGGCGCTCCAGAGGGTTGAGTCTCTACCACTGGCCACAGAGCAGCTACCAGGGATCTGCCTTTTGGCGAAGTTGGAGTGTACGCTCCATTTCAACCTGTTTCTCTTGGGAATTAAAGACTTTAAATGCCATGTTCACCAAATTTTGAATAGGGATCAGAGGGCCATTCTCAGTCTTTCTTAATTTTTTGAATACCAGGGGCTGATTGCCCAATGAAATGGGTTGCCGCCACCACATATCCTGCCTCAGTAGATGAATCTGATCAGGTATAGAGGTAAAAGCTTCCTGAAGCCGATTAAGAAAAATGGCTGGGTTTTCATCTAGACCTTGGGTGATTTCCTAAAGTTTTATCATAATTAACCACTTTATGGGAAGCAGCCTGCATGCCATCAAGAAGGCATAGTATCAAATGGTCTCTCATTTTTAATTCCTCACCCCCACTATTTGGGGCTGGTTGATATTCCCAGTGGGGATCGTCAGAAGGTACCATGGCCACTCCCATAGGTAGTTAAATGAGCCTGGTCGGTGCGTTCTTGGGCGGCCTTTACAATATGATACCATTCATCCAGAGTTAAGGCAGAGGTTAAAATAACACAAGGATCCTGCCATGTGAGATTGTATGCTTGCACAATGTAAGGGAGGATGGTGGGGGGAAAAGGAGCAGGTTAGAAAGAGGCCGTCTTAGAGTAGGATGGTGGTTGGGGCAGTGAGGAGAGATCCTAGGAGATTGGGGGTGAAATCAGAAAACAGTGCCTGTAACCCAGCAAGGTCACAAGATGGTGACCAAGATGGCGACTGTAACACCAGGTAGCAACTACATGCCATCACAAAATGGTGGCTGATGGGAAAATAGTGGCTGACTGGGAAGAGCGGTTAGAGGGAGTGCAGAAAAAAGAAAGCCTGGACATAAAAGACTTCTGACCATTTACCAGACTGCTTACAAAAGTTGCTGAGATCGATCAGGGTATTAAAATCCAGAGTTCTGTTTTTGGACCACTGCGATCTATTATTTTAGAATTCTAGCTTCCCATGTCTGGTCCCCAGGCAAGAATGAAGAACAGGAAACAGGCATCCCCGATTAACCTGTTCAACATTCAGAAACGGGGGTCAAGAGGGTGAGAGAAAGGTCTCCCTTCTCAAGACCAGAGGACAACCTGGTTGTCTGGGGGGCTTCGACCCAAAGAGCCCAGTCATTCCTGGGGTAAGTGGTCCCAGTGCACTGGAGGTCCCAGTAGACTGGAGGACAGTGAGTCACCAAATGCTTGGATTTTAGATGCCAGTGGACCAGCAGAAAGGGAGGATCCAACCCAGAAAGGAGGCAAGAAGCTGGAACCTGCTGACCAGATGAAGGGAAGGAACTTACCCTGTTTGAAAGTGGAAGCAGTTGGTCCAATTAAGGGTTGGAGAGTCCAGGTTCCTGGGAGTAAAGAGAAGGGCTCCTGAGGGATTCATGAGGGCTCAGAGAGGGGTTAAAAAAAAGAGAGAGAAAAAATAAAAAGATAAGTCCTCTTGGGTTTGGAGGGTTTTGGCACCAGATGTAACACTGAAATTGAGTTGGGGGTCACAAAGGAGGCAAATACCAGCCAAGTTATTAAAGGCCTCTTTAATCAACCGGCAGCTTCAGGCGAGGTTTGCCAATTGTGGGGAAAGGGACCGATGACTGAGCAGCAGAAGTCACATGATCAGCAGAGTTGCACAGTTGGCAGAGTCATGTGGCAGAGAGGAAGTGAGAGTATCTATGTAGCTGGGGTCTTGGGGAGGAGCTAGAGGCACAGGAATGCCGGTCCTCTCGCGACATCTGGAGTCTCACGATATCTGGAGTCTGCCCCGTGATGTCGGGAGTCTCACGGCATCTCTGCTCTGGCTTCCAGGGTTCCACCTCCTGTCCCTGCTGCGGGGCTTCATGGGGAAGGGAGGGACCCGATATATCAAGAGCCAAATTAAGATCTCTTGTATCAGAAGGTGGCAAAAGGTTAGAAACCCTTTTGATTTAAAATTTTCTTTCAGGACATCCTCTTGAAATTTGGATATAAGACATCCTTTTTGTCTTTATTAGAATTGGGAAGTAGAAGACAGCTACTTCAAGAAACAATTGTATAGTTTTATTCTATTTTTATTTTTGTTTATTTTACTTTTGAGGTGCTGAGGTTAGAACACAGGATGTTATTTATGCAAAGCACATGATCGACTACTGAACTGTACTCTCGGCCTTAGTTGCATTGTGTGTGTGTGTGTGTGTGTGTGTGTGTGTGTGTGTGTGTGTAAGGGTTACTTCTGAGCTACACCTCCTGTACTTTTTATTTATTTATATTTACTTATTTATTTATTTATTTGTACTGGGATGGAACCTAGGGGCTTTCTACCTCTAGGCTATACTCCCAGACCTATTTTATATTTTATTTGGAAACAGGGTCTCACTGAGTTGCTGAGAGCCTCACTAAGTAGCTGAGGCTGGCTTCGAACCTGTGCGATCCTCCTGTCCCAGCCTCCCAAGCGCGGGGATTACAAGCTGCGCCTCCATGCCCGGCTATGTCCTTATTATTTTGAAACAGGGTTTCCCTAAGTTACTGATGATCTTGCTAAGTTGGTGAGGCTGGACTCAAAACTGTGATTCTCCTATCTCAGCCTTCCAAATCCCAGTTTTTAATATTTATTTATTTTTTATTTATTTATTTATTTATTTATTTATTTATTTATTTATTTATTTTGGTGGTACTGGGGTTCCTGGAAGCCCTTCTTCCTCTGGGCTACACTCCCAGACCTATTTTTATTTGGAAACAGGGTCTCCTAAGCCAGCGCGCACCACTGGCTTCGAACCTGCGCGATCCTCCTGTCTCTGCCTCCCAAGCGCGGGGATTACAAGCGTGCGCCACCACGCCCGGCATTTTTATTTTTTAAGTATGCCTTTTAAAATTAAAAAAATTTTATATTGCCTATTTAAAAAAATATTTCAATATGCTTTCATTGGTGCATTATAGTCTCACATCATAATGTAAATCTTGTTGACAGTGACACACATGCTCACAGCACTTGGTAGCCACCTCCCCAACCTCCTCTTCTCCTCCCTTCCCAATATGGAGTACTGAGATTGGTTAATTGCCTATAACAGTTTGAAGCTGGGCATGATTGCTCATACCTGTAATCCAAGTACTTGGGAGGCTGAGACAGGAGGATTGCAGGTTGGAGGCCAGCCTCAGCAACTCAGTGAGACCTTCAGCAACTTAGCAAGAACCTGTTCCAAAAATAAAAATAAGTTGTGGCCATTCTGGCAAAAATAATCTACAGATTCAATGCAATTCCTATCAAAATACCAATGGCATTCTTCATAGACCTAGAAATGAATTTTCTATGGAGAAAGAAAAGACCCAGAATAGCCAAATCAGTCGTCAGCAATAAGAACCATGCAGGAGGCATCACAATCCCTGACTTCAAGTTATACTATAAAGCAATAGTAGTAAAAACAGCATGGTATTGGCACAACAACAGGCATACAGACCAGTGGAACAGAGTAGAAGATACAGAAAAACCCCCACACACTTATAGTCAATTGATATTTGACAAAGGGGCCAAACTCATATGCTGGAGAAAAGACAGCCTTTTCAACAAATGCTGTTGGGAGGACTCCTATCCATTTGTAGAAAGATGGAACTAAATCCTTACCTCTCACTGTGCACAAGAATTAACTTGAGATGGATCAAAGACTTGGAAATTAGACCAGAGACTCTGAAGCTATTAGAGGAGGGCATAGGCTCAACATTCCAACATATAGGCACAGGCAGTAACTTTCTCAACAAGACCTCCAAAGTGCAGGAAATTAAAGCAAGAATTAACAATTGGGATGACATCAAAGTAAAAAGTTTCTGCTCATCAAAGGAAACCATCAAGAACCTAAAGAGAGAGCCTACAGAATGGGAGAGGATCCTTACCAGCCACTACTCTGATAGGGGCTAATATCCAGAATACACAAAGAGCTCAAAAGACCCTAAACTAGCAAAACAAATAATCCAATCAAAAAATGGGCAACTGAATTGAATAGACACTTCACAAAAGAAGAGATACAAATGGCCAATAGATACATGAAAAGATGTTCAACATCACTAGCCATCAGGGAGATGCAAATCAAAACTACGCTGAGATTCCATCTAACCCCAATCAGAGTAGCAAGCATAAAGAAATCAAACAACAACAATTGCTGGCGAGGATGTGGGGAAAGAGGAACTCTTTTACACTGTTGGTGGGAGTGCAAAGTAGTTCAGCCACTATGGAGATCAGTGTGGAGATTTCTTAGAAAACTGGAAATGGATCCACCATAAGATCTGGCTATACCAGATCATTGAAATAGAGAACTACAGTAACATATGCATACCCGTGTTCATAGCAGCACAATCTATAATAGCCATAATATGGAACCAACCTAGATCTCCATCAACAGATGAATGGATTGCAAAATTATGGGAAATACACACAAGGGAATTCTACTCAGCAAAAAAGAACAAAATCATCTCATTCCCAAGAAGATGTAAAGACGTGGAGAACATTATGTTAAGTGAGATCAGCTAAGCACAGAAAGAGAAAGGACATATGCTTTCTCTAATATGTCCCAACTAGAGAGTATTAGGAATACCAGAGGTACTCCAGATAATGGAGGAGAAACCTCAACGAAGCTAAAATGGAAGAGTAGGAGATGAAGAAGGCTAAGGGTAATTAATGGAGGAGCTACATTCAAATATGTGTAAAAGTATTAATGTAGCATAGTTAACCTGAATACTCATTGTTGGGTGGGGTGAGTTGGGGGGGAGAGGACACCAAGCACAGTCTGAATGTATGCCATTTTCAATATGATCCACATAAAAACAAAAATGAAAAAAAATAAAAATAAAAATAAAAAGGCCATGGATGTATCTCACAGGTAGGATGCCCCTACATTCAACCCTTAAGACCAAAAAAAAAAAAAAAAGTTTGATGTAACAATGTTTTTCAAAAGTTTTCAAATATTTTGCCCACAATTTTAGTACCAGGGGTAGCTAGGAACAAACCTCTCTCACAACGGAGACACACACACATGTTCATACATATATTGCCTCCATACTCACCCTTGTATACATAGGTGCACTCGTACCACAAGTGCACACACACATACACGCATATACACATTATTGTTTTTTTTTTTTTTTTTGCAGGTCTGGGGATGGAACCCAGGGGCATTTGACCTCTGAGCTATACCCCCTGCTCTATTTTTTATTCTTGATTTTGAAACAGGGTCTCACTAAGTTGCAGAGGGCCTCACTAAGTAGCTGAGGCTGTCCAAAAACCATGATCCTCTGGTCTCAGCCTCCTGAATGCTGGGATTACAAGTGTGCACCACCATGCCTGGCTACATACACATTATTTGATAATTTATGCAAAACACATGGTGTGAGCTGTCATATCTGAGAGAAATGAGTTCAGCAGAGCTTGTAATGGTGGAGAAAGTTTCAGAGGAGGTAGGATTTTTCTCCTCTTAAGAAAGAAAAACAAGATCATTTGCAATATATATGCAGCACTTTCTTATCTTCTCAATTCCTTATTTCACAAGTCCTTAGCCCGTTGGTGCTGAGATTGCTTCCTTTGTATTGTTTCCCAAAGCTGAGTAATCACTTTCTGATTTTTGTTGTATCTGCATACCAACTGCTTTATGATTTACTATGACCTTGTCCTAAACAGTATGATTTACAATCCTAAACTCTTATTTACAATGACCTTGTCCTAAACAGTGATATTTTTGTGAAACTATGCTTTCTGTTATAGTTCTTAAATGCATATTGTTAATGAAGTAAGTACAAAACTGTTGGACTAACAAGAATGCTTATCATATACCAGCGATGACCATGTCATAGGCCTCCCAGGGTATGTCCCATTGCTCTACTCTAATTCAGGCATTTGGGAAGGCAAGACGTTGTCTCTGGGAACTTTGGGGGTGTATCTCAGAAGTAGAGCACATGCTATTCATGTATGAAGCTCTAGATTTGATCCCCAGCACACACACACACACACACACACACACACACACACACACACACACACACACACTGCTACTGGGCCAAATTTCATTTCTAGGAACTTAATTCTCTGGTCACTAAGATATAGTTAGCATTTGTTGAAATTAAATATTTTCTTCTTTATAATGTAATGGCTAACTAAAGCTTAAAGGAGATTTTGAACTCATTTGTCAGCTAGGGAAATGCAGGTCTGGTGAATATTTGGTAGAGCCAGGCCCAGGCCTAGGTCTCTGGACCCCAACAGGGCTGCCTTCACACCTGTTTTGTACCCACCAGATTACCCTTACTGATGAAGTCATAGGTTCCATTGACATGGAGACTGATTCCCTGATCCAGCACACCATCCATGAAGCCTTCCAGGGCTGCACTGTGATGGTCATCACACACCGTGTCACCACTGTCCTAAACTGTGACCGATCCTGGTCATGGACAACGGGAGCTGAAAGCCATGTCCCTGGGCTGGTGGAAGGAGGCCTGTGAATCGTCCTCCACTGAGCTCACTCTGCCCCTGTCTCCTCCCTTCCTTTTTCCACCTTACAGGCTGTGGAGTTTGACAGGCCTGAGGTCTTGCAGAAGCAGCCCGGGTCATTATTTGGAGCCCTGAAGGCAACAGCAAGTTCTTCAATAAGCTAAGGAAGTAGAGGCTGGGACTGCATGAGGACTGGTGCCTGAGCCCAGAGGATCGTCCAGGGGCAGTGTGAGGCCTATAGCCTATGACCTTTTTGTCTAGAGATAGCTACTTCTGGAACAAGGCTGACCTGTGATGAGGGGTGCTGGGATGGAAAAGGAGATTGAGGGAGCAAACCAATCAGAGGCTACCGGGGTTCCTAAAACTTTCGAACCCCAGCCTTGTTTGATACCATGGGGTTTACTGATCATGTGTCCTTGTAAAATCATATGCAGATTAATTTCATAATGTGAAAGCTTAACATAGTTTTCTGATATGTTGCAAATGATGTATTCATTTTGTAAAAAATAAAACTAAGAAAAAACAAGTCACATTTATTTTGCTTTCTATGTTAGCTAAAACTTTTTCAGTTACAAGGAACAGGAACTCCCTCAAACCGTAAAAGGTACTTTATGGCTCATGTAGCAGAAAGGTCCAGGAAAAGTTCTGGACTGGGGGCACGTATTGAAAGAAGTCAGCCTTGGGTATGCTGTCTCTCCTGTCCCATCTTCTTTGCTGTATCTGGCTCACTTTCTGGCTGCCTTTCACTTCCTGTTGGCAACATGGCCGCCAGTAGCTCCAGGCTCACTCTACCTGCTCAGCACCCCAGGTCTTCTTATCCCAGTGATTCAGCCTAAGTTCTTACGGGTCCTGTGCTCATCTGTGAGCCCCTTCCATACTAGGCTGTTGGAATACAGAGATTTGCTAAGCCCGAGTCTCATAACCATACCAAGACCTGCGGATGGGATCAGCTTCCTCAAATCATATGGGCTGAGAATGGAGGGGTTGTTTTCTCCAAAACAGAATTGGGATGCTGTTTCTACATGAAGAGGAATGTCTGTGGAAGCTTGGTAGGCCTCAAATAGTAGCCATCTACTACGTGTGTGTTTACCAATTGGTAGCATAAACAGGTGGAATAAAAGGTTTATTTATAGCATATGCCAACTGAAAATAAGATTGTTCCCTCCCTCCTCCTCCTGTGTGTGTGTGTGTGTGTGTGTGTGTGTGTGTGTGTGTATTTATTTGTGTATACATGTGTCTATATAAATATATATATTCCAAATTTACTTCTAGGGAGATCTTAGTTTTATTTTTTTATTTTTTTTATTTTTTTATTGGTGCACTGTATTCATACATCATAGTGGGATACATACTTTTGTAGACATACATGCACACTTTTCCCAGTCACCCCCACCCAATCCCCACCCCATTCTCTCCCTATCCCTCCCTCCCATGCTTGGCTTAGTAGTTGACATCTAAAATTAAAAATGATAATCTCACATAACAGTTTCATTTGTCTGATACCAAGCTTTTGATGACTTAAAGATAACATTTCAATATTTCTTTTTGCTTTCTTTCTTACCAGAGAATATTTTTTCTATTATTTTAGGTGAAACTATCATATATTTATATATTTATTTTTCAGAAAAAAATCTATCCTAATATGGAATATGGAGTCTAGGTACCCAAAACGATCTTGAAAAAGAACAAAGCTAGAAGATATATATTTTCTGATTTCAAACTATATAAAGCTACAATAATTGAAACAGTGTAGTACTATTCTAAAGGCAGATATATAAACCATTGGAGTTAAATAAAAGCCTAGAGATAAATTCTTCCCTATATTGTCAAGTTATTTTTGACAAGGTTTCCACGAACATTTGGTGGTGGAAATGATAATCTTTTAACTAAATATTGTTAAAAAATAATAATTACATGGAAAAGAATAAAATTGGACCCTTACCTAATCCCATATACAAATATTAACTCAAAATAGATAATAGACCTAAATATAACTCTTAAGACTATAAACTTTTAGGAGAAAATCTGGGTCATAAAACCTCACAACATTGAAATTGGCAGTGATTTCTTGGTTATGATTTCAATGGCACAGGCAACAGAAGAGTATACAAACTCCCTAAAAAATTAAAAATAAAAAATTGTATATCCAAAGACAATGTAAACAGAGTTAACAGTTACTAATAGAATGGGATAAAATATTTCCAATTGCTATATCTGAAGGTATATTAATATTCCAACTAGAAATCCTAAAAATTAACAACAATAAAGGCAAACAATACCATTTAGAGATAGGTAAAAGACTAACATAAATAATGAATCTCCACAGATAACCAGTTTTAGTTGTCTGTTGGATGGAAACTCTTGTTTCTCTGGTTCTGGTGTGTGTTACCTATTTCTTCTTTGTAGTAAATCTCTTTGAGTATTTTCTCTAGTGCTGGTTTTGAAGACATAAATTCCTTCAGTTTCTGTTTGTCATGGAAGCTTCTTATTTCTCCATCTAATTTGATAGAAAGTTTTGCTGGGTAGGAAATTTTTGGCTGGAAGTTATTTTCTTTCAGAGTTTGGAATATGTTACTCCAAGCCCTTCTGGCTCTCATGACTTGGTTTGGGAAGTCTGGAGTGATTCTAATTGGTTTGCCTCTGAATGTCACTTGGCCCTTTGTTTTTGTTGCTTTTAAGATTCTCTGCTTGGCTTCCACATTGGTCATTTTGACAATTATGTGGCGTGGGGATCCTCTTCTCCGATCCTGTCTAAAGGGAGTTCTGTAAGTTTCCTGGACCTTTGTATCAACCTCTTGCTCTATGTTTGGAAAATTTTCTGCTATTACTTCTTTGAAGAGATTGTTGATCCCTTTGGTTTCACTTTCTTTTCCCTCCTCTATTCCAATTACTCTTAGGTTAGCTCTCTTAAAATGGGCCCATATTTCTTCAATATCAGATTCCTGTTGTCGGATATTTTTTTCTAGATTAGAAACTATGAGTTCATTTTTGGATTGCTCATCTTCTAAGAGCGAGATTCTGTTCTCCATGTGTTCTAATCGGTTGTTTGTGCTTTGAATTGAGGCCTTTACTTCATTAATTGCATCCTTTATCTCTTTTTGGCTCTCTCTGAGTTCTTTTCGAAGCACCTCTATTATTTCTACAGTTATTTTCCTGATTTGATCTTCTAGAAATCTCTGATGTTCTGTTTTATCGGGTTCTGATGTTGTGGGGTTGTGGGCATTAATTGCTCCAGTATTATTCCTCTTTCCCATGATTTCCGATGTTTGTGCCTTCTCTGGGTTCTTTCCTTGGGTCACTATGACTTCCCTTAAGGTGTTCTGGATCTTGAGTCAGTAGTATCTCAGACCCCACTACTCCTTTACTGGGTTTTATCACAGAGTCTCCGACCCAGAGAGTCGATGGAGGCTGCTTTAGACTGTGGGGGGTGCCAGGTTGCACGTTCTCCTATGGTGTGATATCTCTGCCACCGCCCCTCTCCCACTGGGTAAAGTCCCAGGGAGTACAGTACTGGAATTTCTCCTCTGTGGCCCGCAGTTTTACTCACTGTTCTTGAGTACACAGATGTAGCTGTACTGGCCTCGCTGAATTCGCTGCTGCTGCCGCCGGTGGCAATATGGCGCCGCTGCTACGCCCTCGGCTATGGGGCTGGCGTTTTTCTTCTTGATTTTGATTTCTACTCTGAATCCCTGCAGCGTGTGCTGAGCTCGGCCACTGGGAGCTTTAGATGCTCTCTGCGCGGAGAAATCCCGCCTGGCTGTTCCACAGTGGCTCACCTCGGCTTGCTGTAGCCGTCCTGTGAATTCGCCGCTGCCGCCAGCAGTATGGCGCTGCTGCCGTGTCTGCCGCGTCCTCGGGCGCAAGGCCGGTTATCTCCTCTGTGGCTCTGTTCTCAGTCTGCTTTCTCTCTGGAGCCTGGTGATTTTTTGTTTCACTGGTGATGGTGTTTTCTGGCTATGAAAGGCGCTGATTTTGTGGTAATGGAGATTTGTTGTTAGCGGGGCTCTTAAGCCCCGCTTTTCTCGGTCGCCATCTTCCCGGAAGTCTCGAGATCTTAGTTTTAAAGTGAAGTATATTTTAAAGTATTTTTCTTTTGTCTTCAAATTATGGTGTCTGATCTTCCCAAAATTCCACAAGAAAAACTAATTCAGTAAGTGAATATTTCTTACTGTTTCTTGCACTGGGATGGGTATTGGGCATATAATGATATCCCTGCCCTCATGGAATTTGGAATATTGTGAGACTAAATAAACAATAAACAAGTAAAGAAGGGTCCATCCAGGACTGCATGACAGGAGGCCATGCCTGGGTGCAGGCTTCCTGGTGGGAGTGAGGCTGCAGTTTACTGAGACTGTAATGAGTGAACTTTACTCAGATAAAGGGAATTGGGCAAGAAAGAATGTTTGAGGCAGAGAGAACAGCAAACAAATCCCTACAGGAGCGAGAGATGAAAGGGGTGGTCGCACTCTCTGGACCAACCAGAGGAGAATGATTTATTGACTTGGAGATGGTGACACGCGTCTGTTATCTTTGGTGCCCTTCCTAGAATTCTCTAGTATCTACTTCTCCTAAAACATTTCCTAGGTGAATGTTTTTCTGTCTTACAAATCCTTTTACCTGTTATTTATCTCCTCTAACCCTTGGTTTTGTTTTTTTCTTTTGAGGCCTGAAGAGTACCTGAAAGCCCCACCAGTACCACACCATTTTGCCTCTACAGGACCACGGAGTTTAAAATGACTACCTACCGGGCCCTGCCCTCCTTCCAGAGCTGCTGTGGGTTGATGGCCTGTGGTACCTAAGAAAGTGCTTCAAATGAGTGCTTCAAAGTGCTTAAAAATGAGTGTTGGGTGTCATGGTGCATGCCTATAATCCCAGTACTTGGGAAGTTGAGACAGGAGGATTGCAGGTTCGTGGCCACCTCAGTAACTTAGCGAGACCCTGATTCCAAATAATAAAATAGGGCCGGGGGTGTGTAGCTCAAAAGTAGAACACTGGGTTTCATCCCCAGCACCAAAAACAACACAACACAACACAAAGAAAAATCAGGTAACAAACAAACAACAAAAAAGGCAACTCCCCCCCCCCCCAACAAAACAACAACAACAACAAAAGTGCTGTAACCCATAATCCACGTCAACTGTGTAGGGGCCGATTTTCCTCAAGTTGGCCAGCAGATGGCAGCTTCTTCCCCCAAAAAAGTGTGGGCAGGCTGTGCAGGTTCCTGAGCTGGCAGGGTCCACAGAAAATCCACTAGAGAAAGCAGTATTTGCTGAGTCACAGGACAAGAAATAGAGCTCACTGCCGCTGATTCTACAGGGCACCACCCCACTGGCAGCAGCCTCTCACCCTGGAATGATTCTCAGAGTTGGTTGCCTGTTGGAATGAACTAAAGAGTATTTGAAATGGACTCTGATTTCACTGATTTCCATAGAAACTGGGTGTCAGTATTTTAAGCTTTAGTCAAGTCACCAGGATCTCAATGTCTGCACCTCAATACAGTTTCTGTTCCAGGAGATATCCTGGTGCCACCTGTTAAGATAATAAGATTTCCTATTCTAACCCCTATTCTAACCCCTGTCTCATTTAGATAATCTATGGAATCCAACAATGTCAGAGTCAGAAGCTACTTCAGAGATCTCCAGTCTGGAAATTAGCGTGTGATCCACAGAACTGTTAGGTAGATTCAAGAAAATCCATGAATTTGGGTGGGAAAAATATGACTTTATTTTTTACTAATTAAAATTTAGTATTTCCCTTGATTATGACTGAGTCAACTAGTATTAAATAGTCTGATTAACTTTGACTTTTTTTTTAACAAAAAGATATTCTGGAATTCAATTTCATTTGTTTTAGATAATTCAAAATATCTTTTAAATGCATCAATGCTTTGAAATCATAATCATTAGACCTACTACTAGATCATATTATTTAGTGACTCAATATAGAAACTAGATCTTATAATATCTAATCTTATTTCTTATACATATTTTGGTAACCATGTTTCTATGTAATTGATCATCTTTGCAATTCTATGTATACTTAGGGCATTAGAAAAACTACCCTGAGAGTAGAGTGCCAAAGAGGTCCATGGCCCCAAAGGGTTAAGAACCCTCATCTAATTCAGCTCTGATTTAATTTTTAAATTTTTGGCATTGGGGAT
The DNA here is from genome assembly GCF_963383645.1 of Muscardinus avellanarius. Taxonomy (NCBI): domain Eukaryota; kingdom Metazoa; phylum Chordata; class Mammalia; order Rodentia; family Gliridae; genus Muscardinus; species Muscardinus avellanarius. Next base: position 37,743,120 of record NC_137796.1, read on the forward strand.
TGAACCCAGGGGCATTCTACTTTGGAGTTACACACCCAGCCCTTTTACTTTTTATCTTGAAACAGGGACTCACTAAGTTGGTGAGGCTGGCCTTGAACCTGTGATCCTTCTGTCTCAGCCTCCCAAGTGCTTGGGTTACAGGTGTGTGCCACCACATCCAGCTCAGAGCTCCTATTCTTAACTACTAGATGATATCGAGTCTATACAACTCTACACAAGGAGGTGCCAATGGGCCAGATCTCTGTCTCTGTATAATTGTATACAATGATATATATATTTGAAGATTTCAGACAGGGCCTCACTTTGGAATTAAGTCTCACAGAAGCTCAGAGCTAGGAAAATTCTCTTTTCTGCAAATACCAATTTTTATTTGCTACAGGGCATTGCTGTCTTTAGGCATATAGACTCCTGGTAAATGCATATATAGTTATTTGCAAATGATACATAGACTATACATGCATATCACCATATTGATATATTTTTATTAATAAAAGAAAAAACATCCCCAATTTAATTACGAAGGTTAGGGGGCAGAGGGGGCAAGAGATAAAGGAAATCAGTCAGTTAACAGCTACAAGTGAAACCAACAAAAACACTCTTTGTGTTGAAACCTTGACTTAAATCCCACCAAGGCTGAACACCAAGGCCACCATGCCCTGCTTACTCTAACCTTTCTGGACTGTTAACCCCCACCGACCCAGAAGTAACAGTGAAGTCTCCCTATGGGCCTCCCTTTATCCCAAAGCTTTCTCCACTCTGTAGTACCCTATCCAACAACCAGTGTAGGACACAGTGTTTTCCCTCCTCCTCACAGTTTATAAAACACACTCTTAGCTCTTGATCCATGGTCATTTTACAGCTGTTCCCTCAACTTGTCCTGTAGTTATATGAATTTGTCCTAAGATCTGGTCCTTTTGTTTTCTGACTAGTATCTGTAATGACTCAATAAACTCTTTTATTTCAGAGATCTCTTGGTCTTAAAAGTTTGGGTTTAAAAGTATACAAAATGGCCAGGTGTGGTGGCACATGCTTATAACCCTAGTACTTGGAAGGCTGAAACAGGAAGATCACAGATTCACAGTCAGCCTCAGCAACTTGGTGAGGCTCTCAGCAACTTAGACCTTGTTTCAAAACAAAAAATTAAAATAGGGCTGGGGGCATAGCTCAGAGGTAGAATGACCCTGGGTTCAATCTCTAGCAACACATGCACGTGAGTGCACGTGCGCTCATGCGCGCGCGCGCGCGCGCGCACACACACACACACACACACACACACACACACACACACTATAATAGCAGGCATGGTGGCATATGCTTGTAATTCCAGTACTTGGGAGGCTGAGAGAGAAGGATCTCAGGTTCAAGGATAGCCTCAGCAAAGTAGTGAGACTCTCAGAAACCTGAGAGACCCTGTTTCAAAACCAAAGGTAAAAAGGGCTGGGGTGTAGCTCAGAGGTAGAATGCCTATAGATTCAATCCTCAGTAATGCACACACAAAAAACATATAATAGAATTTTTGTGTATATGCTTATATTGCTGCATTATAGTCTCATATCATAATGGAAAAATAGAATTTTTTGAAGGATGAGGGAAAATCTAGTAGGATTTTTTCATTTTTCTCCCTGCACTCCAATAGTTTCTCATGCCTCCTCCTCAGGTATGCTCACCCAGGCTGGACCTTGGCCCTGACTTGAAATGAACCCTGCCTGGGACAGGAGTTGGTCTTTTTTGCTCTGAAGGACTCCCTTGTTCAGAGACTAGACAGCCTCTCTCTAGCATTTCTCTTTGAATCTGCTCTCTGATGAATCAAAGAATCTTCTTTACCTAGTACCAAAACACCGCCCTAGTAGAAATTCCTCTCTGCCTGTCATGAGCATGGGGAGACTGCTCGGCGCCCTCCTTTGGTTAAGTCGATAGCATCTGTGTCCAGTTGGTTAAGTCGATAGCATCTGTGTTCAGTTGGCGGACTGTGAGCGGGAGCCTGTCTGTGTTTATGAGACCCACCCCGTTGTTGTGAAAACCAAGTGATCAAGGGGTAAAAGCTTCAGGATACACAAAGGGCTGGGTAAATGTCAATTGGTATCATTGACATCCGTGCTGGATTCTACCCGTGGAGGAAGGGTGGAGGCAATTTAGTGGGATGCTTCAGACATATGTAAAGAAACTTCTGCCAGTCTAGCCCACTCCCCAGGCCAGTACCTTTCTTGAGGGATTCATTCCATTTGAGGGATTCGTCACAGCTGTCTTCTATATCCTCCCCATTTCTACTTCCCTTTTGGGCAAAAAGAGAAATCCGAGAGCCCGGTCGGCAGTGCATGACTTTTTCAGGAAGCAGAGCGGCCAGGAACTGCCAGCAGAGGGCAGGATTGGCCAGGATAAAATAAGAAGAGCCCTGGGCAGGTTTGAACCACTATAGCAAGATTTGTCCTAAAATCCAAGTTAGTTAGGTAGCAAAGACCTTCTAAAATGTCTAATTCCTAAAAATGAGTCAATTTGTTATTTCTGAAATTAGATTTTGATCCCTTTTAACCAGTTCAGTAGCCACCGTGGAATCCTGCTAACTGAGATAAGGCACCTGTTCTGGGCAGAAGAGACCCAAGGATGCAGACAAGACCTTTGCAGCTCCAGAGCTTGCAATATTTGCAGTGTGACAAATGGGGAACTTTTCTATGAAAAACTTAGCTGCTAGTACCATCTAAGACTTAACTTTTTGTTCAATTCATGAAAAACAAATTGAGCTCAAATTGCCCCTTTATTTTTGGCTAAATGAATGGAGAATGAATGAATAGATGAATAAAATTTTCTGTTTTGAAAACTGGGCTCCTCTCCCCTCTTCTGGGCCTAGGGTTGTTTCACCTTCACAGGCACACAGAGGGAAAAACAGGATGTGCGCTCATAGGTAGGGGCCTGGAATAGGGTCATCAGATGCATTCACTGGCCTGGGCTTTGCCCCAAGACAGTCATGGAAGGCCTGGGCTCCTTGGTTTTCTTATCCATGAAATGGGAGCTGGAGAGAGGGTTCTGTGCCATCGTACACAATGGCGTGCTGCAACAGGCCTTGAGGATATGGGTAGGTAAGCACTGTGTAGGTGCTCTGCCTGTCACTGATGGAGCTGGACAGCACCACTGGCCCCTCCCCAGAGGAGAGGCCAAGGGAATGTTGGCCTCCCAGAGTTCCCTCCTCAGGTGTGGTGGGAGTGGCAGTTGAATGGGGCAGTTGGAGAAGAGGCTCCAGGCAGGTGGGACAAGAGAAGCCAAATCAGAGGAGGTTGGTAGAGAGAAGGAGGTCCAGGTAATGTGGGCAGCCGGGGCCACTCTCCAAGCCCCTCGACTTCTGGCATCTCTGCTCCCCTCTCATCCTGTGGACTCATATTTCCTGTCCACATGGCTCTTCTTGTTGCAGTCAGACTCAAGGGCCCTTGCCTCATTCCCAGGACAGGTTCTAGTGGGTGACATGATCAGGCTGTCCCTGTGGGAGGATGCAGAGATGCAGGGCTCCAGAGGGTAAAGGAGACCTAGGGGCTTCCAGTTTTTAAATCTCCTGCTGATAGATAAAGCAAAAAAAAAAAAAAAAAAAAAGATAGGATTTCAAGATCTGTGATACACAAAAGCCTACACTGAATAAATGAGGTCTTTCAACACGTTCACATACATGTGTACACACACACACACACACACACACACACACACACACACACACACACTTCATAATTAACCATGGGATTTGAAAGACCTGAATTTGTTGCAGGAAAACTATGTCCTGTAAGTCAGAAAACAGACTGGAGTTGGACGCAGGTTTCTTTATTCACTAGTGAAGGGTCAGCAAGGAAAGTTTCGGGTCTGAGCATTGAACACTGGTTATACAAGCTCTTTTATACATTTGTTCACCTAATGTTGGGAGGGGAGGGGTAGGTATGAAACATGTGTTTTCTCTTTCTTTCTTTCTTTCTTTCTTTCTTTCTTTCTTTCTTTCTTTCTTTCTTTCTTTCTTTCTTCCTTTCTTCTTTCTTTCTTTTTTGGTGGTACTGGGGTTCCTGGAAGCCCTTCTACCTCTGGGCTACACTCCCAGACCTATTTTATTTTTGGAAACAGGGTCTCTTAAGCCAGCGCAGCTGGCTTTGAACCTGCACGATCCTCCTGTCTCCGCATCCCAAGTGTGGGGATTACAAGTGTGCGCCACCACGCCCGGCAAAACATGCGTTTTCTAACATAAGCATGATGACAAAATCAGACCAAGCAATTAGTCATTATATTGTTTTTCTTTTCATCACTTTTTTAAATTTGATAGAGTCTGTGACTCTGTTTTGTTTATATTTGAGAGAGACTGTACTATCTTTTTTTTTTTTTGCGTATCTGGGGATGGAACCCAGGTGCATTTGACCTCTGAGCTACACCCCCTGTCCTACTTTTTATTTTTTTATTTTGAAACAGTTTGCAAAGGGCCTCACTAAATTGCAGAGGGCCTCACTGAGTAGCTGAGGCTGTTCGCGAACTGTGATCCTCCAATCTCAGCCTCCTGAATGCTGGGATTGCAAGCTTGTGCCACCACGCCTGGCTGAGACTGTACTATCTTATCTTCCAAACTACTTGCTTGCTAATATTTGAGGAGGGACTGTAAAGAAGTTTTATTCTTTTTACTTTGCTTTTAGAGGACAAAGCTGGGGGTCCTGCCTCAAATTCATGGTGCATTATGTTGTGATTTTTCAGGCTTAAAATGGGGTTCTCATCTTTCTTCAGCCATGTCCAGACATCTCTGTACTGAATGGGCAGCCTCATCTGGAGACACCATTTTAGGCCCTGAGGGGTAGGAGGCCGAGAGTGGGGAGGGGGGAGGTTGTAGTTCAATGGTAGAGTGCTTATCTGACAAATACGATTTAGTTTTGTGTAGCATGATTAGCAGGCCCTGAGTTTGACCTCCACAACAACAACAACAACAACAACAACAACAACAACAACAACAACATAAAAGAATAAATTTATTAAAAGGAGGTAGAGGCCAAATCTGGGGGTGTGGTATAGCCTATAATCCCAGTACTTGGGAGGCTGAGACTGGAAGATTTCAGGTTCAAGGGCAGCCTCAGCAATGTAGCAAGACTCTCAGTGACCCAGCAAGACCCTGTTTCAAAAGAAAAAAGTACGGAGGGTATAGGTCAGAGGTAGAATGCTCCTGTACAAAAGAAAAGGTGGTGCCATAGACTCTTGTAGTCTCTTATCTGGGAAGATTTTATGGACAAAGGCATGTTTGTATTGGGTTGATGAAGTCCTAAGGAAGAACTTCCATTGTGGGACCCAAGGGAGCCTGGGATTCTAATTCTCAGACACAGACTTGTCAGTGTACTAAGTGAGAGGCAGAATGGAATGTCAGGGGCAAAGTGGCAGGTGTGGAGGGTGTTTCACCGAGAGATGCCCTCTAGACATCTTTTGTTCTCCCCTTTTGAACAGAAACAGGGTAGAAATTTTTTTTTTTTTCGGGTCTGGGGATGGAACCCAGGGGCATTCAACCTCCGAGCTACAGCCCCTGTCCTATTTTTTATTCTTTATTTTGAAACCGGGTCTCACTGAGTTGCAGAGGGCCTCACTAAGTAGCTGAGGCTGTCCGCTAACCGCGATCCTCCGGTCTCAGCCTCTCGAATGCTGGGATTACAAGCGTGCGCCACCACGCCCGGCAGAAAAAATTTGCTCTAAGGAAAACCACAGTACAAGTGAGTGGCCCAGAACCCCAGAGTCAGGGAGCAGTAGGGTAATGGGCTTGTGGTGAGATAAGGCACGCTGCCCTGCCCAGGAGGGGTTGCCACAGCCGAACATGAGCTGAAACCCGACCTCAGCAATAGCTAGAAGTCTTCAAACAAACAAACAAACAAACGCCTCTTAATTATTCAATGTTTTCCACAACTTAAAAATTTTTTTTAACTGTATAGGCCATATAAAATGGACCAATAAACTGATTATGGTTACTCTACTAGTTTGGTGTTCTCTAAACAGAGGCTTCCTGCTTCTGTAGTCAATCTAGGTTAGGTGAGGACCCCACAGCAAGCACGGGGACTTTCCTTGCCAACCCTCAGATTCTCTGAGTAGGAAAAGCCACAACAGGCTCAGAGCTGCGCTGGCCGCGGGGCCCTGTCCCAGGCAGGTGCTGGCTCCTTGGAGCCATCAGCTGCTCACCCTCCCCAGGACTGCTGCGAGCAGATTCCTCACTCCAGGCAGCTCCTCACTCCTGGCACAGGAGCACATGACAGACGGGGGAAAGAGACGTTAGCCAAAGCCGACTTCCTGATTTAAAAAGTCTCATTTCCCCCCGGGGCTGCCAAATTTAGCACAGTGCCATTCCAGCTGCAAAGCTTCCAAGCCATCTTAGGTAATCACAGCTCTGCGTTCCCTGTGGATCGCTCAAGGAAATGACTCCCAGTACCAATTTCCTACGTGCACCGATTACCCAAAACTGGCCAGGAACGCTCGCCTTCTGTGTTGGGCATCTTGGATTCAGGAACTCTCAAGACAAGCTGCTGACAGCTCGCTGCCAGGGCCCTTTGCCAGTAAGAATGTCCACAAAACCCAGAAATCATAGGTGAGGGTTCCCTACTGAGGCTGACTCCCACCTTCTCAGAAGGCAGATCAAGTGGAGGGCTGGGAATTTAGCCTGGACCAGAGAAAAATAGTGACTGCAAGGCAGGGGTGAGTTGAAAGAGATGACGGCTGTCTTCAAATATCAGAGGGCACACAGAAAGGGCATGGATGTGGTCTGCCTGGCCCCTAATACTAGAGCAAAAACCTAAATGTGAAAAAATGGCATTTAGTTTTTACATAAGGAAAAATTAATTCCATTTAGGATTCTTTTTAAGTACTTAATTTTTATTTTAAGATGATTTTAGATTTACAGAAAAGTAATAAGAAGAATGAATGCTAAGACATTTCATTTACTCTTCACTAAGATTTGCAAACTAACATTTTGCCACATATGCTTTGACATTCTTTCTCTGCTTTTTTTTTTTCTGTTACATTTGAAAGTCAATTGTGGATATTTCTTCCATTGTCCCTAAATACTATGTATTCCACAGAACATACCATTGAAATAATTATCAAAGTGTTAATGATTAAGATAAGTAAATTTAGCTTCTGGATAATAGTCCATATTCAAATAGTTCATACTCTATATTTCATATTCAAATTTCTTTAGTTGTCTCAATAACATCCTTTATTTTTTTCCGGTATAACATCCCATCTAAGACTGTGTATTGCCAGGCATGGAGGCGCACGTTTGTAATACCAGTATTTGGGAGGCTGAGACTGGAGGATTGTGGTTCGTGGGCAGTCTCAGCTACTCAGTGAGGCCCTCCGCAACTTAGTGAGACCTGTTTCAAAATAAAAAATAAAAAGTAGGGCAGGGAGTGTAGCTTGGAGGTCATATGCCCCTGGGTTCCATCCCCAGACCTGCAAAAAAGAAAAAAAACCCTGTGTACTGCTTTCAGCTGTTACTTTGCTTCAGTTTTCTTGAATCGGGACTGTTTCTTCAACTTCATCTTTCATGATACAATGCTTCTGAAGAGCCTCCTTTGAGCTTGCCTGATATTTCCTCTAAATACAAGTTATGCATTTCTTGTACAGATGTGGCCTGAGGGCTGTCTCAGAAGCCTGGGGTAAAGCCAGGCGAGGTGGCACACTCCTGGCATTTGGGAAGCATTCGGGAGGCTGAGGCCAGAGGGTCGCGGTTCGAGGACAGCCTCAGCTACTTAGTGAGGCCCTCTGCAACTCAGTGAGACCCGGTTTCAAAATAAAGAATAAAAAATAGGACAGGGGGTGTAGCTTGGAGGTTGAATGCCCCTGGGTTCTACCCCCAATACTGAAAAAAAAAAAAGAAGAAGCCTAAGAAGCCTGGGGTCTGTGGCCAAGGCTGTCTGAGGCACGATCAGGCTGGCCAGAAGGGGAGTCCTGCTTGGGATGCCAAGTCTGCCCTATCTAATGCCTTCTTGGGTTCTTTAAATTCTTGGATTATGTAGTTCTTTCTCCCTTAAATAATTTTAGCTGGTCTCCAGAACTTGTTGTGAGCACCTCTTCATCAGCTAATCTGCTTTCCTGTCTCTGCTTTGCTCAGGTCACAGTGGGCAGGAAAGTGGTCCAGAAGACAGTGGGAGGTCACCAGCCTGAGGACCACAGCTTGACCACTCATCTGTGTGTGGCAGTAACAAAGATGGGAATGTGCTAGGAAGACTGAGCACAGAGGCTGTGCCTGTGTCCAGGTCTCTTCTTGCCTCTGCAGTCAGAGCTGGATTGCGTTTACTAAAGGAGCCAAGGACCTCAACAAGGGTGAGGCCAATTTCTTTAACGTTCTCAGCTTGTGCATCACTTAGAGTGGCTAGCAGCCCTCCACATCTTCCTGCATCAAATGCAGAAAAGCCAGGGGTGTGCTGCTTCTGGTAGAGAAAGCTGCAGAGAGCTTTCTGATAAACAGACAAATGGAAGTGTTGTGGGGACGGTTCTTCAGGGACATTTTGCTCAGGGCTGGGTCTATGCAGGGGCCAGTGGAGCCCACTGTCTGCATATGCGGGAGTAAATCTAGAGCCTGTCATGTTCTCAGCCTTGTTTTCTGACTCTTACCCAAGCCTGCTGCACATGATTCCCTTGAGAGCCTCACTATGCAGTCCCCTGCTCCCCCTACCTTTGCCAGCATAAGCCAAAATCCTTGGTCTAGGTGGTTTTTTTTTTGTTTTTTTTTTTGTTTTCTCTCTCTCTCTCTCTCTCTCTCTCTGGAACCCAAGGGCATTTGACTTCAGAACTACACCCTTTTATTCTTTATTTTGAAACAGGGTCAGTCTCACTAAGTTGTGGAGGGCCTTACTAAGTAGCTGAGGCTGTTTGTGAACCCGGATCCTCCAGTCTCAGCCTCCCAAATGCTGGGAGGCCACCTTGTGCGCCACCTCACCAGGCTTAGGCTTTCTCTCTACTCTTCTGTGTTCTCTACTCTTGCACCTATCCAGCTGTAGTCTCGCCTCCCCTAGGAAGGTCTCCTTAACCCTTTCCCCCTCCTAGACTATCCTGATTTCTCTGTCCTTAGAACTTCTGTAGTTCAGGTGATCTGCATGGCTCGGTAATACTGAGCACAGGCAGCCTGGTTCAGGGTTTATATTCTTTGAATATGAATAGATACTGCACCAACATCAAAGGATCCCTGTCTAACTTGCAGATTTCATCCCTTACCCCGAGAGGTAACCATCATATTGAAATTGGTGTATAGCTTTCCTATTCATTTTCTTAAATATAAACTTTGTATTTTAGGACAGTTTCAGATTTATAGAAAAATTGTGAAGATATTGCAAAGAGTTTCCATATATCCCACATCCAGTTTCTCCTACTATTAATATCTTACATTAGTATACTATGTGTATTATAATCCATGGGCAAATATTGATACATTCTTGACTATTATCCACGGTTTATTTAGCTTTGCTTAGTTTCCTCCCAATGCCCTTTTTCAATTCCAAAATACTCTTTTAGTTATTCTGTCTCCTTAGGTCTCTCATAACTGTGTCACTTTTTCAGATTCTTTTTTTTTCTTTTATTGGCGGTACTAAGGATGAAACTCAGGGGCATTCTACCTCCGAGCTACACCTCAGCCCTATTTTTTTTAATTCTTTACTTTTGAAACAGGATCTCACTGAGTTGCAAAGGGCTTCCCTAAGTAGTAGCTAAGGCTGTTCACGAACCATGATCCTCCTGTCTCAGCCTCCTGAATACTGGTATTACAAGCATGTGCCACCATTCCTGCCTCATTGTTTTTGATGACTATGGTAGTTTTGTTTTGGTACTGGGGATTAAACACTGGGCCTCATGAATGACAAGCATACACTCTATCACTGACCTATATCCCCAGTCTCAACCTTGATAATTTTTTCTTCTTCTTCTTTTTATTTATTTTAATATTATGGCGATTTATGCAAAATTAACAATGATAATCTCACATAACAGATTCATTTGTCTGATATCAAATTTTTGATCACTTAGAGATAACATTTCAATATTTCTTTCTTGCTTGCTTTCTTACCAGAGGATACACACACACCACACACACACACACACACACACACACATATATTTGAGATGAAACTATCATACATTTTTTTTCAGAAAAAATCTATCCTAACATGAAATATGAACTCTAAACACCCAAAACAATCTCATAAAAGAACACAGCTAGAAGATGTACATTTTCTGATTTAAAACCTTATAAAGCTATAATAATCGAAACAGTGTAGTACTGCTATAAAGGCAGATATATAAACCAGTGGAGTAAAATAAAAAGCCTAGAAATAAATTTTTCCATATATGGTCAAGTTTTTTTTTGAAGATTTAAAGAAGTTTATTAAAAAGATAGAAATAAAGAAGATAGTTACAGTTCCATGCCAGACTGGCATGGGGGGGTAGTGCAAATGAATGCCCCATCAAAGATACAACATGTGGACTGGACTTTTTATACCCATGACCTCCATCTTTTTTACGTAATTCTGATGTAGTAAACATCCCTGTAAGGTTCCTCCCCCTGTAAGTTGTGGCGAGGTGTCTCCTTTCACTAAGGTCGACCCCTCCTCCCACCCTAGCTAGATTAACCAATTATTATGTAAACCTGTCTTTAGAATGAGGATGAGGAAGTCCTAGTTCCCCTCTCCTATAGACTTGGGAATTACCTTTAGCTAGGTTAATTATTGGAATAATTGCCTGCTTCTAGGCAGAAACCAAGTCCTTTCACAGATTTGCCCCTCACCCAATTTTTGGAATTCATAGCTTTCTCAAATCTTCCTAGGCCATTCCCAATATTGCACCCCCCCCCCCCATCTAGTAACTTCCTGACACCTTTCAGGCCAAAGGTAGATACAGAATATACATTTTGACTTTTACAATTTTACAAACATTTAACATGAGCTCAATTTCCATTAATTTTCCCCTCATTTCTATCACATGAATGTATCCCTTAGCAGAGGAATAAGGATGTCAAGTCGGTCATAAACTGCTTCTAGCTGAACAGAGATGAAGTTGGGGGCTCCAGCTTTAGTGTTATACTCATGCAGGGTGGTGGTGAGGGAGTCAGATGGGTGAGTATGTCTCTATAGCCGTCCAAAGGGCTTTGATAGATGGCTTTGTCAGGTTCTGTTTGTAACACCATCTGATGTCTGAAAGCTTCAAACCTATGAGATGACACTCACAATACAGGTTAACCATGAAAAAATAGTACTTAAATGAGAAGTTAAAATCTGTTTTGCTGACTTAGGCTAAAACACACAAAAGTGGATGTATTAAGTTTATTTTGCATGATGTGAATCCAGAAATTAGTGCTGTGGAGACCTGAAATAGGCTTTGGGGCAATTTGAATGAAGATTTTAGATGATTTGATGAGTACCAGGTCACCTGGACAAAATAGGATTTACCCTTTTCCTCTGGCATTATTTGGAGTTTACTTAAAACTTGCTGGTATACTGACAATAGGATAACATTGTTATCTAGGACTATGTCCCAGTCAGAAAAGATCTAAAAGTTTCCCCTGGCATATGAGTGAAACCAAGCTGCCAATCTTCACCTGGACAGGTGTCCTAGTTTGCTTGCCTGGTGGATTTAACAAGCTATTTTTTAAATTAATTTCTAAACCAAATATCAAATCCCTGTATGATACGATTTAGTCTCCTGTAACTTTTTTCTGGTAAACATTTTGAAGCCAGTTTTAAAGAATTTTTACCGACTTTGGAGTCTCTCGATTTCATTGCCAAAAGTAATCCTCTAACCTTTCTATCCATAGTACACCCCTGCTGCTGAACTCTAGCACTTTTCTCTTGGGAATATACAAGTGGTAGGCTTATTAGAAACCTATACCCCTTTTAATAATCCATCTTCATCACATATGTAAACATACCACAAACACTCTGCAACTTACTACAAACACTCTGCAACTTGCTTTAAACCTCTGATTTTCCTATCCTGGTCCTTTCTTTCCCATTTGGGACAATCTTTATAAACAAACAAACATTCCACAAATGCTTTACAACTTACTTTAACCTTCTGATTTTTCTATCCTAGTCCTTTGTTTCCCATTCAGGAAATAAACCTTACAGTATGTTTTCTTAGTTCTTTCATTACAAAAACTTTATACGGACACACTCTTTATATCTATTGTTGTTACATACAAGCAAACCAAACAACCATACCATTTTATAATGTTGTTTAGATACCAGCAGTTTAAAAAAAATTTAAAAGACTTAAGTGTGTCACCAGGCATGGTGGCACACACTTGTAATCCCCGCATTTGGGAGGCTGAGATTGGAGGATCGCAGTTCACAGACAGCCTCAGCTACTTAGTGAGGCCCTCTGCAACTCAGTGAGACCCAGTTTCAAAATAAAGAGTAGAAAATAGGGCAAGGGGTGTAGCTCAGAGGTAGAATGCCCCTGGGTTCTATCCCCAGACCTGGAAAAAAAAAGACTTAGGTGTTATTTTAAACCTTATGAAGTTAAGAGCATTCAAGTCATTGTATTTTGCATTTCCCCAATTTAATAATTGAATTTTAAGACATTAGGTAAATATTACTAGCACTTTAAAACCTTAATTTTGCAGAAGGAATAAAATTAAAGACAATGCATATCATATTTGATCGCACCCCCTAATAACTGTATTATAAATTATAACAGAAAACCAAGACATCAGATGAACATCACTAGTGTCTCCAACATTAATTTTGTCAAAGAAGGAAATAACTTTATTTAATCACATCTCACAGGGGTCTAATTGGACAGCTTTTCTGAAGTTACTCTTTTAGCTGAGACTGATTGAGATAAAAAAATCTTTAACAATAACTTTACTGTAGCCAGCAAAAGGAGAAAACAAAGTTGGTTTCTTGAGAGGAGCTGAAGTCTCTAGCTTAAATGATAATTGGAGAATTGGAGGTCATCCTGGAGGCCGTGGGCTGAGTATTGGGTAAAAAAAGTAGTTTGGGGGGCTGGCCTGATCTGCCTTTCACCCTAGCAAAGGTTTTGGACCTTGGGCTGGGAAAGGAGGGTAACACCTTAAATCTGGCCTTCTGAGATCTCACTGTGATTGCCTAAGGCTCTTTAGTCTTAACTCAGGTGGTGGGAGTTGGGAGGAATCACTGAGAACCTAGGTCTGGGGACCCCAGATCCCTCTGGAACTTGGGGAGCTCAGCTGTTTAATGGTCCCCCTTTGTTCCATGAGCCAGGCCTCAGAAGGCCCTTTTTGGCCTCATGGTTGAGGGCATTTACACCAGAGATGCCCTTGTTCTTCACCCCTAAAACAGACTTGAGCCTATGCTTCTGTGCTTAGCCAGAGTTCTTTCATGGCTTTTGCCTCTCTGTCTTTCCCATTTCAAGTCCCTGTTAAACCAAATTGGCAGCCTGCAGTAGTAGTCTTTGTCTTAAGAATGGCCTCCGCTTCTACTGGATAAAAACTTGACTAAGACTGCCAGCACCTATTGTTTGAGTTGGTGATGTAGCCTTACACTCAGCCCTTCAGAAAGAACTGCATATGGACAGATAGAACTCTAAACTCTCCCTCCCCACCCTATTGTAGCCAAGGCTGCCACAATTGTTTCAACCCTGCAATCCTTAAAGAAATCTGGGTGGTCTCGATGGTTAAAGAACAGCTGAAGATAAGCTACTTTCATCTATCTTTCCTCCTTTTTACAAAATAGATCTAGTTGCCAAATTGTGTTATAATTTAAACCTCCCTGATGGGGCCACGAGTCTCTGTCCCCGTGGTGCATACTGTGACCATACTTGGGTGCAGAAAAAAATGAGAGCTTTCTTTAGCATTTTGATATCAAACTTTTCCCAGTTTTGGAGAACACATGTGAGTGGAGATCCGGCTTTCACTTTGGATTGCTGGGATCCCACTTGAGAGAGGAAGGGTGGGGTTTTAGTGGCCTGTCTGGGCAAGGTCGCCCCCTCTTCTCAGAGCTTTCCAATCTAAAACCAATTACCCTAGCATTTAGGATATTCCTGGAATCACATTTTAAGACAGAAGGAGGTCTGCATGGCCTTTCTCTGTCTGGATGAGGTTCCCTGCACCCCTAAAGCTAGGAGCCCAGTAGGGGCATCCAGCTGGGATGACATGGAGCAGTTATGGCCTCACCATCCACCAGAAAGCCAGTGCAAGCTTGAAGTTTAGCCACTCCCTTCTGCCTTGCAGCTGAGCTTTCATCTGCCTGTCCCTTCTCTCAATGAGGTTTTCTAGCTGAAAATATTGCCATTAAAAAAAAATCTTATTAATTTGCTTCCCTGAGAATATCTTTCAATTTCTGAAGGGGCCTAAAAATTCCAAGCTGCCAGCAGTCGGGTGTGACCTCCTCCTGAGCTTCCTCCTCTGAGAGCTTTCTTATGCAAATGGAACTGTAACTGCCTGCTGAATGCCTGACAATGCCTCCTGAGTGTGGCCATTCACCTAGCAGACCTGCCTGGCAGTTATCTGGCTAAAACTTTTGTTGTGATTTGTTTCTGGTGGTACTGGGTTCTTGGAAGCCCTTCTACCTCCGGGCTACACTCCCAGTCCTATTTTTACATTTTTATTTGGAAACAGGGTCTCCTAAGCCAATGGATGTGGCTGGCTTCGAACCTGCGCGATCCTCCTGTCTCTGCCTCCCAAGCGCGGGGATTACAAGCGTGCGCCACCACGCCCGGCTGGCTAAAACTTTTGACATAGGCTTTTTCTCGAGCTCTTGGAGAAGCTTACTCATCCAGGCTTCCAATAACTGCTGGGGGTTCGGAGCTACTGCACATGGCTGCGGTTGCCAATGGCAACACTTTCTACATACTGCCGCTAAAAACAAGCTAGCTTATCTCCCTAAAACCTGTTTCAAACTACCGGAAAAAAAAAAAAAACAAAAAAAAAAACTTACTACCATTTTAGAAATGGGTGCTGGCTGGCATCTCCTGTTTGGGGAGCTTTCTGAAGGTGGGCCATGGGCATTTCTTTTTAGATTTAACATTGTATATGGCTTTTAAAAGAGAGTCCCATCTATGATGTGGGCAGAATGGATGGGCACTCATTAGGTCTATCATGCCTACACAATTTAATGGGGAATTTTCCCCTCCCCTGGAGTTTCTGCTGTAGCTAGTCTGTGGCAGGGGGATCTCCATGGTTCTAGAGAGCCCATTGGCACCAGCAATCCAGTCATCCGCCAGGATCTGGTCCTGTTTGGGGGAGGGTTACTGACCTTCAAGATGCAGTGGCTTTGGGGCCACCATTGGCTGGAGTTGCCTTTGGCTGGACAGATAGCCTCACATGGGTGGCAAATATGTTATGGTTTGAGATGATATGGTTTTGGGGAAACTGTCCATGGGGACCACTGTTAGGGTCCCGGACACAGTTTCCCTCAAACCACAAAAAAAACCCAAACAGAAAAACTGCAGGTTCTTGTCCTGAGCTAAGGCTAAATACACATTAGCCTGGACTCTTGCTGAAGATTTAAAGACGTTTATTAAAAAGATAGAAAAATACAGAAGATAGTTACAGTCCCATGCCAGAATGGCATGGGGGGATGGTTCAAATGAATGCCCACCCGTCAAGTTATTTTTGACAAGGTTTCCAAGAACATTTGGTGAAGGAAATAATAATCTTTTCACTGAATGTTGTTGAAAAATAATAATTACACGACAAAGAATAAAATTGGACCCTTACCTAACACCATTTACAACTATTAACTCAAAATAGATAAAAGACCTAAATGTAAATCTTAAGACTATAAACTTTTAGAAGAAAACCTGGATCATAAAACTTCACAACATTGAAATTGGCAGTGATTTCTTGGATATGATTCCAAAGGCACAGGCAACAAAAAAAATAAACAAACTTCATAAAAAATTAAAGTATTATACATCCAAAGACAATGTAAACAGAATGAAAAGTTACTGATAGAATGGGATAAAATATTTCCAAATGCTATATCTGAAGGTATATTAATATTCCAAATAGAAATCCTAAAAATTGGCAACAATAAAATCAAACAATACAATTTAGAAATAGGTAAAAAACTAAAATAGATAATCTCCAAATATTTTTATATGACCAATAAATACATGAATATCACTCATCATTATCATAATATGACTAACCATTAAGGAAATACAAATAAAAACTATAGTGAAATACTACTTCACATTTGTTAGGATGGCTACTTAACATGAATTACCTTGCTCCAGCCCTTTACCTTGAGTTTGTTACTCTCTTTACTTGTAAAGTGTGTTTTTTTGTAAGCAGGAGATGGATGGATTCTGGTTTTTAATCCATTTTGCCATTTTGTCTTTTTATTGGGGGAATTGAGGCCATTTACATTCAGTGTGATTATTGAGAAATAACTTTTAATTCCTAACATGTTAAGATTTTATTTCTCTTTGAAATACTGTTTATTCTTCTTTGCTTAGTTGTCTGCTGGATGGAAAATCTTGTTTCTCTGGTTCTGGTGTGTACTACCTATTTCTTCTTTATAGTTCATCTCTTTTGAGTATTTTCTCTAGCTCTGGTTTTGAAGACATAAATTCCTTCAGTTTCTGTTTGTCATAGAAGCTTCTTATTTCCCCATCTAATTTGAAAGATTGTTTTGCTGGGTAGGATTTTTGGCTGGAAGTTGTTTTCTTTCA
Source organism: Muscardinus avellanarius (assembly GCF_963383645.1). Taxonomy (NCBI): domain Eukaryota; kingdom Metazoa; phylum Chordata; class Mammalia; order Rodentia; family Gliridae; genus Muscardinus; species Muscardinus avellanarius. The sequence continues at coordinate 37,759,743 of NC_137796.1, forward strand.
GAGTTTGGAATATGTTACTCCAAGCCCTTCTGGTTTTCATAACTTGGTTTGGGGTTTGGGAAGTCTGGAGTGATTCTAATTGGTTTTCCTCTGAATGTCACTTGGCATTTTGTTTTTGTTGCCTTTAAGATTCTCTGGTTGGCTTCTACATTGGTCATTTTGACAATTATGTGGTGTGGGGAACCTCTTCTCTGATCTTGTCTAAAGGGAATTCTTTAAGTTTTCTGGACCTGTGTATCGACCACTTGCTCTATGTTTGAAAAATTTTCTGCTATTATTTCTTTGAAGAGATTATTGATCCCTTTGGTTTAACCTTCTTTTCCCTCCTCTATTCCAATTATTCTTAGGTTAGCTCTCTTAAAATGGGCCCATATTTCTTCAATGTCAGATTCTTGCTGCCTAATTTTTTTTCTTAGTTATAAATTATGTGTTTGTTTTTGGAGTGATAATCTTCTAGGAGTGAGATTCTATTCTCCATGTGGTCTAATTGATTGTTTATAGTTTGAATTGATGCCTTTACTTCAATTATTGCATCCTTTATTTCTTTTAGACTCAATTCTTTTCAAAGGACCTGTGATATTTGTACAGTTATATTCCTGATTTGATCTTCTGGAGATCTCTGAATTTCTGTGTTATCAGGTTCTGATATTATGGGGTTGTGGGCATTCATTGTTCTATTTTTTTTCCTCTTTCCTATGATTTCAGAAGTTTGTGCCTTCTCTGGGTTCTTCCTTAGGTCACCACGACTTCACTTAAGGTGCTTTGGATCTTGAGTTTGTGATAATCTTAGTGGCCACTACTCCTTTACTGGGTTGTATCACAAAGTCTCAGACCCAGGGAGTTAATCAAGGCTGCAGAGATCGTGGGGGTGCCGAGCTGGGCATTTTTCCATGGAGATCTGCAACTAGGGTGTGGTATCTTTGTCATCACTACTCCTTCACTGAGTTGGACTGCAATATCTCAGACACAGGGAGATTATCAAAGCTGCACAAGTCCCTCGGGGTGCAGTGCTGGGATTTCTTCTTTAGGGCTCGCAATTTCACTTACGGTTGTTGTGTGTGCTGTTCTGGAGCTGTCGCAGGTGTGGTGAACTTGCCACTGCTGCTGGCAATATGGTGCCACTACCATGTCCTTGGCCATGAGGCTGGCATATTTCTTTTCTGGTTTTGAGCTCCGTTCTGAGTCCCTGGAAGGTGTGATGAGTTTGGCCACTGGGAGTTTTAGACGTTCTTTGCGCTGAAAGAACTGCTGAATTACACCTGAATGATCTGCAGCTACGCACTTCAGCAACTTGTTTACCTTTCCTCTCTGGAGCCTGGTGCTATGAGGCAAGATGGTGCCAGCATGGCTCCACTGCCAAAACGCGGGCTGGTTTCTTCTCTGGTCTCTGGTTTTTATTTTAATCTTCTCTTTCTCTGTCCCGTGTGTTTACATTTTTTTATTTCTCTGCTGTTTAGTGTTTTCTGGCTATGAAAAGTGCTGATTTTGTGGCAATAGAGATTGAGTGTTAGCAGGACTCATAAACGCTGCTTTTCTCAGTCACCATCTTCCCGGAAGTCTCAACCCTGTAATTTTAAGAGCAGTAATAAGAATGACCCTCAATTGGTATTTGCCTCATGTATGTCTCATAATTAGACAGGAATTACATGTTTTTGGGAGGAAGATTGCAGGGTAAAGTGCCATTTGGGTAGTATCATGTCAAGAGTATGTACTCTTCATGTGACTTAGTCACCACTGATGCTGACCTTGATCTTCTGGCTGAGGTGATGACTGCCAGATCTCTCTACTGTACCGTTAGTATTCTTTTCTTTTCCACATTGTACTTTACTTTTGAAATTATGATATTCTAGTTGTTTCTCACCAGAGTTATGGGGTGAGAATCCTGATACTGCTATACATGGATACTTAATTGGACAATTAAGTAAGTGGATGTTGGATAGTGAGAGTCAAGTTTTTCATTTTTAGATGTGGAGTTTGTAGATAAGCAAGGCTAGGATGCTGAAATTATGATAATTATGGCAATGGATTAAAGTTGGAGAATCAATATGAACAAGCGCTTAGCTTAAAATAGATACATATAGATATAGAAATATTTATAGCTATGTATATATACACTTGTCTATACACATATGTACATATCCTTGCCCTGTCACCTGAGAGGGCATGGAATCAGCAGCACTCCAAAAGCAGAGAGCAAACCTAGTGCCCAAATCTCTACTTTTGTCACATCTCAATGTAGCTCAGGGTGATAGGGACATCATGCACCATGATCCTCCTGGCTCAGCCTCCTGAATGCTGGGATTACAAGCATGCACCACCACACCTGGCTCACTTTGTGAGCTTTCTGTTGGCTTCCTCTCTATTCCCTTCACTTCCCCATACGTGATATTGAGATTGGCATTGGTAATTTCATATACTTACATAACGTCAGTGGAAATGTTTTCTTCATTAATTCTCCCCCCACTCCCCTAAACTCCCTCCATTGATCCGCTGGGGTTTCTTCTCCATTATCTCAGGCCTCTTTTGTATCCCAATTACTCCCTAGCTTCTGCATAAGAGAGAAAACACAGGATCCTTCACTTTCTGTGACTGGCTAATCTCACTTAACAATATTCTCCAGGTCCATCCATTTTCCTACAAATGACGTAATTTTGTTCTTCTTTACTGCTGATTAGAATTCCATTATGTGTATTCCATAATTTTGCTGTTCTTCATTGCTGAGTAGAAGTCCATTGTATATATCCCATAATTTTATTCTTTTTAATTGCTGAGTAGAATTCCACTGTGTGTATATCCTATAATTTTGTAATCCATTCATATGTTGATAGACATTTAGGTTGATTCCATAATTTGGCTATTGTGAATTGTGCTGCTATAAACAGGGATATGCATATATTACTATAATATTCTAATTTCAGCCCCTTTGAAAAGATATCCAGGAATAGTATTGCTGATCATATGGTAAATCCACTCCCAGTTTTCTGAGAAATCTCAAACTATTCTCCATAGTGGCTGCAGTAATTGGAAATTCTAGCAACAGCATAAGTTCCTATTTCCCCACAACCTTCCTAGCATGTATTATTGTTTAAATTCTTTGGGGTTTTTTTTTTTGTGATACTGGGAATTGAACCCAGAGGTATTCTACCTCCAAGATAAACCCCCAGATCAATTTTATTTCTTATTTGGAAATAGGGTCTTACTAGTTTGCTGAAAGCCTCACTAAATTGCTGGGGTTATCCTTGAAACTGTGATCCTCCTGTCTCAGCCTCCCAAGTACTAGGATTACAAGCATGTGCCACCATCCTGGGCTTATTTGAATTCTTCATGATTGTTATTGTAATTGGGGCTAAATGAAATTTCAGTATAGTTTTAGATTGCATCTCCCTAATTACTAATAATGTTAATTCTTTCTTTCTTTCTTTCTTCCTTTTTTTCCTTAGGTACTGGGGATGGAACCCAGGGACATTTTACTTCCAAGCTACACCCCAAGCCCTATTTCTTTCTTTCTTTTTTCTTTCTTTCTTTCTCTCTTTCTTTCTTTCTCTCTCTCTTTCTTTCTTTCTTTCTTTCTTTCTTTCTTTCTTTCTTTCTTTCTTTCTTTCTTTTTTCTTTCTTTCCTTCTTTCTATTTTTTGGTTGTACTGGGGTTCCTGGAAACCCTTCTACCTCTGGGCTACACTCCCAGACCTATTTTTATATTTTTATTTGGAAACAATGTCTCTTAAGCCAGCATGGCTGGCTTCGAACTATCTCTGCCTCCCAAGTGCAGGGATTACAAGCATGTGCCATCACACCTGGCTTTTTATTCTTTATTTTGAAACAGGGTCTAACTGAGTTGCAAAGGGCCTCACTAATTAGCTGAGGCTGGCCACAAACCATGATCCTCCAATCTCAGCTTCCCAAATGCTGAGATTACAAGCGTGCACCACCATACCCAGCTAATTTTTTCATATATTTATTGTCCATTTGAATTTCTTCTTTTGTAAAGTCTCTGTTTAATTTAATTGCTTATTTTTGATTAGGTTATTTTAATGTTTGTATATTATAGATATTAGTCCTTAATCAGAGGAAAGGCTGGCAAAGATAGTCTCCCATTCTGTAGACTCTCTTTTCAGATTCTTGATGGTTTTCTTTGCTGAACAGAAACTTTTTAATTTAATTCCATCCCATTTGTTAATTCTTGTTTTAATTTTCTGGACTTTGGTGATCTTATTTGAGGAAGGGTCTACTTGTGTCTCTATGTTAGAGTGTTGGTCCTGTGCTCTTCGTTATTAATTTTAAAGTTTCTGGTCTAATTCTCAGGTCTGTTTTCCATCTTGAGTTGACTCTTGTACAAAGTGAGAGGTTGGGATTTAATTTCATTTCTACAAATGGATAACCAGTTTTCCCAACACCATTTGTTGAAAGGGTTGTTTTTTCTCTAACATATGTGTTTGACACCTTTGTAAAAAAATAAATTGGCGTAAGTGTAAAATTTATTTCTATGTCTTCTGTTTCATTGGTCTATGTGTCTGTTTTTGTGCCACTACTATGCTGTTTTTATTAAAAACTGTAGTAAAATTTGAAGTCAGGTGTTGTGATGCTTTCTGCATGGTTCTTATTGCTGGGAATTGCTTTGGCTATTCTGGATCTTTTGTTTTTCCATACAAAATTTAGGACTGATTTTTCTAGCTCTGTGAAGACTGACATTGATATTTTAGTAGAGTGAATTGAATCTGTAGATCACTTCTGGTAGAATGGCCATTTTGATAATATTTATTCTGCCTATCCAAGAGCATGGGAGATCTTTCCATCATCTAAGATCTTCAATGTTTTTTTTATAGTGTGTGTGTGTGTGTGTGTGTGTGTGTGTGTGTGTGTGTGTGTGTTACTGGGGATTGAACTCAGGGCATTCTACCTCTGAGTTACACCCCTATCCCTTTTTAATTTTTATTTTTTTGGTACTGGGGATGGAACCCGTGACACGGTACCTCCGAGCTACACCTTCAGCCCTATTTTTAGTCTTTTTAATTTAATTAATTGATTAATTAATTAATTATTTTTTGTGTCACTGGGGATGGAACCCAGGGACATTTTACCTCTGAGCTACACTATCAGCCCTATTATTTATTCTTTATTTATTTCTTTACTTTTCTTTCTTTTTTCTTTTCTTTTCTTTTCTTCTTTTTTTTTTGGGTGGTACTGGGGGTGGAATCCAAAGGCCTTCTATCTCTGGGCTATACTCCCAGCCCTATTTTATGCTTTATTTGGAAACAGGGTCTTACTAAGTTGCTGAGAGCCTCACTAAGTAGCTGAGGCTGGCTTTGAACCTGTATGATCCTCCTCTCTCAGCCTCCCAAGTGCGGGGATTACAAATGTGCACCACACCCAGCTTTGTTCTTTATTTTTGAAACAGGGTCTCGTTAAGTCATGGAGGGTCTCACTAAGTAGCTGAGGCTGTCTGTGAACCATGATCCTCCAGTCTCAGCCTCCCAAATTCTGGGATTAACAAGTGTGTGCCACCCTACCTGGATATTTTTTATTTTTGAAACAGGGTCTCACTAGGTTGCTGAGGCTGGCCTTGAACCCATGATCCTCTTGTTTCAGCCTCCCAAGGACTAGGATTACAAGCACGCCTGGCTTATAGAGTTTTAAACATTTTCATTGTAGAGGTCTTTTACCTCCTCGGTTAGATTTATTTCCAGCTATTTTGTGTTTTTGAGTTTATTGTGAATGGAATTGTTTTCTGGATTTTTTTTTTTTGCAGTGAATTTGTGGTTAATAAAAAAAAAACTACTGATTTTTATTGATAGATTTTTGTATCCTGCTATTTTGCTGAATTTGTTTTTTAGGTCTATATGTATTTTGGTTACATTTTCTGGATCTTCTAATCATAGAGTCATGTTATTGCAAGTAGAGATAACTTCAGTTCTTCTTTTCCTATTTGTATTCCTTTGATTTCCTTATCTTGCTTTTTTGCTTTGGCTAGAGTTTTGAGTACTACATTGAAAAGGAGTGGTGATAGTGAACATCCTTGTCTAGTTCCTGATTTTAAAGGAAATTTTTACAGTTTTTACCCATTAAATATGATGTTGACTTTGGGTTTATTGTATATTGCCTAAGATAAGTTCCTTCTATTTCAACTTTATGTAGTATTTATAATATAAATAGGTTTATAATATAAATGTTTATAATATAAACATTTTGTCAAATGTTTTTCAGCATTTACTGAGATGACCATGTTTATTTTGTCCATAGTTCTATTTATGTGGTGAATGACATGTATTATTTACATATGTTGAACCAGCCTTGCATCCCTAGGGAAAAAACCCAACTTGGACATGATATACAACTGATATAGTTTTGAATATGTATTGCTAGTATTTTTTTAGATATCTAGATTTTTTGCATCTATGCTTATCAATAATATTGATCTATAATTTTCTTTTCTTGAGGTATCTTTATTTGGTTTTTTCTTAAGGGGATACTTCATAGAAGGATTTTGGAAGAATTCCGTATCTTTCTATTTCATTGAATAATCTGTGAAGGACTGGTTTAGTTCTTCTATAAAGGTTTTATAGTATTCATCTGGGAATCCATCTGGACCTGGACTTTTCTTTTATGGAAGGCTTTTTATTGCTGGGTCTATCTATTTACTTGTTATTCACTAGTTTAGGTTTTCTATATCCTCTTGGTTACATTAGATAAATTGTATATGTCTATAAATCTCTCAATTTATTTTATGTTTTCCAGTTTATTGGAGTATAAACTTCAAAATAGTTTCTGATGATCCTCTGGATTTCCCTGCTGCTTGTGGTTATGTCTCCTTTTTCATTTCTTATTTTAAAAATTTGGGTCGAGCAGGGCGTGGTGGTGCATGCTTGTAATCCCCACACTTGGGAGGCAGAGACAGGAGGATCACGTAGGTTTGAAGCCAGCCACGTGCGCTGGCTTAGGAGACCCTGTTTCCAAATAAAAATGTAAAAAAAAAAAGGTCTGGGAGTGTAGCTCGGAGGTAGAAGGGCTTCCAGGAACCCCAGTGCCACAAAAAAAAAAAAAAAAAAATTGAGTCGAGGCTCCCCCCACAAATAACAATTTTTGTTTTGTTGATCTTTTGTGGTTTTTTTAGTTTTTTTCCGTAACATTAATTTCTGCTCTGATTTTAATTATTTACAGCTTTCTACTTGCTTTGGAATTAGTCTGTTCCACTTGCTTTTTTTTTGTCTCCATTCACATGGAATATCTTTTCCTATGAAATCTTTGCCAGTAATATGATTTTCTTGCAAGCAGCATATAGTTGGTTTATAATCTTTAATCCACATTTTGCATTTTAATTAAGGCATTTAGAGCATTGATATTCAATGTTATTATTGAGAGATATTTTATTTTCTGTCATTTTGAGTTATATTTTCTGTTCGATATAGTGTTATTCTTTTCTTCACTTAGTTGTTCACCTGGTGGAATTCATTCCTTGTCTGTTTTTGGTATTTATATCTTGTTTCTTTTTTTTACATATTTTTTCCAGTGCCAGCTTGGTAGTCAATGATTTTTTTTAAGTTTCTGCCTATGTTTGAAGGTCTTTTCTTTCTCCTTCAATTTTGAAAGATATCTTTTCTAGACATAACAGTCTGGGTGGAAGTTGTTTCTCAGAGTTTGGAGTACATCCTACTAGCCATCCTGGCTTTCAGGATTTAGGTTGAGAAGTCCAGAGTGATTTTTATTATTTTGTCCCTGAATATCACCTGTCCTTTTGCTCTCAATGCAAATGCTCTCAATGCAAAAGTTTCTTTCCTTGACTTCTATGTTAGTCATTTTTATTATTATGCGGTGTGGAGAAGTTCTTTGATCTTCTTATTAGGTTTCTGAATGTCCTCTGTATGTCGATGTTCATCTCATTTTTTATATTTGGGAAGTTGTCTGGTAGTATTTTCTGCAGAGGTTTCTAATTACCTTGGTTTTTGCCTCTAGACCTTCTTCAATGACTATTGTCTGTAAGTTAGGTCATTTCATATTATCCCAGATTTTTTGGATGCTCTGTTCATATTGTCCTATTGTCTTCTCTACATTTTTGACTGTGTGGTCAGTTTTTAATGAGCTTTCTTCTAAGAATGAGACACTATTTTTCATGTGGTTTAGTCTGCCAGTGATGGTTTCTGTTGAGGACTTTATGTTTTGTTTATTGTCTCCTTTATTTTGTTCAGGGTCTCTTTTTGATTCTTATTTAGAGCCTTAATTTTTATTGATATGATCTTTTATATCCTGTACCTTTCTCTGGCTTTATTTCTAAGTATTTTGATCATATTGAAAATAAAATTTTTGAATTATCCTTCTGGCATTTTTTGGAGCTCTGTATTAGTGATCATCATTGTGGAGTTCTTAGTTCTTATGTTTTCAGGATTCATAGGTTTATATCTTTGTTGTGTTAGGTTGATATCTCTGTTGTGTTGTCATCCTCTTCCTCTTTGTGTGGGAATCCTATGTCTATTTGTTGTCTCTGTATAATAAGTTCTATTCTAAGTATATGTATTTTTCTTAATGAATCTCTTTCATATAATCAGGATTTTGAGTTAGTCACCCAGAACCTCTTTAACAGGATATACTACATAGCCAGTGCAGGCAAAGAGCAGTCTCTGATTGGCTGAAGGCCACCTTGTTCACTGGGCCCAAACTGAGCAGGGCCATAGAATAAAAAATTCTGAGCCTGCGATCCATTTGGCTGAGTTTTAATGCCACAAGGACACCAGTGCTGCCCTATTGATTGTGATCATGTGAAACTCTGAGGGCTGCTGGCATCTGGCCTCCGTGGTCACTCCACTCAAACGTGGCAGGGATAGAAATTATGTTGTTCTGAGTCTGTGGCTTGGCTGGTTGTGCTTTATTGTGCCAGGGACACCACCATTGCTTTGTCGGTTGAAAATATGTGAAACCCTATGAGAAGCTGGCATCTGTGCTCACCAGGCACAAAATCTGCTTACTTAGAGATTGTAGCATTTCTAGCCTGTGGCATATATGAGTTAAATTGTCCCAGGGATACCAGTCCTGCTCTGCTAGCTGCAGTCCTATAAAATCCTGCTGGCTCCTGGCCTCTCTGCTTGCAGGGCCAAAATTCCACCAGGAGAGACATTGTACCATTCAGAACCTGGGGCATGAGTGGCTAAGTTATTTAGGCCCAGGTACACCACTGCTACTATGGCAGCTGTGAACATGTGAAATCTTGCCAGCTGCCAGCCTTGGTACTTGTGGCACCCAAATACTGTTGGCTGAGAGTTTATAAAAGCCTTCTGAGCCTGTGGCATAGTTGGCTGAGTTATTTAACCCTACACACATCTGGTTATCCTGCAGTAATCACTGGAGACCCTTCATGGTGGGGCCAACTGCTGATTCTAGGTCCTGCTCCAGCATGCCTAGGGGTGTTTGCTAATTCACATTTATGCTGTATACAGCCTCTGGCCCCATCTTCAAATAGTTTGCATACGCGCAGACCCCATGCCTTTGGTTATTGTCATGCAAGTCCCTGAAGCCATGCAGGATCCCACTGGGACAGTTTGTGAACTCATTGTCTCAATGATCCTGGTTGTAGCCACTCAGTTATCAGCAGGAAGGGTCTGTAATTTCTTGGTCCCAATGAGTTTACTGCAGCCACAGAAATTCACTGGGTGGTTTAGCTGAACAGTGTGGAGATTCATGGTGGTCTTAACCCAGCTAGTTGTAGCCATTTGGGTTCTGGCAGGAAAGGTCTGTTGTGTCTTGGTCCTGTTGAGTTTAGCTGCAACAATAGGAGTTAAGTTTGGCTGGGAAAACTGGAGATTTGTAGTCTTGAAGTTTTTGAGCAAGGATAGAAAAATGTGATTTTTTTTTTTTTTGGGTGTGTGTTGGTTCTTTGCAATCAGTGGCTAAATATAATTTAACTTCTTTTTTATTGGAGCTGATTTCCAAAAGTTTCTGGATTCCAGGAACCACCAACTCTGCTTACCAGATGAGATACTTGGAGCACTTTTCAGTCCTCTGCTCTTTGTGCTGCTTCCAGTTCAACTAGATTTTAATTGTCTTTTGCTGTTGAGTTCTGACTGCTTTTCTTCTCTTGCCAAGAAGCAGTCTTCTCACTAGTTAAGTTCTAAGTCTCAGAGCAACCGAAATGCCTAACTTCATCTATTTTGCCAACTTCAATCCCCCCAGATATTGGTTTTTAATACCATTTTCCAATAAAAGGAATCATGTGTACCTGGAGTAGTGAAGTTATATTATAAATATAGCTACTTTTATATAAAATATATTATTGTTTTATAAATGTGAACTTTGTACAGTTGTATCACCATGTATTTATTTTTCTGTAATTTGTTCCCCTCCTCTCAATTTATCATGTATGATATCCACATAAGTTGATATGGGGACTTGGGTCACTAATTTTTAGTGTTGAATAGTGATATAATGCATTCAAATTATGGAATTTGTTCATCTATTTTCCTGTTCACAGATATGTTTTAAAGAGAGCTGCTGAAAATATTCTTGTAGAGGGGCTACAAGGATATTTTTATATGAAATTCCACCCTTTGTGGATTGATTTCTTGTATTTTTCTAGATTAAATTCTGTGTTGACTTAAGTAAATATAAAAGAACAGAGGCAGGGGAGAATTTGTGAGGAGAATGGAACAGAGCTTGGAAAGTTTATGGCCACTTTGTATGTGACTGCTTGAACAGGCAGAACTCCTGGAGATGGATAGCCAGCTTTTTAGTAAGATTATCTTTAACTCAGCCAGATAATGCCAAATTGCTTAACCAATTAGTTATGCAATTTATATTTCCACCAACAATGTTTAAGAGTGTCTAGGCTCTCTATGCAAAGACTTGTGACTTTTTTTTTTTCAGTACTGGGATTGAACCCAGGGCATTCTACCTCTCAGCTACACCTCCAGCCCTATTTTATTCATTATTTTGAAATAGAGTCTCACTAAATTGTAGAAGGCATCACAAATTGCTGAGGCTGGCCGTGAACTGGTGATCCTCCTGTCTCAGCCTCCCAAGTACCAGGATTACAAGCATGTGCTATCACATCTGTCTCAAGACTTGTGATTTTTATATTGCCTGTCTGAAGGATGACAAATGGTTGTTTCTATGGTTGTGGTTTTAACTCACAATTTCCTGGTTCTTAGAAATTAAGCATATGTTTTTATGTTTATTTGGCTCATCTGTCAATTAACTGGTTATATCTGTTTCTCTCTTTTTTAATTGGTTATTTTTGTTATTGCTATATTAAAAATCTTTATATATTCTGCATACCAATTCTTTGTAAAGAGATTACATTTATACCACCATGTTTCTTCTCTTTTTAATCCTTTAAAAATTCTGCCTTCTGACTTACAGAAATTCATAGTATCAACATAGATGAATTTATCAAGCTTTTATCTAATGATTCTTTTTTGAACTTTCTTCAAGAAATTCTTTGCTATATAAAAATCATAAATATATATATATCTATGTAATTAATTTTTACTGTTAGTATGGTATTTCCTTATATAGTCTTTTACTTTCAACATTTATATTTAAAATATACCTTTTATTTTATTGGTATCATTGGATATTGCTTTTTTACTTTAGTCTGTCCATCGTGTTTTTGAAAGGGAGATATGGGGATTAAATCCAGGGGCATTATACCTCTGAGACATACCTCCATACTTTTTTTAAAAAAATATTAAAACAGCATTTCACTAAGTTGTTGAAGCTGGCTTCAAACCTATAACCCTCCTCTAGCAGCCTCCAACCTACTGGGATTATAGGCATGTGCCACCATGCCCAGGTAACAGTCTTTGTTTTTTAACTAAAATTTTTAGGCCATGTATATTTATTATAATTATTGATATGGTTGAATTTAAGTCTGTTGGCTTGTTCTGTCATATATTCGTATATTTATCCCTCTACTTTTAATCTCTTTTTTCCTCCTTGCCTTTCTGTTTTGTAGTTAATCTACTATTTTCCATTTTACTACCTTGATTAACTTCTTAGCTTGAACCCTCATTTGAGTATTTTTTTCCAGGTTTAATACTATGCTATGGTTTTATTTTATAATGTGAACTATTGTGTGCTTATTTCTCCTTTGTGAAGAAGTATTTGTGCCTTAGACTTCTCTCATAATTAGCATTATTTATCTTTTTTTTTTTTGGTGGTACTGGGGTTCCTGGATGCCCTTCTACCTCCGGGCTACACTCCCAGACCTATTTTTACCTTTTTATTTGGAAACAGGGTCTCCTAAGCCAGCGCGCGCTGCTGGCTTCGAACCTGCGTGATCCTCCTGTCTCTGCCTCCCAAGTGTGGGGATTACAAGTGTGCGCCACCATGCCCGGCTCATTATTTATCTTTTTGATAAACAAATATTAAACATCTAGTATGTTTAGGAATTGGGCTGGGTGTTGGGAATACAGTAGTGAACAAGAAAGACATGAATCCCATGGTATGTCTGGATAAACAGAAGAATAAGTAGGGAAGTTTTCTCAACAAAGGCAAAATCTGAAATGAGTCTCAAAGGCCAAACAGAAATTGATCAAGTGAAAGGCATGATACAAGATTGTACCAGGTTGTGGCAGAGGTGAGAACCAAGGCCTAAAAGGCCTAAAGGCAAGAGGAATCAGCATGTTGTTCAGGGAATGTTAAGATGCTTAGCATGGCTGCATCTCAGTGCATGGCTCAAAGTAAGAGTGGAGTGTACAGTAGGGTACAGGTTAGAGACCATTTAGGATTTTGTTTGCTAACTTCTACTATTCTAGTTGAATCAAGATCTAGAGTTGGATCAATAGTGTCCATGTTGTTAGGATTCATTAACCAGTCATTGAATGATTGAAGAAATTTTGAGAACTGCCTATAAACATGTACTTCCTCCAGCAGACTATAGTGTTTTAGTTTTCACTTTGGAGGATTCATCCTTTTGAAATAAAGACATTTTGATTTTCAAATCCTTTTGTAAAAATACTCCAGAGTAGTGTGAGATAGGCAATGGATTCCCCTGTGTTACTAGTGAAGGGAGGGACCTCATTCTCCCTGGGTCTAGGCTGTACCAGATGAGATGGTGGTGCTCATTCTCTGTATACTCTTGAGTAAGTCTTCCCCCTTTCTGGAGCCCTGTTTTCTTTTCTTTATAATGAGGCATTTATAAAAGCTTACATCTGAGGACATTCCAAGCTCAGTCACGCTAATATACTTAACAGCCATTAACATTTTGATGGGAATTGGTTTATTCAATGTTTCTAACCACAAGAACTTAGACAGAGAACTCATAGGGATGTGATCCCTGTATAAACTCTGATTGCAAGTGACAGAAACAAACTCAGCAAATCTTAGGTTAAAAAGGAGAATTTATTTATATGATATGGGGAGTAGGACTCATGGAACCCAGGCCAAGAGTATACCTAAGTCTAAGGGAAGGACAAGAAGAATGGGAAACCTTCAGAGACACTCGATTTGACCACTCACAATAGGCTTTTTGGCTCCCAGCCAACCTAATGTGGGAAAAGAAGTGAAACAAATGTTTTTACTAAGAAGAAGGGCTCAGAGTGGAGTTAAGGGATGTGGTAGGCCTTTTGGCCACACTCCCACATAAAGGGAAATGACTAATTGGTGAGATCAGGTCTGTGGGGACAGGTCCAGGTGCAGTAAGGTCACTGGGTTCAGTTCCAGATGTCCTTATTTCTCAGTGAGCCTTTGGCATCTCTCTGCTGCAGAGTGACAGTGTTCCTAGGCCAAGAGCACAGAGCTTCAGAGTGCCCTCAGGATGGTGGGTGAAGGCCCCTACCTTATCTCGGACCTGGACAGGCGAGGCCAGCGGAGATCCTTTGCAGAGAGATATGACCCCAGCCTGAAGACCATGATCCCAGTGCGCCCCTATGCAAGGTAAGGCAGGAGAAGGACTGAAGTGGGATCAGGGTGGGGCCTAGGAGGGTGCGTGCCATCCCTGCTCCCCATGTATTGCTCTGTGTGCTCACACTTCTGTCCATACACTCATTCACACAGCGTTTACTTACTGACCACTCAGTCATTGCCTCCTGCTGTTCTTGGTGAGAGGGAGTCAATAGCTAATGTTCAAGGAGAGCTCTGCATGTGTCAGGATTATCCAGGCACTTTACAAACATCTTGTTAACTCTACAACCACCCTGGCAGCACTGATATCTTCTTTATCCAATAGGAGAGGAAACTGAGGCACAGAAAGCTTAAATAAAGTTCATTAGGCAGCCTTAACACTCACTGGCTTAAGACAGTTTACTGATTAGCTTACAATTTCATAGGTGACCCTCAACTTGTGCTGAGATAGGTTAGGTGGTTCTTCTGGTCTTGACCATGCTCACTCAGGCATCTGTTGCCCAGCGGGCTGCTGTGCTCCTGGGGATTTGCAGGCAGGGTCTGAATTCCTGTTTTATTGCTTTGGGAAAGTTCTCTAACGTCTCTGTGTCTCAGTGTTTTTATCTATGAAATGGGGTCCTAATACTACCCTGCTACCCTTCTCACTGAGGTGTTGTGGGGATTATCTGAGATAAGGCAGGACTTTATCATCCAACCCACTTTTTAGGAAGCTTTTGCTATGTTCCAGGCACATAGTAACTCATGATACTATCTTAACTGGGGTTCTTCCAAAAGCCTTAGTTGAAAACTTGGATGTAAGTAGCTTACTGGGGAGATGATGACAAGAAGTAGGAGAAGGGGAAGTTTAGGGAGAATGAGACAGGGAAGGAGTAAAAGGCAACATAGTGTGTGTTGCTGCTGTGGGCAAGGAGGCCTTTGCTAGGTAGGCCTCCTGAGAAACGTCCAAATTTCCATACAAAAAAAATAGGAGGTGAGAACCTGTATCCATGGGTCTCCAGACCCCGTTAGTTCAGGTTTGTCCTGGGGGTACTAACCCATGCAATTCTAGGTTACGATGAGGCTTCAGGGAAGGCTCTGGAGCAGATGGTGACAAGAGTCCCAGCATACATTTGGGATAGGACACTGTCAGATGAGCTTCCATGGGACTGTCCTCTGCAGCTGAGAGCTGGAGGTGAGGACACCTTCACATGTGCCACGAAGAGCTGAAATAGATGGTTGATAGATTGTGCTTTGGCTTCTATTTTGTTGTAGATGGCTGATTCCTCAATGGCAAAACCTTCTCTTTTTATTTCTTTTCCCCTCTTCTTTCCTCTTCTCTTTTTCCTTCCCCTTCCTTCTTCCTCTCATCCTCTTTCTCTTTTGTTTTGTGGTACTGGGGATGGAACCCAGGAACATTCTACCTCCAAGCTACACCCCCAGCCCTCTTTTTTATTCTTTATTTTGTAACAGTGTCACTAAGTTGCAGAGGGCCTCACTAAGTTGCTAAGGCGGGCTGCAAACCTGTGATCCTCCTGTCTCAGCCTCTCAAGTACGGGGATTACAAGTGTGTGCTACCATGCCCAGTTCTCCTCTCACCCTCCTTCTATCTCTACCTCTTTTCTTCTTTCTCTCTTCTTTCTACTGCTCTTTTCCTGTTTTTTTCCTCTTTATTTCCCTTCCCTATCTTCCTCTTTTATCTGGTAGCTAATTTATACAGTATGTATTAATCCATCAAGTCCCCATAATCATAAGCTCTTGCTCTCCTGCTCTTGGGACGCCTCACCCAGAGGCATGTCCTTCTCTGGACCTTTCATCCTCCAGAGAGCAAGAGACATCTACCTGACCCTCTGATGGTAAACTGATGGGCCTCTGATCCCTTGTCTGTCAAATGCAGCAGGTGTCCTCTTTCCCATTGTATGGCCATTGGTAATTGTCCAACACTAATTCACTGAAAATATTTACTGGTTTGTAGCATTTATCAATTATTATGGTATAAAATACTCCACCTTAGCCAATTTCAAGCTACCAACACCACATCACTAGATGTGAAGTCAGAACAATACATAGTACCATCTTTCTGTGATGTTTTCACCATACAGGCGAAATAATTTCAAGAGAACAGATAATAGTAAAATAATTAGGAAGAGATGAGTTTTGAGTATGGTCACCTTTGTCTTTAGGATTTTTTATTTAAGTGCATATAACTTAACTTGAATTTTAGCTGTGTTTAACAACTAACTTGCAAAATTCCTGAAAATTTAATAGTGGCTCTCATGAGCTGGACTAACACAAGCAAGCCCTAGGTTCTAAGTGCAGCTGTGGTTACCAGTGTGGTTACAAATTCAGGCCAACCAGTCAGAGCAGGGACCCCTACACTCAGGGACACTGAGCACCCCTCTGTCTGCAGGCTAGCACCTAACCCGATAGATGACGCAGGACTGCTGTCCTTTGCCACGTTCTCCTGGCTCTCACCGGTGATGGTTAGAAGCTACAAGCACACGCTCAATGTGGACACGCTGCCACCGTTGTCACCATATGACTCATCTGACACCAATGCCAAAAGGTACCAGGATTTGCTTGGGTGGCATGGAGAGAGGAGCTCACCTGGGAGGGGTCACCTGGGGAGAGGAGCTCACCTGGGAGGGTCACCTGGGGAGAAGAGCTCACCCGGGAGGGGTCACCTGGGGAGAGGAGCTCACCCAGGAGGGGGTCACCTGGGGAGAGGAGCTCACCCGGGAGGGGTCACCTGGGGAGAGGAGCTCACCTTCCTGTGGGTACTTTTATGTGCTTCCATCTCCCTATGTGGAAACTGACACACCAGATGCTGGGCCCTTTCTTTGTGGCTGCTCTTTGAGAATACAGCTGGACTGCCTGAACTTCTAGGCTCAGATCTCACCTGGGCTGCTGCGTACGGCTCTAGGCATTGTGTTGTGTTGTGTTGTTTTGATTTTGTAGCACTAGGAATTGAACCCAGGGGTTTTCTACCTCTGAGCTACATCCTTAGCCTTTTTTTTAAAATAACTTATTTAGAAGTATGATCTCAGTAGGTTGCTGAGAGCCATGCTAATTTGCTGAAGCTGACTTTAAACCTGCCGTCCTCCTGTCTCTGTCTCCCAAGTACTAGGATTACAGGTGTGCACGACCATGCCAGGCTTAGTCATTGTGTTTTATTTTACTTTAAAAATAATTATTGGAGCCAGGCATAGTAGCACATGCTTGTAATCCCAGCAGTTTGGAGGCTGAGACAGAAGGATTTGGTTTCTGGCCAGCCTCAGCTATTTAATGAGGCCCTTTGCAACTTAGTGAGACCCTGTTTCAAAATAAAGAATTAAAAATTGGGCTGGAGGTGTAGAACAGAGGTAAAATGCCCCAGGGTTCAATCCCCAGTACTACAAAAAAAAAAAAAAATAGAAAAAATGAATAAAAAATAGAGCTGGGGGTGTAGCTTGGAGGTAGAATGCTCCTGGGTTCTAGTCCCAGTACTGCAAAATAAATAAATAAATAAATAAATAAATAAATAAATAAATAAATAAATATTGGACTTAAATATTACAAAATATATTGAGGTTGAACCAAATGGAACTGCCAATATTTGTCATTTTGACCTGTAAAAATGTAAATGTCATTGGTTCAACTTAATTCAAATTTATTATAAAAATAGTAAAGCAATGGAATTTAGCTGTGGAAGTATCACTCTCATATTCTTGTTCCCTCCCCAGAGGTCAAACTCTTTTAAAATGTTGATGTGGTCCTGTCCAAAATTTTTCTGCTCTGATTGAACAGACTCTTCTACAGAGCAATGCCTCTTTTTCACACAAGTCATGCCTTTTACCTTTAAGGAAAAACTGAAGCACAGTATACAGTTGTTGATCACCTTGCTCTTTTCAGTTGAAAGCTTGTAAAGACTTGTCTGTGTTGGCACAAAGACATTGATTTCATTCTTTACAGTAGCTGCACTGAATGCTGCAGCTCTAATAACCTAGAATATCACAAAGAAGGGTAGTTCTTGAAGACCCCTGCACTTTTTTTTCTCTTGGAAGTCACCCTGTCTTTGGCCAGGTGAGGGTAAAACGCAGAACACTGCCTGGAGTATATACTTAAGGGCTGAGAGTGTTAGTTTCAGACTGGCAGTTACTTCTAGAATTGTTTCCCCTCATCTGTGCCCTGAAGAAATTTCAGTTAGTGGTAATTTCTAAAATCTATGGCCTGGATAGTTTCCGGGGAGCACTGAGAGAAAGGGGCTGGACGGTGTCTGTGGAGTATGGGGGTTTCCTTCTAGCTCTCTGGTCAGTATCCTCCGTCTGTTTTTGTTGTTTTCTCCCATCTACCCAACATCAACTTGGATCCTCTTCTCCTCTGTGTTACCGTCTGTTCCTAGGTGGTCTCATCTACTCCACAGGCGTAAACACCAAACACATGCTGGCTACTCAACAAGAAATCCTTCTCTAGTCCAGCCCCCCATCCCCCAAGGTTCTAAACCCTAACGCCCAGCATCAGCTTGGATAGCAGCACCTGGGTGCCTTACAAACTTAAGGCTGTATCTTTTTGTTTGTTTGTTTTTTGTTTTTATTTTGTGTTTTTTCACTAGCAATTGAACCTGGAGCCTCCCACATACTAGGCAAGTGCTTAAAGCTGCATTTTTCCCCCTTGGTACTGAGGATTGAAACCAGCATTCTGCACCCTCAGCCTTCTTTAAAAAAATTATTTTATTTTGAAACAGGATATTGCTAAGTTGTTGAGGATTTTGTTAAGTTGTTGATGCTGGGCTTGAATCTGTAATCCTCCCATCTCAGCCTGCCAAGTACTGGGATTACAGGCGTGTGCCACCGTGCCTGGCATCAAGAGCATTATTGGTCCTAAGCCCCATCTTAACAATATTCTCCTTTTCCTCTTTCCCCTGACTCTGCAAACTCCATTCATACAGTTGACCAAGCTGAGAAACTGGGACCTACCCTGATTCCCCTTCTCCTTTTCTCCACATCTAATCATTGGTAAGCCTGTTGTCGCTCGCTCGCTCCCTCCTCCCTGCCTCCCTCTTTCCTTGAATCCACTGTCTCCCTGCGCCACACCACTGCCACTCTCACCTGGGTGCCCACAGGCCGGTGCTCTTGCCTTGGCTCCCCCAGTGATCTGCTGTTCTCACCGTAGCCAAGTGATCAGTTACATATGTAAAATGATCTTGCCACAATGGCTTCACAAGCTCTCCTTGCACTTGGAATACAATCCAGACTTCTTCTTGAGGGGCCGGGAGATCTGGCTCAGCACTGCCTCTCAGCATCTTGTCAGCTCCTCTCCTTCACACGCCATACTCCTTCAGTCATACCGACCTGACCGGCTTTCAAATTATGTGTGTGTATGTATATATGTGTGTATATATGTTCAAATATATATATATATACACACACATATATACACACATATATACATATATATGCATATATATATACACACAAATATATATACACACAAATATATATATTTGGTTCTGGGGATTGAACCCAGGCACATTCTGCCTCTGAGGTACACCACTTCTTATTTTCAGGTTTTTTTTTTTTTTTTTTTTTTTTTTAGTTTTACTGGGGTGTGGAATCCAGGGGCTTTCTACCTCTGGCTACACTCCCAGACCTATTTTGTATTTTATTTGGAAACAGGGTCTCACTAAGTTGCTGAGGGCCTCACTCAGTAGCTGAAGCTGGCTTCGAACCTGTGCAATCCTCCTGTCTCAGCCTCCCAAGCACAGGGATTACAAGGGTGCACCACCATGCCCGGCTTATCTGCAATTTTTAAATAGGATCTTGCTAAGTTGCCAAGGCACCTGCAGTCTTCCCGTCTCAGCCTCTGAAGTACTGGTACTACGGTTGTGTGGCAACATGCCTGACTCCTTTCAGATCTTTGAAATGGACAGTCTTCTTTGCTCTGGAGAAAATGTTTCTCTTGACTTCTTGGTTGCTCCTGTCTTATCAGAGCTGGTATCATGGCCAGGGAGGGCAGAGAAAGCAAAGGTCTGGAGACTTCCCAGGTGTCCGGTAGCCATGCCAGCTCGGGTCTAAGCACTGCCCCTTCCCCTCTTGTGTTCCACCTGCCTGGAGAAAGAAGGAAGGAGAATCAGTGCAGCCTGTCTGAGGGCCCGTTCCCAGGCTGGAGGGCTATGCCTTGCACCTTTGGAGGCTCTGCCCACCAGAGCAGCCTCGGACAGTGGAAATGTCAATCACTTTTTCTCTTCCTGTTCTTTCATTGCAGATTTCGAGTCCTTTGGGATGAAGAGGTGGAAAGGGTGGGCCCTACGAAGGCCTCCCTGGGCCACGTGGTCTGGAAGTTCCAGAGGACTCGCGTCTTGATGGACATTGTGGCCAACATCCTGTGCATCATCATGGCAGCCATAGGGCCGGTGAGTGGGCTGTCCTGCTCCTATCTTGCCTCCCAGGTCTCCAGCCAGGCAAAGCACAGCATTAGTTACTTTCTCTATCAGCTGGTGGATTTAGTATGTTGTTATTATCTTTGTGTTCCTTAAGGGCACATTTCATAAAGCTAATCCTTGTCAAGCACAGCAGTAGCCATTGAAATTAATTAAGAAGTCTGCCTCCGAAAGTCAGCTTGCTGACATTATCTGAGGCCTCCCATAGCATCTCCACCCCCAGCGGCTCTCTCTTCTCTCCACTGTGCTGTTTTACAGACAGTTCTCATTCACCAAATCCTCCAGCACACCGAGAGCACCTCCAAGAAAGTCTGGGTTGGCATTGGCCTGTGCATAGCCCTTTTTGCCACCGAGTTTACCAAAGTCCTCTTTTGGGCTCTTGCCTGGGCCATAAATTACCGCACGGCGATCCGGTTGAAGGTGGCCCTCTCCACCCTGGTTTTCGAAAATCTGGTGTCCTTCAAGACATTGACACACATCTCTGTTGGCGAGGTAAGCTGGTCCAGAAGGAGTCTAATTTTAGAAAATTGATTCTGGCTTTTCTGAATATGTATGAGATATGCTTCCTGGATGGAGCATCCATCTTCTTTTTGCTTATCCATGTTCTGCCCATCACATCCCATCTCCCCACTAAGGGAGGTGATGGGGACTCAAACCAAGGGAGGGATTCTAGGAAAGGAGGGCTTCATTTGAACTGGAGAATTTGGAGAAGCGTCCTAGTTTCAGCTGGAACTGGGCTCAGGACTGACTTTATCCTATGTTTTTGACGGTCAGTGGGGACACTGAGGCAGTACAGAGCACACTTTAGGTGTTTCATAACATTGATGGATCTGATCATTTCAGTTGTGTAGCATTTGGGGTGCCAAGGCCATAATGAGAACTGTGCCTGCTGTACTTTAGAGCTGACATTTTCTTAAGCCCTTCATCTCTAGCAATAAAATCCTTGTTGCTTATTCAAGAAAATTTTCCTAATCAGAGGAACTACAGGTGGTATGAGGTGAGAGAAAGGACTTGATTCTCTTTTACAGTTGCTCTTTTAGTATGTTCAAACTAACCCATATCAAGTACGATTATGCATGTAACAGAAAAATAAAAGTAGCTGGGCATGGTGGTGCACACTTGTAAACCCAGCATTTGGGAGGCTGAGACTGGAGGATCACGGTTCATAGATAGCCTCAGCTACTTAGTGAGGCCATTTGCAACTTGGTGAGACCATTTCAAAATAAATAATAAAAAATAGGGCTGGGGGGTGTAGATCGGAGGTAGAATGACCCTGGGTTCCATCCCCAGTACTGCAAGTAAATAAATAAATAAATAAATAAATAAATAAATAAATAAATAAATAAGAAAAGAAGGCCGGGTGTGGTGGTGCAAGCTTGTAATCCCCACGCTTGAGAGGTGGAGACAGGAGGATCACGCAGGTTTGAAGCCAGCCTCTCTGGCTTAAGAGACCCTGTTTCCAAATGAAATATAAAATAGGTCTGGGAGTGTAGCCCAGAGGTAGAAGGGTTCCATCCTCAGTACCACCAAAAAAAAAAAAAAAAAAAAGGAAGAAAAAGAAAAGAAAAGAAAAAGAAAAGAAAATCCAAAACAACAGTGGACTAAAAAAATACATTTATTTCACTTGTTTTAAAGGAAGTCTGGAAGAGGGCAATCTGGAGATGGTCAGAAGGCTTCAGGATCCTTCTCTTTCTTCATTACTGTCTTAGCATGGGTCTGCCATAATGGCTTAGGATGGATGCCAGAGATCCAGCCATCCCAACTCTGTTTCAAATAGTTGGGAAGAAAGAGAAAGAAAACAAAAGGGGTGTTTCTTCCAAGAGAATTTGGCTCCCTTTAAGGATTCAACCCAAAGTTCCCTCCCACACTTTGGCTTACATCTCATTGCCCTTCTCCTTCTACAAAGAAGGCCGGGAGATGTAGTATTTTAGCTGGGCATGTTGCTGCCTGAACTCCGCAACACAGTTGTGTTAATAAGGAGGAAGGGCAAATAGATAGAGGGTAAGCAGCAAGCAGTTTCTGAATCATGCTCACAGACAGTACTATTACTCTTTCTTCTTTGGGATTCTCAGTCCCCAAAGACTGGCCTTTGCAAAGACATACCAGAATGAGACCACAAACCTTACCAAGTTGGTCCCTTGGACTCCGTTCCCTTAGTCACTTGGAAAGCCTTCATTTGAGGAGATGTTTAAGTCACACTTTTTATGGCTGAATCCATGTGCTTTTTTTTTTTCCAGGTGCTCAATATACTATCAAGTGATAGCTATTCCTTGTTTGAAGCTGCCTTGTTTTGTCCCTTGCCAGCTACCATCCCTATCCTAATGGCTGTGTGTGCCGTGTATGCCTATTTCATTCTGGGGTCCACAGCTCTCATCGGGATATTCGTGTATGTCATATTCATCCCTATCCAGGTAATGGCAGGCCCCTGCTACAGAACTGCTTAACATTTGCATTCAGTATACAAGCTTTCACTGAGTTAGACAGAAGGCTTCATTTCCGGGGCACACACCTGCTGTGTGCCCCCAGGTGTGCTTTCCTTTACTGGCACTGGATTGTTTTAGAAGAACTTGAATTTGATTGCTCTGGGGGTGGAGGGAATGCCTCTTCAGTTTGACAAAGGCCCTGATGCTTCCTTTTCATCTGGGCAGTCCCTCATATCACCTGCCTGATCCACGGAGGTTTCCTGAGGCCACAACTCATGGGAAGGACTCAGCTGAGGATCTCAGCCAATTTCTCTTAGGACTTTTCCTGGCAATTATACTTCAATCTCTGGATTCTTAGGCTAAGTGCAACTCAGCAATTTTCCTTGAACACAGTGTTTGTACCTTGATTTCAGATGTTTATGGCTAAGCTCAATTCAGCTTTCCGAAGATCAGCAATTTCGGTGACAGATAAGCGAGTTCAGACAATGAATGAGTTTCTGACCTGCATCAAGCTGATTAAAATGTATGCCTGGGAGAAATCTTTTACAAACACCATTCGAGGTAGGGGGCAAAGCTGCCTTAGAGAACCACTTAAGTTTTATAATGTGCTCTTCTAAGTAGTTCTTAAGGCTAGTCATTGCAGAAAGGGGCCTAGAGGACCCCTGAGCTGCTCTGTAAGTCAAAGGACTCCTTCAGGATTACACAGATTTTATAGAAGGCATCTATTCTGATGAACTCAAGGGTTTTGCCTTTACTGGGGTAAGGGGGTCCTGATTATTGTCTTATTATCTCTTACAAAAATAAACTACTAACACACTGTAAGGAGTAAAAGACTGTCTCAAGCTCTTTCTTTGATTTATATCTTCTCTTTCTCTCTCTCTCTCATATCCCCTACAGCAGCTTTGTGTTTGGCCCACTGACTTAACATTCCATGTGCAGATACAAGGATGCATATTTAGTTTTTAAAAAGATAATATTAAAACTATTTCAATCAAATATAAATGCAAATCTTAATTGCAGGGACATTTCCATAATTGCTGACATGGACTCAGGTGGTTGGCCAGTTAATGATCTGGATTGCTGTTAGAAATGAGTCTCTGGATCTACAATTATACTCTTGTACCAGCATGAAATTGGGGCCGAAGCTGTGTGCCTGCACTTCAGGGAGTGGCTTTGGAAGACCTGCTTTTGAGCTTGTCAAAGGAAGTGGCCCTGGTGGGGAGACAGGCAGTGCCATGGGACTCTCTGAGGACTCAGAGATCCTCCCTCACATCCTGAACTTACTTCAGTACAATTTAACTTGATTGGATGAAATTGATTCCATTTGACTTTAATTCCACTTAACCCAGCTCAATTCAACTTGTCAGTTTAATTCAATATGTTGAATTAAATATCAAAATCCTACTATGTGCAAAACCATGAGAGTTACACAAATATTAAGGAAAAGGGTTTTTGCTTTTAAGATTAAGGGAAGATGAGATAATGAAGCTCAAAAATAGTCCCAAGTTTGTTGGCTGTAGCTCCAGCATATATCTGGAATCCATCTGCTTGTCTCCCTTCCACTGTCATCCTGTCCAAGCCTCCTGTTGTGGATGATGGCAAGCATGTTTGAATGCCCCTGATTTCTACCTTCCCTCTACAATCCATTATGCACCCAATGATCTTTTAGAAATGTTAATTGTATCCTGCTGGAAATCCTTAGTGGTTTCTTTTCACACTTAAATTTTCAAATTTAGATCTTTTGAATTAAATCCAAATTCCTTCCTATGGCCTATTAGGTCAAACATAATCTGGTCCCTGATCACCTCTCTGACCTCATATTTTATCCTCAATTTCTTAAAATTTTTTATTGGTGCATTATATTTATACATCATAATGCGGTAAAAAGCTTGTGTGGACATACATGTACACATCACCCACTTATCCCCTACCCAATTCCCACCCCATTCCCTCCCCATCCCTCCTTCCCACGCTTGGCTTAGTGGTTGACTTTGATATGTTCAAGTACATTGTGTGCTTTAGAAAATCTCCTTCTCCCCCCACCCATCTCCTCATTTAGGTTGTCTTGTTTGCTCTTCTATAGGATTTCCATTTTCATCTAGAGTTCCTCCTATGACCCATTTCTCCTTAGCTTTCACATATTAGGGAAAGCATCCGATTTCTTATTTTTTGTGACTGACTAATCTTGCTTAGCATAATGTCCACCAGTTCCATCCATTTCCCTGAAAATGATGTGATGGTGGTTTTTTTTATGGCTGAGTAAAATTCCATTGTGTGCATATCCTACAGTTTTGTAATCCATTCATATGTTGATGGACATCTTGGCTGGTTCCACAGTTTGGCTATGGAGAATTGTGCAGCTATGAACATAGATATACATGCATTAGTTTGTTAGTTTGGTTTCCTTTCTTTTTGTTATCTACCTGGAAGTGGTATTGCTGGAACGAATGGTAGATTTGTTCCCATTCTTCTGAGGATTCTTCATACTGTTTTCCAAAGTGGTTGCGCTAATTAGCAATCCCACCAACAATGTTTTAGAGTTCCCACTTCTCCACATACTCTCCAGCATTTATAGTTTGTGTTTTGAATGATGGCCATTCTAGCTGGAGTTAGGTGAAATTTCAGGGTAGTTTTGATTTGCATCTCTGCCGATGATGTTGAGCATTTTTTCATGCATTTGTTGACCATTTGAGTTTCTTCTTTCATGAAGTGTTTATTTAGTTTGCTTGCTCATTTTTTATTGGATTATTTGTTTTTTTAGTGTTGAGTTTGAGTTCTCTGTATATTCTAGATATTAGTCCTCTATCGGTGGTGTAGGTGGCAAAAATCTTCTCCCATTCTGTTGGCTATTGATTGAGGTTCTTGACAGTTTCCTTTGCTGAACAGAAGCTCTTCAGTTTCATTCAAGCCTATGTATTGATTTGCCTTTTAATTTGTTGTGCCATTGGGGTCTTGTTGAGAAAGTGTTTATCTGTGCCTGTGTGTTGCAGTGTTGGACCTATGCCCTTTTCAGGGAGCTTCAATGTCTCTGGTTTAATTTCCAAGTCTTTGATCTATCTTGAATTGACTCTTCTACAGGGTGAGGAAGTTGGATTAATTTCCAATTTTCTGCAAACAGTTAACCAGTTTTGCCAACACCATTTGTTGAAGAGGCTATCTTTTTTTCAGTGTATGTTTTTGGCCCCTTTGTCAAAAATCAATTGGCTGAAAGTGTGTGGACTTGTTTCTGGGTGTTCTATTCTGCTCCATTGGTCTATGTATCTGTTTTTGTGCCAGTACCATGCTGTATTTATTACAATGGCTTTCTAATATAGTTTAAAGTCAGGTATTGTGATTCCTCCTGCATGGTTTTTGTTGCTGAGAACTACTTTGGCTATCCTGGGATTTTTGTTATTCCAAATAAATTTAAGGACTGATTTTTCTATGTCTGTGAGGAATTATCTTGGTAGTTTAATGGGCATTGCATTGAATCTGTAGATTACTTTTGGAAGGATGGCCACTTTAATGATATTAATTCTGCCTATTCATGAGCATGCCAGATATTTCCATCTTCCAAGATCATCTTCAATTTCTTTTTTCAATGTTTTATAATTTTCTTTGTAGAGATCTTTTACCTCCTTGGATAAGTTTATTCCTAAGTCTTTTTTTTTTGTGGGGGATTCTGAGTGGAAGTGTTTTCTGAAATTCTTTTCAGTGGATTTATGGTTGGTGTACAGAAAAGCTTCTGATTTTTTTAGATTGATTTTGTATCCAGACACTTTGCTAAATTTGTTGATTAGTTCTATAAGCCTTTTGGTTGAGTTTGTTTTCTAAATATAGTAACATGTCATCTGAAAACAGTGAAAGTTTGAGTTCTTCTTTGCCTATTTGTACTACTTTGATTTCCTTTTCTTGCCTAATTGTTCTGGCTAGAGTCTCTAGTAGTATATTGAAGAGAAGTGGTGATAATGGACATCCTTGTCTCATTCCTGTTTTTAGGGGGAATTCTTGAAGTTTTTCCCCATTTAATATGATGTTGGCGGTTGGCTTATTGTAAATTGCCTTTATAATGTTGAGATATGTTCCTTCTATTCCAATTCTCTGCAGTGCTTTTATCATAAATGGATGTTGGATTTTATCAAATGCTTTTTCAGCATCTATTGAAATGCTCATGTGATTTTTGTCTTTGATTCTGTTTATATGATGAATTACATGGATTGATTTTTGGATGTTGAACCAGCCTTACATCCCTGGAATGAAACCTACCTGGTCATGATGTATGATTTTCTTGATGTGGTTTTGAATGTGTGTTGCTATTATTTTTTTTAATATTTTTGCATACAAGTTCATCAAAGATATAGTCCTGTAGATTTCATTCCTTTATTCAGTTTTTGTATTAACTGTCTTTATTTGGTTTTGGTATTAGTGTGATGTTGGCTTCATAGAATGTATTTGGGAGTGTCTCGTTTTTTTTTTTTTTTCTATTTCATGAAATAATTTGAGGAGTAGTGGGGCTAGCTCTTCTATAAAGGTTTCATAGACTTCACTTGGAAACCATCTGGTCCTGGGCTTTTCTTTGATGGTAAGCTTTTTATTGCTGGTTCAATCTCTTGATTGCTATTGGTTGGTTTAAAATTTCTATATCTTCTTGACTCAGTTTAGGAAGGTTGTATTTCTCTAGGAAATTGTCGATTTCCTCCAGATTTTCCATTTTGTTGGAGTATAGTTTTTCTAAGTAGTTTCTGATAATCCTCTGGATTTCTATGCTGTCAGTAGTAATGTCTCCTTTTTCATCTCTTATCTTCATAATTTGGGTTGATTCTCTCTTTTTTTCGTTAGGTTGGCTAGTGGTTTATCAATCTTGTTAATATTTTCAAGAAACCAGCTTTTGGTTTTGTTGATTTTCTGTATTTTTTTTAATTCTCTACTTTGTTAATTTCTGCTCTAATTTTAATAATTTCCTGTTTTCTACTGGCTTTGGGGTTCTATTGTTCCTGCTTTTCAAGGGCTTTCAGGTGTGTTGTTAGGTTATTTATTTGAAGATTTTCTGTTTTTCTTCTGTGAGCACTCAGTGCTATAAATTTTCCTCTTAATACTGCCTTCAAAGTGTCCCAGAGGTTTTGATATGTTGTATCTCTATTTTCATTTGTTTCTAGAAATTTCTTGATTTCACTCTTATGTCTTCTATGGCCCATTCTCTATTCAGAAGTATTGTGTTCAGTCTCCACATGTTGTTTCTCTGTGTCTTCTTCTAGTTGATTTCTAGTTTCATTCCATTATGGTCTGAAATGACACAGAAAGTATGTAACATTTTTTGAATTTGCTAGTGCTCATTTTGTGGCCAAGGATGTGATCTATTTTGAAGAAGGTTCTGTGAGCAGCTGAGTAAAATGTAAACTCTGCTGTAGTTGGGTGAAATATTCTATATGTGTCCAACAGGTCCATTTAATTAATGGTGTTCTTCAGGTGTGAGGCATCTTTACTGACCTTTTGTCTGAAAGATTGGTCTAATGTTTTGAGAGGTGTGTTGAATTCTCCCAGTATTATTTTATTGTGATTTATGTGTGACTTAATGCAACAAAGATTTTGTTTTATGAAAGTAGCTGTACCATGCCGGGCATTGTGGTGCACACTTGTAATCCCCGCGCTTGGGAGGCAGAGACAGGAGGATCACACAGGTTCGAAGCCAGCCACGTGTGCTGGCTTAGGAGACCCTGTTTCCAAATAAAAATACAAAAATAGGTCTGTGAGTGTAGCCCAGAGGTAGAAGGGCTTCCAGGAACCCCAGTACCACAAAAAAAAAAAAAAAGAAAAAGAAAAAAAGAAAGAAAGTAGCTGTACCTATATGTTTGGGGCATACATGTTTATTATTGTTATTTCTTCTTGCTGGATTTTTCCTTTTATCAGTAAAATATGACTTTTTTGTCTCTTCTAATAAGTTTGTGTTTGAAGTCTAACTTGTCTGATATTATAGTTGCTTCTCCTGCTTGCCTTCAAATTCCCTTAGCATGAATTACCTTGCTCCAGCCCTGTACCTTAAGTTTGTTACTATCTTTACTTGTAAGGTGTGTTTCTTGTAAGCAGCAAATGGATGGATTCTGCTTTTTAATCCATTTTACCACTTTATGTCTTTTTATTGGGGAATTGAGGCCATTTACATTTAGTGTGATTATTGAGAGTTAATTTTTAATTCCTAACATGTTAAGATTTTATTTATGTTTGAAATATTGTTTATTCTCTTTGCTTAGTTGTCTGCTGGATGGAAAATCTTGTTTCTCTGGTTCTGGTCTGTATTACCTATTTCTTTGTAGTTAATCTCTTTGAGTATTTTCTCTAGCGCTGGTTTTGAAGACATAAATTCCTTCAGTTTCTGTTTGTCATGGAAGCTTCTTATTTCCCCATCTAATTTGTTAGTTTTGCTGGGTAGGAAATTTTTGGCTGGAAGTTGTTTTCTTTCAGAGTTTGGAATATGTTACTCCAAGCCCTTCTGGCTTTCATGACTTGGTTTGGTAAGTCTGTAGTGATTCTAATTGGTTTTCCTCTGAATGTCACTTGGCATTTTGTTTTTGTTGCCTTTAAGATTCTCTGGTTGGCTTCTACATTGATCATTTTGACAATTATGTGATGTGGGGAACCTTTTCTCTAATCTTGTCTAAAGGGAGTTGTATAAGTTTCCTGGACCTGTGTACTGACCTTTTGCTCTATGTTTGGATAATTTTCTGCTATTACTTCTTTGAAGATATTATTGATCCCTTTAGTTTCACCTTCTTTTCCCTCCTCTATTCCAATTATTCTTAGGTTAGCTCTCTTAAAATGGGCCCATATTTCTTCAATGTCAGATTTTTACTGTTAGATATTTTTTTCTAAGTTATAAACTATGTGTTCCTTTTTGGAGTGATCATCTTCTAGGAGTGATATTCTATTCTCCATGTGGTCTAGTCATTTTTTTATAGTTTGAATTGATGCCTTTACTTCAATGATTGCATCCTTTATTTCTTTTAGACTCTCTAAATTCTTTTTGAAGGTCCTGTAATATTTGTAGTTATATTCCTGATTTGATCTTCTGGAGATCTCTGAATTTCTGTGTTATCAGGTTCTGATATTGTGGGGTTGTGGGTGCTCATTGCTCCATTGTTGTTCCTCTTTCCCATGATTTTGGAAGCTTGTGCCTTGTCTGGGTTCTTCTCTGGGTCACCACGACTTCACTTATGGTTCTCTGGATCTTGAGTTTGTTGTAATCCCAGCCACTACTACTCCTTTACTGGGTTGTATCACAAAGTCTCAGACCCAGGGAGTTAATTGAGAATGCATGAGACCGTGGGGGTGCTAGGCTAGGTATTTTCCCATGGGGCGCTGTAACTAGGGTGTGGTATCTCTCCCACCACTACTACTTCACTGGGTTGGACTGTAAAATTTCAACCCAGGGAAATTATCAAAGTTGTGCAAGTCCCTGGGGTGCAGTGCTGGGATTTCTCCTTTAGCGGCCACAATTTCACTTACAGTCATTGTGCACGCTGATCTGGAGCTGTCACTGGCATGGTACACTTGCCACTGCTGCTGGCAATATGGCGCTGTTGCCATGCCCTCGGCTGTGAGGCTGGCGTATTTCTTTTTTGGTTTTGAGCTTCATTCTGAATCTCTGGAGGGCATGATGAGCTTGGCCACTGAAAGTTTTAGACGTTCTTTGTGCTGAAAGAACTGCTGAATTACACCCAAATGATCCGCAGCTGCTTACTTCAGCTCCTTGTTTATCTTTCCTCTCTGGAGCCTGGTGATGTGAGGCAAGAATGCACCAGTGCAGAGTCCACTGCCACAACACAGGCTGCTTTTTTTCTGGTCTCTGGTTGTTCTTCTAGTCTTCTTTTTCTCTGTCCCTTGTATTTACAGCTTTTATTTCTCTGCTGATAGTGTTTTCTGGGTATATAAAGCTCTGATTTTGTGAGGTTGAGAAAGGTTTTGAGAGGTTGAGTGTTAGCAGGACCCGTAAACGCTGATTTTCTTGGTCGTCATCTTCCTGGAAGTCTGTTCTCAATTTTTATAACTCCACTTGAACCATAAGAGCCTTCTGTCCTGTTCTGCAGCAACATGTTATATCCTACATGCCTCAGGTTCTTTCCATTGTTTTTCCTGCCTGAAATGCCCTTTGGTTAGGTGTTCAGGGTGACTTTGTCTTGACTTTAGGTCTCCTCTCAATGTCACTGACTCAAAGAGGCCTCTGGACCAAGCACTCCATCACTTCACACTGGTCATTTCTTTGAGATCACCCAACATGATTTATAATTGGCATATTTGTTTGTTTCTTTATTGTTCATTGTCTTTACTAGAAGAGGGTCACGGTTGTATTTATTCCTATATTCCCCTATTATATAGTAGACATTAGATTAAAACTTGTTGAATGTGTGAACACATTAGTTATTCTATGTAGTAAAGTTGGGACAAGACCACAAGAGGAACTGAGAGAAGTTTTGCAAGCATTTGTAGGTTGGTGAGGACAGGAACAGCTTTCTCAGACAGGGTGGACTTCAGATATACCTTAAAGACAGGAAGGATTTGGACACACAGAGATCTGGGGAATCTCCCAAGTTGAATCAAAGTCCTGGAGGTAGAGATGCACACTTGGGGAAAAGGGATAGCTGGGTGTTCTTGCAGTGAAGGGTACATGAGTAGCTAGAGCTCTGGATCCTAACAGAAGTAGGTTCCAATTCTGCTTGTTGTCCTCTCCTGTTAAGAAGGCATCGTAATAGCCTCTTCCTTGTCACGGTATGAGAAGGGCCTAGTGAGATGGTTCTGTGAAGTGCTCAGGGGCACCTGGTGCACTTCACACCTGTGAGTCCTGAGCAGGAACAGCGCAGCTCTCACCTTATGTATGTGAAAGGGCTTTTACAGGCAAGGCTGTAATTGGGGCTGAGAACTGTAAACAGCAGGAAAAGTGACTTGGGTTTAATTTGTGAGCAGTACAGGGTCTTGTGAACCTTATAGACTTGCAAAAGGGAGAAAGGCTCTTGAGTATTTATGGCTGTTCTCAGCACATGAGGTAGGGGCATCCATCTGGCAGTCTTCAGGCCAGCATGTGTTCTGCCTGGCCCCTATAGTATTGGACAGCTTTTTTTTTTCCAATTTGTTCCCAACATTTAAAAGTAGAGAGATGCTGGGCATGGTGGCACATGCTTGTAATCCTAGACTTGGGAGGCTGAGACAGGAAGATTGCAGGTTCACAGCCAGTCTCAGTTACTTAGTGAGGCCCTCTGCAACTTGGTGAGATCCTGTTTCACAATAAAGAATTAAAAAAAAAACAACAAAAAACAGGGCTGCAGGATGTGGCTTGGAGGTAGAATGCCCCTGGTTCAATCCCCAGCACTGCATAAATAAATAAATTAATAACTTAATAAATATAAAATAAAACTAGGGAGATAGCTCACAAAATTCCAGATCTAGAACTTAGGAACAGTTGGAGGTCTGGTAATACCAGGTTCCCTGGCCCTGAGGGGTGGCCAGTGCCTGAGGTTGGGTTCTTCAGTGTTACTCACCCTCTGCTCACTCTTGTCATTCAGTCCTTGCCTAACTCCTGTAGGCCTCCAGCTTTATGACTCTTGACATACAGTAACAGGACTGGAAGGGACCTTGGAAGTCGTCCAGTCATGGCAGCTGACACCTATGTACTAAGCTCCTAGTGAGTGCTGGGTTTGTGCCTAGAGCCTTCTGTGTTTTTTCATTTAAATGTTACAACAAGAATCATTAATCCTCATTTAAAGGAGAATCAGGCAGGGTTAAGATATTTCCCTTTTTCTTTCTTGTTTTTGTGGTACTGGGGATGGAATCCAGGGGAATTCTATCTTCAAGTTACATCTCCAACCCTATTTTTTATTATTTATTTTGAAACAGGGTCTCATTGAGTTGCAAAGGGCCTTACTAAGTGGCTGAGGCTGGCTGAAAACCTGATCCTCCTGTATCAGCCTCCCAAATTCTGGGATTACAAGTGTGTGCCATCATGCCCAGCTTTTTTTTTTAAAGTTTTTTTATACTTTTATTTTGGCACATTTTAATTATACAACATTGTAAGACTCAAAGTGATGCATTCCTACATGCACACATCACTTTTAATACATTTCTTCATGCTGGTGGTTGACATGCAAAATAAGACTACCTCGGACTGCTGCTTTCTATTTGGCAGACATAAGAAAAAGGGAAATAAAATTACTGGAAAAGGCTGGCTATGTCCAGAGTGGAAACTCAGCCTTGGCTCCCATCGCGTCCACCATAGCCATTGTGTTGACATTCAGCTGCCACATCCTCCTGAGACGCAAACTCACCGCCCCTGTGGTAAGTACCACCTCTAGACTGGCCCTGGACAGATCCAGGAGGGGAGCCTACCTTCAACCCTGGTATCAGAATATCCAGTCACAATAGGCTCAGCTAGGTCATAATTCAACTCCAACTTTTAAAACAAGTGTTTGAAATAACAAGGAGTGTGGGAGATTCTAACCACTATTCTCACCATGCCCCTGGCAGGGCAGAAATAATAGTAAAAACTAGAATATACTTTCACATTTTGGAAAAAAATAAAAACATAAAAAACACCTGGATGTTTTATTCATATGCTGTTCACTACAAGAAGGAGATTTTGAGAACGTTCTCTGGTGGGAGGAGTTGGAGGTATGGAGAGAAGCAGTGTTGAAGTCAGTGTTCCCTCAAACTTGGCTACCTGAGGAATCAAGTCTGCGCTATCTAAACCTAACTCTACTATCTCTTACCTATGACTTATGGTATCATTTAACTTCTCTTGCCTTGGTTTTATTGTCTGTAAACGGGAGGATAATAGTCCCTATCCATCCAGTTATGAGGACCTAATGATTTATTTTATGTAAAGTGTGTGGAAACATCCCTGGCCCTTAAGTGCTATATCATCAAGTGTTTCCTGTTATTATTAGTATAATTTTCACTCAGGCCAGGAAAATATGGGCTGCAAGATTCATAGGGGGAATCAGGATGAATGTGAGGTGTACGTGCTTTATACAAGGGACCTAAACATTCAAAGGTAAATAAATCCTGAGCTAGAGAAAAAAATGGCCCTTGGCTTAATTAAAAAGTTCCTCTGCAAATCTCAACCATGGCACCGTTTCTTCTTTCAGTAAATTTAATCCCCTCATGGATAAAATGGTTTAGAGCCAGGGCAACTTCTCATCCTAAACTCTCGTACCTCTCTTTTGTTCTTCAGGTATTTAGTGTGATTGCCATGTTTAATGTAATGAAGTTTTCAATTGCAATATTGCCTTTCTCGGTCAAAGCAATGGCAGAGGCCAATGTCTCTCTAAAGAGAATGAAGGTATAACTAACACTGGGTGAGTGGGGAAGAGAGATTTCCTTTTCGGGTGGGAAAATGCTCAGATACGGGGATGCTGTACCAATCCATCGGAGGGCTAGGGCACTTGTTGGGTCAACATTGGGAGAAGGCTATCCATTCAGAATTGGAGCAATACATGTGTGTGAGGAGGGATCAGTAAGAGTGTTATGGGTGGTCTGCTCTCATAGGAAAAATGAGGCAAAGTCTCTGTGCATAGAGATGATGTTCTTGACCTCTACTCTTGACTCAAGCCATACATTTTAAGTTGTTCCTGTGGTGGGATTGGGCTTGCTTCAAGCCTTCTCTCTTTACATAGTTTATTCTCTAATGGGTGTAGTGAGGGAAGTGAAGAGGAGGGGGTGAGGGCACCACATCTGTGTACTTATTTAGACACTTTACTCACTCACCAAAGATGTACTGTGTATCTCCTATATATAAGGCACTTGGGAAATGCAAATATAAGATAAAGAATATCTTTACTCTCCAGTGATCAGGTATTCTAGTATTTTGATATAGGACTATGTACTCTAGCAATTTACATACATGATAAAACATAGATGACATGTAAGAAGAGCAGATAAAAGTGGTTTTGAAGTTCAGTTGAAGAAAATGGCATTTTAGACATTTTTGAATTGATTGGATGGTCTTACTTACCTGAGCCAGAAATCTAGAGGTCACCAGAAGTATCCATACCCAACCGACCTAGAGTTCTGTTGAATTGCCTCCTGGCCACTGTATGCCCTCAGTCATCTATCTTTGAAAAATTGGATTGGAAGGTACACTATTACTTGCGGTGCACTATTACTTTTTGAACACAAGAACCAATACCATCACATTCATTGAATATATCCTGATCTCAGAAAAAAAGGTGCTTCTTAGACTAGAAGAATCCTCAACTCCCTCTCCGTCCTTATTGCTGTCACCTTTATTCACAGTCTCCATCATTTTGCACTGGCGCCATCAGTTACCTATGAACCATTTCTCCTTTTTCAACATTGTCCTCATCAAACCCATATTTTATGAGCCTCCAGAGAATGATTAAAATATTGGTGATTATTGGTACCTGCTGGAAGTCCTTGACCTCTCTCCCCTCCAGGACTAAACTTAAGCTCCAATGATGGTGCCTCAGTTTTGTCTCCATGTAACTTCTCATCATCTTCCTACCTTGAGCTCTGAATTGCTTGTTCACATCCACATCCCACCCAACAAACCATACTTTTGCATACTTCCTTGAATTTTCCCATGCTGTGTCCTCCACTCAGAGGTTCTCATCCTCTCTTCTCTCCCTCATCTTTGTCTGCACAACACCTGTGCAGGAGGTTTAGGTATCAACTACATGGGCCTTGAGAATGGGGAGTCAAGTGTCCTTTCTCTATAAATTATGGTGCTTTGTCCTCATCACATTTCACTGAAATAATCTGTTCATGTGCCCATCTCCTCCCAGAATGATCTCTTCAAGGATAGGACTCATGCTTATTTATATTTGCATTTTTTGCTGCTTATCCTATAGTTTGGCACATGGTAGGCACTTGGCAAATGTTTTGTTGAATGAGCTAAGTATGGATGTAGGAAGAAGACATAGCAGAGACTGACCTTGGTTTCATGAACATTAGTGTCAAGCAGTGAAGTCCATCACCCAAGACTCTCTTGCACATGAGGGTAAAATGTAGCTAAGATCAGTATCGCTAGTGTGGGTGACCCACATGGGCCTTGTGGCTAAAGAGATATCTGTCTCAGATAATATGAGCTATTGGACTATTTCTATTGCAGCTTCTCCTGGGGGAAAAACTGCAGAATCTCCTTCCTGCATTTCCTGGGTAAAATTGACAAGATTGTGATTCAGGGTCATTTGAAGATATATTGGGAAAATTCTTGCAAATGTATGACATCTGCCCATTTAATTTTGTCTCTTTAATCTTAGAAAATTCTCATAGATAAAAGCCCCCCATCTTACATCACTCAACCAGAAGACCCAGATACTGTCTTACTTTTAGCAAATGCCACCTTGACATGGGAGCAAGAAACCAGCAGGAAAAGTGACCCAAAGAAAGTGCAGAACCAGAAAAGGTGCTTTTTCAAGAAACAGAGGCCGGAGTTATACAGTGAATGCAGTCCATCAACCAAAGGATTGGCTAGCCTAGAGGAGGAAAGTGGCAGCCCCAAATCAGTTCTGCACAATATAAGCTTTGTGGTAAGAAAGGTGGGTATATCAGTGAGCTTCGCATCACTACAATACCTTAATTTACTTATATAGATAAAAGGTTAATTTGGGCTCTTAGTTCTGAAGGTTCTAGTCTGAGACTGGTGGTCCCTTGGCTTTGGATCTCTGGTGAGGGCTTTATATCATGGTGAGAGTGTGTGGCAAAGCAAGTCACCTACATTATGAGCCAGGAAACAAGAAAGAAGAGATTGGAGTCTCATATCCCCTTTGAGGGCATGTTTCTAGTAACCTAAGGACCCAACATAAGGCCCCTCCTCCTAAAATTCAACACTACCTTCCAATAACACTACCCTGAAAAGCAAATCTTTAATACATGGACCTTTGGGAGACTTTCATCATCAAACAATAGTGGCAGGGGTATTTTAAAAGTATGGCCTCTTTATATTGCAAAGCAATGACCTTCTCAAAACCTCATAAAATTCCATTTGAGCTGGAAATAGTGATGGGACATCTATAACCAGATTCTCTGTCCTTCCCCTCAATTTTAAAAGTATGTACATGAACATTGGAGACATCTTTCTACAGCTGAGAGAAGATGGCTTCATATTAGTGCTGGTTTTCAATGATCTTTTGGAACCAAATACAGTTTTGAATGGACAGTTCATTTCAGGTGATTAGCCTCAAATGACTAGCTTTCTTAAATATTTTTAGATTTGTTTTTAATTTTGCATTGGAGTATTGAGATAAATAATAACTGATAAATTAGAAATCCTTGCTACTTACCATGTACATAAGCTACTCCAATACCTCTATGAAGTAAGTACTATAACTACCCCAACTTTACAATCGAGGACCTTGACTTTCCCAAAGTTGTGTATCTAGTAAATGGCAGAGGAGGGCTTCATATTTATGGTGTCTAGCTTCCAGAATCTGTATACTCACCTACCATGAAATATTTCTCTTGTAAAAAGCAAAATGAGTTCAACAAGCAACCAGCAATAGGTGGCCAGAGAAAAGCCAGCTAGAATCCATGGACCCTCTCTTCCTTCAGGGTTGGGAGTAGAGTTTCTAGATGAGTCTATGAATTCAGAAAATGCTTGGCCTTTGCTGGCATCTCCTGCACTGGGAATTTGGCATCAGCGCTCCCAAGGTGGCAGTGTTGATTTTGCTACAGAGGGCTCAGCATTAATCTTGTACCTGTTATTTTAATATTCCATCTTGTTGACTCTCTTTCCTTGTATAAACACTATGGAAGGAGAAGTTTGTACTTAGCATGCAATGTTAAGTTCAATAGCTAGCCTGAAATGGTAACTTGTAGCTCACAAGGCTGTATGCCACATATTCATATATTGGGTGGGCTGAGTGCAGTCGAGTTCCCATCTCAGTTGAGTCCAACTGAGTGCAGCCACATTACCTTCTCCTCAGCCTCCTCACTCTCTGTTGCGCAGCACCTGACTGCTTCAAACTGGCCTTCCCCAGCTTCAGAAAGGCCCCCGAAAGCTGATCTCATCCTTTAAAGAAATGGCTGTTCAACCTGCCCATTGCTTTACTCCAAATGCTATTTGCAATACATTGGTAATGTCTGGATTTGTTAATCAAGGGTATGGTCAACCCTTGATTAGTGGAAGATATTGTTGGAGTGATAGAATTGCTTAAGGGTATGTTCTAGATCATGGTGGGTCTTGGTTCTAATCCAAGCCAGTTACCAGCTCCTTGACCTTGGGTATATTGCCTAAATTCCTAAAACCTCTGTTTCTACCTGCTCCAAGTATTTTTATAATAGTACCCATTTAATAATGTGGTTATGAAAACTGAGAGACCAAATAAAAATGTTAAGCCTATGGAACATATTTTTCCTTTAATACCAATCATGTCCAGCTACCCTTTAATGTCCTACCCTTTAATGTCCTAAATTCAGGCCATCCAAGTTTTCCCAAATTTAGCTTTATGATCCATTAGACTCCAGGATGAGATCAAGAAGTGTTGTTTGGCTTATGTCCTCATCACTGAGCTCCCACCTCAGAGTGGTTCCCTGCAGGGGTCTTTACAGCTCCTCTCTCATCTCCTTTGGTTGTTAGTTTTCAGCTCTAGCAGATGCTGTCTGTGGTCATGTGCCTTGGACCTCTGTGTGTGCTCTGGCTACTCTGCAATGGCCCTGTCTTTGGAGCCAGTTCCTGGCTCAGAGGTTCCCAATAATGTTTACTGAATGAGCAAGTGAATCATCAGAAACCCAGAGGATGCAGGCCTCATGAATTTTCTGCTGAAGATAAGGATGAATCTATAAAGTTCTTACCTGGCCCTAGGAAATAGGACTCAAGGAAGAGCCAAGCATCTAATGAGGCTGAATCCATACATGTGGACTCTTTGTCCTAAAGTCTTCATGATAGCCCAGTTTCTTGAAGTCCTTCTAGTTGGATTAAAAAAATATTTGCTTTATATACCTACAGTGTCAATACACTGTGAGCTCTGTTGGGTCGGGAGTGCATGTGCTCAGATAATTGTCATATCCCCAGTGCCTAGCATAGGGCCTGGCATCCAGTCAAGACATGTCAAAAGAATTATGATGCCAGGTGGCAACCTTGTGTGCTGAGGACAGCAGGCAAGTGAGGCCACTTCTGGTCTAGCTTGGGCTGGGAAAGGAGTCATATTTACTCTAAAGGATTATGGAATCAGGTCTAAAAGTGAGTGTTCTAGGATGTTTTATGTGCAATATTGCAATATCTGCTTGAAAATGGCAGCAAGCAAGCTCCCACCTCAGAGTCGTTCCCTGCAGGTTTCTTTACAGCCCCTCTCTCATCTCCTTTGGATGTTAGTTGTCAGCTCTACCAGATGCTGTCTGTGGCCATGTGTCTTGGACCTCTGTGTGTGCTCTGGTCACTCTGCAATGGCCAGGTCTTCAGCTGAGCCTGAGAACTCCCACCCTGCCCACAAAGTGCTAAGATCTCAAGGGCCCAGAAAATAGCCCTCACACTATGATTGTTGGGGTGTTTATACAAAACCATACTCAGTTTCCTGGAGTTTCTCTGTAGCATGGAGCTGACCTAACAGTAGACCTCTTATGGACTACGTTACCTTTTCTGTATCACTTCTCCTCTTCCCTACTGGCATCTCCCAAATAAGTTGCTTTCGTTCAAATCCTTGACTCTGTTTCTGATTCTGAAACTCAAGCTCAGACAACTGCCTCTCCAGGAAGGCTTTCTTGCACCCTCACCTCCACCACATCCCCTCTCTTGTCCGTGGTTTTTCTCTGTGGTGTGCAGTTGATGCACTTTTTACTTCTTTTGTTTCTGGTCCATCTTTCCCAGATAAAGCACAGACAGGCTCTGTGGGCGCAGACACAGAGTCAGTCTGTTGTGAAGTTTTCTGCCTTGTTACTCCTGAACAATGCCTGGCACAAGACATGTGCTAAATGTGATCAGTGGTTGAATTAATAAATTGGAGCTATAGAGTGATCCATGGACTCATAATGTGTTGAAATAGTGTAACTTCTTAGTATTTTTAATTGAGTTGTTATGGTAGAGGAATTCATAAAAAATGACTTTTGAAAAGCACCCAGCTCTCTATACTTCAAAGGCTGCCCTTGTTCCCCTGGGCTATATAGACTTTAACCTTCCATTAGATTTGATTTCCTGGGGCCTGGGCACAGGACAACCCTCATGTCCAGGGCCTGTGTCTTCCAGACCAGTGCAAGGCTGTTTCACATCAGTGCCTATACATGATTTCTAGAAGCCCTCTGGGTACTCTGCTATGCTGTGTGAGGGGGAACATTAATTAAGACCTACATTCCTGAATCCTCCCAGGATATGTGTACTGGGGCACATGTGAGGCTGCAGCCACCACCTCAGAGAACCAGCAGTAGCCCCTTGTCCCTGCCTGTTCTACGCAGCACAGACTGGGGGCATATATCTGGCCTAAGACCCTCTGAGAACTTAAGGGAGTGACTGTGACTTATTTATTTCTCTGGCAGGGGAAGGTCTTGGGAATATGTGGAAATATTGGAAGTGGAAAGAGCTCCCTCATTGCAGCTGTCCTAGGACAGGTAAGCTGCATGGTGAGTGCTAACAACCTGGAGCATTAACATGACAATTATATGATTCCCTTCCTGCAGCGCTTGGTGGTAGAGCAGTGTACTCAGCAGCAGGGTAGTCTGCCCTGGGTACCCTGCAAGTAGCTAATGATGATTGCTGGGAGAGTGACCCACTTGCTCTATGCCGTTTGGCTAGACAAAGGCTAAGCTTCCACACACTTGAGTTTGCCACCTGAGGATATGCATTAAATGGTGATTGCTCAAAGGAAAAGGTGGGTCATTAGGTTCATGGTTTCCCCACGACCTGGGCTGTCCTGATTCAGAAAAGCCATTAAGGCAGCTTTGTGGAGAACAAAGGAGTATGGGACTCATGGTGACTTTAGATGTAATTTTTGCTTCATTGGTGTTCATATCCCCAGTACCTGCCCCAGTGTCTTCCAGAGAAGATTCTTGACCTAGCCTTCCTGAATAAAGGAGTGTCGGCTGGATGCACAAACTAAAGCAATGATGTGCCCCCAACTTCTCTGCAAACCTTGTACAGGAAGAGGGAGGAACATGTTTCCTGCCTCTTCTTTTCTACCTCTAACTGAGTGACTCAGGGGAAATGGCCAGGCTATTTACTATATTCATGAGTCCATGTTGTTATGATTTTTAAGTTGCATCCTAAATGAATAAGAAGGAAACATTAAGCCCTCCTTCTCCCCACTGTACTGCTCCTAAAGAGAAGATTGGGCAGCTGGTATTGCCTGTGGCAGGAGGAAGTTGGAGTGCCTCTAAAAGAAATGAGGATATCAGGCTCAGTGGAGTCCTATTAAATGGGATGTGTTTTATAGGCTTCAATATAAATGGCTTATTTTGGCCTTCCTGGATTTCTTCACAGTAGAGTGTCAACCCCTTCTCTGCCTGGAGGTGGAGGTGAGTGCCAAGTAGGAAAGCCCCCAGGGTCACCCATGCTCTGGGATCAGTGTGTGTGCCTCTGCAATGTGGAGTCAGCAGGCACCTAAGAATGTAAATCCTCTTGACAACATCAGAGATAGCCCAACCTGTGCTCAGATATCTCTAGTGATGGGAATCTATTATTTCATAGCCAATTCTCTTTGGAGCATTTTCATATATAATAGAGTAGAATTTATCTCCCTTTAATTTCTATCCTTTGGACCATTCCATTGGAAGTTCTCAGATAACTAGAATCTATTTCCCATGAGGCGGTGGTGAGATTGGACCTCTATGATTACTGAGGAGGCAGGGTGCCTTGACATTTAAGTCACTGGGCTCCAGGCTGCCTGTATTCACCACCTGTCTTGGCCATATGCTCAGTCTTTAACCTTGGGTAAGTTATGAAAACAGGGCTTAGGAGTGCCTTGGTGAGGATTAAATGAGATAATTTATGTAATAGTTGTAGGATAATTTCAAAAACCAGTCGTGATGATAAATGCTTTCATATACATCTTACATGGTACCTGGAATGTATCTACACCTTTTATCTACTGTCACTGGTTCTGTTATTGTTACTATCTTCTCCAATTTCAATTATGTGTCTCTTGAACTATTCTTGAAGTGAAACGGCACACCATCTTTTGAAATATTCGCTACCCTCTTCTCTGCCCTCAAACACACCGCTGCTGTCTCATGGACATTGGCCCTGAGCACTGTGGCCTCACAAGTCCCCTTTCCTGATAGCTTTGAACATTGCACCACTGCCAATGTCTATTGTCTATTGTCTATCAGAAGCCCACAGTGTGAGGGTCAACCTAAATGACGTTAGGTACCCAGAATGAGGACCTGGAAGCCCATGCATGATTTTTATTGGATTAATCAATGTTTTAAAAGTCCTAAAGTTCCACATGAAAATCAGAAACTCTGGCAACACCAGGCCTGCATCCTTGCATGGTACAACTGAGTCAAGGCTGCTTCTGTAAGGTGGGCACACCAGTAGACTGTGTCCTGCTTTTTGGGGTCTTGGTCAAAGAGAGTGGGAGCCGGCCAGTTCACCTAGAAAGAGAGGAGCCGGCCACAGAGGTGCTACGTGTGCAACAGGAGCCTGGTGACTTGTGCACTACAGATAGGAGCAGGGCTTGCCTCTGCCTCTTCTCTAACCTTCCCTGCCTGGCCCCTCACAGATGTTTGGCTTTGAGATCCTCCATCAGCACAGGTGGGCTTTGCAGTGTGTGGACAAGACATCTTATTGACCTCTTGCACCTTAGTAACCAATGCCCATGGAATACATGGATGGTGGGGTATAATGGGCACTTGGAAAAGGCCCCCAGGTTTTCCCCCTGAGGCTCCTCTGCTATCATTGCTCCAGATGCAGT
The DNA here is from genome assembly GCF_963383645.1 of Muscardinus avellanarius. Lineage (NCBI taxonomy): Eukaryota > Metazoa > Chordata > Mammalia > Rodentia > Gliridae > Muscardinus > Muscardinus avellanarius. The sequence continues at coordinate 37,802,203 of NC_137796.1, forward strand.
TACAGAAAGGGGTCGTGGCAGTCAATGGGACTTTGGCCTACGTTTCCCAGCAAGCATGGATCTTTCATGGAAATGTGAGAGAAAACATATTATTTGGAGAAAAATATGATCACCAAAGGTAATATTAACTTTAAAGTGTGAAACTCTGCAGGACTTGGTAGACCCCATCTCAGATGCTGATGTCATTGCTAATGATTGCTAAGTTGATTTCTCTAATGAGTTCTGAGGAAACATTCTTTGGATCTGCACAGGCACTGCTTTTCTCTTTCTGACCCAAGAGTTCAGGAGAGGCACCTTCTGCAGACCTGTGACTCACACTGAGAAGAGGAGGCAGTCGACACTCTGTTCCCAGGGCAGAGCACCATATGGTCTGTGGTTCTTTGGAACAGGGCATATGTTGTCTGACTGGAGAAAAATGAATCGGGCAATTTTGCTTTAGGCTGAGTAACCAAAACTTTGCTTTAAATTGTGAGCAGCAGGCAATGTAATTAATCATCCCTGACATTAATAATTGATACCAGTATTATCAGGCTATATTGTTGTTAGTGTCCTCAAAATGATTCAATGAAATAAAAACAAAACTCCAGTTATAATAATCTGATATACTTTGGGCCAGTATCTTTAAGCTCCAGAAATTAGTGGCTTCTGGGGGTCCTGGCTGAGCTTGGCATGTTGCTATATCCATTCTCTTTTCTGAGTCCCTTTATCACCTATTTAGAGGGGATCCTGGCATTATATCCCCATTTTACAGATGAAGAAGCTGAGGCTCGGAGAGGTGACTTGGCTGGCCCGTGGTCAGTGTTATTAAATGGTGGACTTATGTCTCATCGTGGACTTATGTCTTGGACTGCAGCCTCATTTGCTTCAACTGGAGCTGCCTGCCAGCTGGGTCACTCAGAACCCTTCTTAGGCCCACAATGGAAGCAAAAAGGGAAGGAGCTGCTCTTAGGAATCTCAGCTAATAGTCTGAGCCAACAAACACTGTCCCTGCTGGCTGGCAGTGGCCAGCATGTGCAGCATGTGCATTCCAGCAAGAGGCTGCTACTTGCCTCCTGCTTCCAGCTGTGATATCGAGTCAGCAGGAGGCTCAGGTGTGGCCTGATCAATGAAGGAACTGTCAAACTGCTCGGTTCAGCACCTCCTGTCCTGGCCACTTTTGCCTGGGCCTCCTCCTATTCCCACTGGGAATACCCTTTCTTTCCACAGAAACAGGCTGGGAGGAGGGTTCCTTTATTTTCAATACGGAAATACACAAATGCTGTAATGTGCAGGGCACTGTGGGGGACAGAGATGGCTCAGATGTGTCTTTGCCCACAGGGTGCTCAGGTCCAGAAGGGGACATAAGAGGTACACAGAAATGGGAGTGCATTGAAGAGGTGCCCATGGCAGGAGGCTGTGATAGAGAGGGAGGGCGATCAGGGAAGAGAGGGTGGTACTTGAGTTGGGCCTTAAAGGACAAATCAAGCAACCTCCCTGTGTGGCATCTTTAGCAGAGGTCTGGCTCCTAGGGCCACAGGAAGCAGTAGGGTGGGAGGAAACTTATGATGAGGCTAGTGAGAGGGTGAATATGTGTGGGGCAGCCCAAATCTTATGGCCAAAAATTGATGGGGAATTTGCTGTGCACCAGACATTGTACTAATGGCATCACCTGTGTTTTCCCACACCATTATCACAGCAACCCCATGGCATATTAGCCCAATTGTATTGAGTGAGGATCAGGAAGGAACAGTCAGTTTTCCAAGGTCACCCCACTGGATTCAAACCATTCTTATTTCAAAGCTTCTGATTGTAATCACTGTATACTCCAGTCCCAAAGTTGGTGCGTGAACATGGCTGTGTTCAGGTTCTGTTCTGGAAAGCTGTCAAGGGCTTCCAGGAGCCTGTGTGCCACCCGAAGGGCAGCTGCTCATGGCCTGTCTGCTCTTTCTGCCACTGTCCTTTATTAGGAAGGTGTGTCTTGCAGAGTCTGACTTGTGAGGCCTATGCACTATTATGCATTGAAGAGGATCCTGATGATGATGCTAATGATACCAGTCAGCCAGTCACTAATGAAGTCCTGTGGAGGCAGACAGCCTGTCAAGCAGGATATAAATCTAGGGTCCAGTTGTGAGGTCCAGCAGCTGCTTGGATGGGGCCCAAGCCTGACTGCCCCTAGACAAACCAGCCATTCAGAGCAGCAGCCTGTTCCCAATGTGGCTGTGTGGGGTCTCGTGAAAATTAAGGGAGGAGTGTGGGCTTCTTTCATGACATGGGACCAGGACAGCCCCCGAACTCTGACTTTTCTAGATCCCTCAGTGCCAGAATCCCCAAGGATGGGCTTCTCCCCGGAGCTGAGTGGAGCACATTCAGTGGGCTGACTGGTACCTACTGAGCCTCACACCTTGGCTGTTCTTTGTGGCAAGGGGCTTGTCCCAGCAGCTTGGCTGTTGTACAGCTGACCCCATAAGTCAAACACCCCAAAGACTGAACCCCAAGGCTTGCCAGTGGGTGATGCTGAGGAGGCAAATCAGAGCCCAAGAAGCCCAAGCGTTAGGTCCCCCTGCCACGAAGTCTCTCTCCCCTTAAGGCGGCTTTCTCTGTGCCTTGGTGTCTTTGGCTGTTCCAGGAGGAGAACCCTCTTCTCTCCCACCTAGTAGGAGTGACAGGAGGATAGAGTGGCCTTCTGGAGCAGGAGGGCCTCTGCGAGGTCCTGGTATCTCTGGTAGCCACTTGGCCCTGTGCTGGTAGGCTCTACCCACACACATCCCCTCCTCCATTCACCGCCTGGTTCCAGGCCTGTGTCCTCTGGAAGCCGTGCCCACAGACTCCTGCCCACATGGTTGACCCCCTTCAGTGTTCCTCCAGGGATGCATGTATATTGATGCAATCTTCCCTGTGTGGTGGGAATCCTGTGAAGGAAGGAGCCATCCCCTGGTGGACTCAGCACTAGGTGAGGAGAGGGGCCCCAGAGGTCAAGAGGCTGCTGCCCTTGGGATATCAAAGACCAGGCACTAGCCTGGGAGCCTTGAATGTGGCGTGCTCCACCTGCTCACCTCATCCCACAGTCTTCAGATGCAGCCCAGGACAGCAGTGCTGGGGTCTCTCATCTTCTGACCTTTGACTTCTGACCTTTGTATCCTCAGGTATCAGCACACAGTTCGTGTCTGTGGCCTCCAGAAAGACCTCAGCAACCTCCCTTATGGAGACCTGACTGAGGTGAGCAGAGATGGGAGCTCAAGCCCTCCATAGCTCCCGGCAGCCTAGCAGGCCTCTGACCTATACCCAGATGGCCCGGAGGCAGAGGTTTCCAGGATATACAGGCAGAGTTCAGATTCTACCTATCCAGAATTCCCTGTCTGGGCCTAGTCTAGGTGGACATTGCAATGGACATGGCAACCGAGCCAACTTGTGTTTGGTTCATGGCAGTTCTTGTGGCCCTGAGGGTCACTCCCAATCTTTCTGGTCATCTCAGAAAACATTTCTGGTAGAAACTGCTTCCTCACCTCCAGGGTCAGCTTCGTCCTCCAGAGCAGGCGTCCAGGGTGTCACATACGACTGGGATCTCCAGGGCTCCTCTTGGCTCACCAGTTATGCCTGGCCAGGAGTGGAGGCGTCACCTCCAGACATTGTCCTTAGGGTGCTTGGCCCAAAGCCCTGGCTTGATCTTTGGCTGGCCCTGTCGATTCAAGTGACCTAGGGAGTCACCACAGCATCCTCCTCTCCCCCTGGTCCACTTGTATCCTTTGCATGGTCTTCTCCACTCCACCCCGGAGCTCTGGTGGAGCAGGAAGAAAAAGTTCCCTGAAGGAAACAGCAGCTCAGAGAACACTGCCCTCTGCTAGCACCCTCAACTGCCCTGTCAGGGCATGGCTGGGCACAGCCTTCCCAGCCTGGCACACTGCACCCTGGCCTATTCTTCCTGACTGCTTCTGCCTGCCCTTGCCTGCCTGCCAAGCTGCCCATGTGCCTCCTAGCCTCTCAGTCTGCTCTGTTGCTGCTACTCCCTGGGAGTTCCAAGCCCAAATCCACCATCTTGAGGAAGATTTTCCCACAGCCCAGTCTGAGCAATTTTCCCCAAGCTGTTCAAGTGTGCCTCTCAGTGCACACTCATGGGATTCCATGTGGTGCCACTATTGTGTATATGACTCCCCCACCCCACCCCACACACAGGAACTCCCATGTGAGCTCCCAAAGCATCAGGTACTTTTGTCCGGCTTCATCTGTCCCACCATCCCAGCACCCAGCTCATCACCCAAACAGCTGAACATGATGAGGTTTTGCTTTGGGTTCAGTTGAATAAAATCTTCTGAAGTAATAAACTTAGACTTTCCTCCTTTCAATAAATAGTTACTGAGCAGTGGGTGATGCCAGGAAACCCAGAGCTAGGTCCCCTGCCACACAGCTTCTCTCCCCTCATGACAGCATAAGACTTGCCTACTGCTCCACAGGAAGCAAACAGAGTTGGGAGCATCCTTCTGCATCCATTCTCCCAGAGCTGCCTGCTGAAACAATTCCCTTTGTGTGATTGGTCAAGATGTAGCCCCTCCCTGTGGGGCATGCACTGGGATGGGGTGTTGTATAGTAGGCACCCATCAGTCTACACTGGAGGAAGCTACTCCCTAGGTGTCACTGCCCACTGGGCTTCCCAGGGGAGTGAGATGGAGCTCTTCCACTTACCAAAGTGTCCAGTGTGGTGATGATAATCTGAATATCTTTCCCCTGAACCCTGGGAAGTTTCAGGAAACTCCAGTTCTTCAAAAACTAGGGCTCAATGAAGAGCAATATTTTTGTCCCTGTCTTCAGATTGGAGAACGGGGTCTCAACCTTTCTGGGGGTCAGAGGCAGAGGATCAGCCTGGCCCGTGCTGTCTACTCAGACCGCCAACTCTATCTGCTGGACGACCCCCTATCTGCTGTGGATGCCCATGTGGGGAAGCATGTTTTTGAGGAGTGCATTAGGAAGACACTCAGGGGGAAGACTATCGTCCTGGTGACCCACCAGCTGCAGGTGAGTGGGACATGCAAGACCCGTGAGGTCTCGGGATGGGTGTGGTGCTTGATGTTCCGAGTCTCCTCACTGAATAAATGAGCCTCTCCTGTGTGAGGCTGCCCTCCCTGCACAGGCTGTGGAAGGCCCGGGGATACAGGGGATCCTGCATCCTGAGGATTCCTGGCCAAGGCTGCCTCCTGAAAGCCCTGCCTGATCCTCTCTGTGGATTCACTGGGTCCAGGACCTTTCCTCCACCAGGGAGTGGATTCTCTAGTAGCAGGTGTGGGGTACACAGGAAGCACCCCTCCTGAGGGCTGGGCATTGGCAGTGAGAAGATAGGCAGCTGGGAAAACAGTTCAGATCCTGTCCTTCCTCCAATAAGGGCGGGGCGGGTCTGAAGCCAGGGGCATCTGGGCAGGGGATAATGGGGCTGTGGACCCCTTGGATAAGGAGCCCAGAAGCACCAGTCCTCACCCCGCAGAGGGAAGGGGCTGGAGGTCAGGTGTTTGGAGCAAAGGCTGAGGTTTGGGGAAGTTTTTTTCCTGTAAAAACACTGCCCATTTATTGGGAAGGTGTGTCTCTCTCAGGCTTAGGAACATGAGTCTTGCTGAAGAGTGTGACTGGGCTTCGTTTGATTAAGAAACCTGGGCTGGGTGGGAGCAGTGCTTGCTGCATTAGTCCCACATACAGAGGTCCCTGCAGGAGGAGAGATACTGTGGGACTGCCGGACCTTGGGCAGGGATATGCTCCATTAGGGCCTGGCTGAGGGCAGGAGAGATGCCTTGCTGCCTTGCACAGGTAAGTAGAGCCAGGGTAGGGGAGAGGGAGATAGCACAAAGGCTTTCATGGTTATAGGACACTGCAGCCAGGGTTTTAGGACCATGGTAGTGACCAAGAGGACAAAGCTGAGGGGTTTCTCTCTCCAAAGACCCAAGAAGACCATGCTTTTCCGTCACTGTAGCCCTGCCCCTGAGCTGACCTTTTCCTAGGACTGGAAATCTGGCCCCAGAATAAGCTCTAAGAATTCTGGGTTTCTTGGAGCGGGCTATCCCACCTCCTGGACACACTGAGTGGTGTCTGTCCGTGTGGACAAGAATGCCTTGTTGCTTTGCTGCCAGGGCGCAAAACATCAGGAAGAGGTTGCTGTCTTCTGGACCCCTATGTGGTGATGGGGAATGGCCCGTGGCTCAAACAGGGTGCCAAATGTAGTGCCCACATCTCTAACCCATGAGTGTTCAATCCCGTCCTCCTGAGGGGTCCTGGGGGCCTGAGAGAGGTGCCTCACACCTGACATGAGGGGTAAGAGCTGACCCTACAGCATTCCTCATGAAGGCGAAATGTTAACATCAGCCCTGGTCCAGCTCTGAAACTCACTGGCTGCAGGACAGCCTTAGGCAGGCCCTATTTACCCGGCCAGGCTCTCGGCCCATCTCTCCCCAAGGTCATTTTAGCTCTCACTTTGTTGATGGAAAATGCAAGTGGCCACCAGGTGGCACCAGAACCTTGGTCTGGCCAGCCCATCGCTGCTGCGGGGTCGGGGGGAGGGCTTGAACATTTCTCTGCGGCTCTTACTGCGGAAGCCCCTGCGCAGCTGGCTGGCTGGATAGCTCTTCCGCTTACTTGAGGAAAGGAAGGAGGCCCGAGGCCACCTGCTGCCACCTAGCCCAGGACCAGGTTCACGAGGGCTTGTAGAACAAAGCTGCCCTAGCCTGTCTGGTGTGTTGCTGAGCTGAACTGGGGCCTTGTTGGCCAGGGCGGCTCCACCAAGCACTTCAGGGCTGGGGTGTGGACCCAGGCATAGGCAAGAAAAGGCTGTGGGCAGGAGCAGGCCCAGTGGTGCCCTGCTTCCCTAGCTGGAAAACTGGCTGATATAAACCTGCCTGCTTTCTTGAAAAACCAGATTACAGGGAACTGAGATAAGAGACAAGGTCAGGGTTTGAAGAATTAGAATGTGCTGTTCAAAGGTGAGAGGCTGTCCTTGGAGAAAGGCTTTTCCAGAAAGTGTCTCAACTGGACATTAAAAGCCAGGCTGTTCATACTTGGGCTCTCTGGGGAAGTGGACAGGCACTGGACAGGTAGTGGCAGGGCAGCATAAAGAGCACAGCTGTCCAAACCATCAGAACTGCTAGCATTTAACCTTTCTGGCACCACCCCTCCCCCATGCCATCAGGTGTACAATGAACAAATGTTGCTACTTTCAGGCTTATAATCAAGAGCATCCAGAATTTATTAGCCCTTGGATGTATCCTGCAGTACAAGGTCAAACCATTTTCAATTTCACAGCATCTTATCCACCTCTGGGAAGGGGCTTCTTACCCCTGGATGGGTTGAGCCAATGGAAAGAGCTCTGACTTATTCCAGAATGAAAGAAAACCCCCCCCCTTTTTTTTTTAGCAGAATTCTTTGATCACAAGAGTGATATGGAAACAAAGGTAACTCAAATGAGCAAAACAAAAGTGCTTTGGGCAACTTTTGAAGATGCTCACATGAAATGTAGCTGTATTTTTGTTGTATAGTGAGAAGTGTTGTGAACCCAGGCTCCAGGGTGTGGCTTACAACACAGCCCCATGGTCTGCTTCTCCTGGGGTCAGTGGGGATGGCAAGGGTCTTGCCATATCCTAGGAGAGGGAGCCCGTTGCTGAGATGATATTTCTTTCCTCCGTCAAGTCATGGCTGCAGTAGCTGTCAATTTCATTTTCTAAATCTGCACGATTAGATTTCTTAGGAGAGTGGTTCATTTAGGAAGCAGAAGTGAAGGAATATTCATTGTGCTTCAGTGTGACAGCCAGAGGCCAGCTTTTGTACTCATGAGATCTTGGGTACCACATCAGAGGGTCTCAACTGGGGGCCTCCAGAGGATATTTGGCAATGTTTGGGGACATTTCTACTTCTCATAACTGGGGAAAGGCATGTTACTGGCATCTAGTGGGTAGAGGTTGTAGAGGTTTCTAAATATACTACACTGCACAGGGTAGAATACACAGCCCCCTGGAGAAAAGAATTATTTAGCCCCTAATGTCAGAAGTATCAAGATTGAGAACAGCTGTGTTAGAGGACTGGGCATTGCTGGGTGGAAGCTTGATGTGTGCTCTCCTCCTCTTTACTAAGGCAGAAGTTCATTGTAGATCACTTTACTATCTACAGTTCTTGGAGTCTTGTGATGAAGTCATTTTGTTGGAAGATGGAGAGATTTGTGAAAAGGGCACCCATGAGGAGCTAATGGAGGAAAGAGGGAAATATGCAAAACTGATCCACAACCTCCGGGGGCTGCAGTTCAAGGTAACTCTATGTCCCTGGGCAGGAGAGGTCCAGCCACTTGTGATTTCTAACCTGGGAGAAGTTTCCAGCCATTTAGCTTTAAGAAGAAATTTCATTTTGTCTTCAGGATCCTGAACACATTTACAATGCAGCCATGGAGGAAGCCCTTAAGAAGAGCCCTGATGAGAGAAATGAAGATGCTGGTACAGTCAGAGTTAGAGCCCTGCCTCTCTTACTACCCTTGGCTCATGAATGGACACAGATCTTTTTTTATTTCTCACCCTAGTTTTGGCTCGAGGAGATGAGAAAGATGAAGGAAAAGAATCTGAAACCATTTCAGAATTTGTAGACACAAAAGGTATTTACCATTCATTCCCTTGCTTAAATACTCTTAAGTACATGATGGGTATCTGTTATTTGGGATAGGAAAGGCTTGGCACAGTGAACATCACTTTGGGGCAGGTACATGAGTCCAAATTCTGGCCCTACCACCTACTAGTGTTGTAACCTAGAGCAAGATATTGTGAATCTAAGTTTCCTAATCCATAAAATAAAATAATAGTACTAACCTCATAGATTCTTACAAAGATTAAATGAAAAACTGTATATAAAGTAATTATCACAGTGCCTGACACATAGTGACCCTCAGTAGGTACTATTTTTATTAGTTAGTGAGATCAAACAGTGCAGCCGGGCGTGGTGGAGCATGCTTGTAATCCCCGCGCTTGGGAGGCGGAGACAGGAGGATCGCGCAGGTTCGAAGACAGCTGCGCTGGCTTAAGAGACCCTGTTTCCCAATAAAAAGTATAAAATAGGTCTGGGAGTAGCCCAGAGGTAGAAGGGCTTCCAGGAACCCCAGTACTACAAAAAAAAAAAAAATACCCCCCCCCAAAAAAAAAAAAACAATGCACAGGGTTAATTAGAGATAAAGGCAAGAAAAAAGTTGTTCTTACACTTTGGTAGGCAATGGGGTGAGGATAAGGAAAAAGAATTGTGAAGCAGTGAAGAGATCAAGATGGAGGGAGTAAGGTTATTCATTCTTTCACCAAGTAGGAACTAAATATTCTGCTGTGTGCCAGGAATAAGCTAGGCTAGGAGAGAAAGAGGAAACAAATGCCCATGTTCTCAGGATCCTATGGTCTGTTGGGGTCACAGCTAAATGCATAGTCATCCTATGACTCTTATCACAGATGTTTGGGTGAGAGTAACAAGTCAGGAGCGGGGAGGGCTTCACAGAGGGAGTGGCACGTGCACTGGTGTTTCAAGCACATGTTGGAGTTTACTCTGGATAGTGTGTATGGTGAGAAGAGGGAGATGGAGGGTTTGAGGTTGAAGACATGAGGGAAATTCAAGGCAGGGAGGAGAGACAAATATGGAGAGGGTCAGTCTGCTCAAGTCACCTCTTCTGCTCCTTAGTGGGTTTCTTCCCATCTCTTTCCTGAGCACTGATTCTGTGCTATGGGCTGTGCTAAACACTGATGGGACAGGGGCCACGATTCCTCCAGCACTCCCAGGGAGGTGGCTTTCACTAATGTAATGTGTAGCTGAAAGGAAGTAGAGTCTTGCATTTCATCAACTTTAAGATGCCATTCGTTTATTTTAGCCCATCATCATTTTATGTATTGCTTAGAAAGAAAAGACTCCCTTTCAATTAAATGGTATCATGTGCTATTGAATGAAAGGCACATCCACGTTTCAGAGATGTTAAAATGTGAAGGAATAAAAAGATTCTTTGTGTCTGAATTTTGGCACCATTAGTGGTGCTTGTGACATATGCATGCACATTCGGAAAGACGACTTATTTTACTGCTCAGAAGGCTTGCTCCTAGGCTGCAGAGAAGTAACCAGCCATTTCTTCCCATGCTCTCTGGGGGAAAAGTCTAAGCTGTCCAGGTTCTGTGGAGAGAGTAATACCTGCTCCTTGTTTCCCCACCACCTAAACTGTACTGGAGAGAAGAGTGAGACTGTGGAATGTCACTCTAGAGAGACCTAATCCTCCAGGAGGAACCACAGAGGAACCCAGAGGTATAGGCTGGGAAGAGAAAGAGGCTTACTTGCCAGTTAATAGCCCCAGAGTGTTTTCTAAAGCCCAGCAAAGGTGAGAAGGGCAGCACTCCTGGCCGGGCTGGCAGGCCGCAGGGGAGCCCGCCAGTTCCCTTTGTGCTCCAAGGTGCCGTTCATTAGGCGCTGCCCACTTGCATCTCTCTCACTTGCAGTCCAAGAGGAGACACAATGAGAGAAAGTCAGGATGAACATTTCAAAGAAGCACACAGGTTCCCAGGCAGAGAGAATAATGGTGGCTGTATTTAGCGAGGCACCTTTGAGGTGTGAAAGAGTGTGTGTGTAGGGTGCCTCTCGCCTACTTCTATTTATCTCTGTTTACAAAAGCCAAGTGTGGTTTATGATTCTGCTTTGGAGTTGACATTTTTCTGCGTGTCTGTGGAGGAGAGAGAAGCGACATGCATTCAGGACTAGCTGCTGCGAGCTGCTGCGAGCTGCCTCAGCCAGCATCCCTGTACCTCTGAACTGCTGTTTCCATGAGAACTTGTTCCTTTCCCTCTGGGAAAGGTAGAGTACTGGGGGCAGCCATATGGAGGGAATCAGGAGTCCATGAAGCAACTGACCTAGGGCACCATGGGCTTCCTTCTGCATGGTGCAAGCTCTCAGAAGATGGGGGTACAGCCTCTCTCTTCTTACCATGGAGTAGAGATTATAGGAGCTTGCAGTCTGCTTTCCTTTCCATGGGATTCTCTCCAAAAGCAACAAGTCAAACTGGAAAATTGACCTCCTGGAGGAGTAGCCTTCTCCCAATAGCCAAGGCATTGGTGTAGGAAAATCTTAGATCTCTTTCCTGTGAGATGGTGCTGAGATGTATTTCTCTACTGGCTCTGAAATTTCTCTATCTGGGACTAAGCTGCAGGCATATTAATACATCTCCCCCCCACACCATTGCGGTTCTGGGGGAACTCAGGGGCATTCTACCTCCAAGCTACAGAGCCAGCCCTATTGTTTATTCTTTATTTTGGAACAGGGTCTCACTGAGTTGCAAAGGACCTCACTAAGTAGCTGAGGCTGGGTGTGAACCACAATCCTCCTGTCTCAGTCTCCTGAATGCTGGGATTACAAGTGTGCACCACCACGCCTAGCAATACATCTTTTATTGACACTTCCTCTACCCTATTCCATTTAGGTCCCAAATAAAATAAAGTCACCCCCTCAGTGTCCTCCCGGGATAGGTTCTAGGGCCCACTCCCACAATCTTGGACACCAAAATCCTGGATGCTTACGACACCGAAAGAGTATTTACACATTCACCTCTATTTTACTTATAACGTTGATGCTATATGAACAGTGATTGTACTGTACTATTTAGGGAATAATGGCACACAGGGCTTCCACAAAGATCAAGTAAAATAAAGTGAGAAAAAACACATGAGATATTTGAAAGGTAGGACAAATGGAAGGGTGGGTCCTGGTGCCCTGCATGTGCTGTGTAGGCAGGAGGCTGCACCGGACTCCCCTCAGCCCGGTGCCATGGCCTGTGGTCTTTCTCCACAGCTCCTGTGAACCAGCTTGTCAAGACTGAATCCCCCCGGGAAGGAACAGTGACCTGGAAAACGTATCACACGTACATTAAGGCTTCTGGAGGTTCGGTATTAAACAATGAGTTTCTTCATTTGGTTTGCATTTTAAAAATCTGTTAGGTTCACATTTTATGATTTTTTTTAACAATTACTTGCTTTCTGCTAGGGCTGTTTATCAGTGTTTTTATTTTTCCCCCTAAAAACTAAAGTCTGATAATACTACCTTTTAAATGGGATCGTTTTTTATCTCCATTAAAGCTGCCAGACTCTGTTTTATTGGAGCTGAGTGGGCAGCATTCATGGTTATTCCACACCTCGCCCTCTCATCACTGAGTGTAATGGCAACCAGCTTACTGCTTGCCATCCATAAGAAATTCCCAGCTTCTTGTGCAGAACATACTTGTAGCTTCATTCTTGGTTTCTCCCCTCTCCTCCCAGCCCATTTTACATTTTATTTTGAACAGTATCTCACTAAGTTACTGAGACTGGCCACAAACCCACAATCCTCCTATCTCAGCCTCCAAAGTTCTGGGATGACAGGTATGCACTATCACACTTTGCTTATTGGTTTGCTTATAAAGAATACTGATTGCTGGGCATGGTGGCATATGCCTGTAATTCCAGTACTTGGGAGGCTGAGACAGAAAGATTGCAGGTTCAAGGCCAGCCTCAGGAACATAATGAGTCTCAGCAACTTGGTGAGAACCTGTTTCAAACAAAAAATATGCTGGGCATGGTGGCACATGCTTGCAATCCCCCTACTTGGGAGTCTGAGGCAGGAGGATCCCGGTTCATGGCCAACCTCAGCTACTTAGTGAGGCCTTCTGCAACTTAGTGCGACCTTGTTTCAAAATAAAAAATAAAAAATGGAGCCCAGTGTGGTTGCTCACACTTATAATCCTAGTACTTGGGAATCTGAGACAGGAGGATCCTGGTTCACTGCCAGCCTCAGCTACTTAGTGAGGCCCTGTTTTAAAATAAAGAATGAAAAATAGGGCTGATAGAATGCCTGTAGGTCCTATCCCCAGTACTGCAAAAATAAAAAATAATTAAAAAACTAAAAAGGGCTGGAGTACACTTGGAAGTAGAATGCTCCTGGCTTCAATTCCCCAAAAGAAAAAAAAAATCACCAAAAAAAGGGGGGGAAAAAAAAGAATACTGAGTCACCTCTATTAAGGTGCACATTGGAATTTTTCACAACTTGTGGAAAGTTTGGACCCATTTTCCAACCAGATGGAGCAGATGTCCTTATTGGGGTACAGGGCCCAGCACCCAGACAATTTTTTTTGGTGGTACTGGGGTTCCCGGAAGCCCTTCTACCTCCAGGCTACACTCCCAGACCTATTTTATAGGTTTTATTTGGAAACAGGGTCTCTTAAGCCAGAGTGGCTGGCTTCGAACCTGCACCATCCTCCTGTCTCCGCCTCCCAAGTGCGGGGATTACAAGTGTGCGCCACCACACCCGGCCACCCAGACATCTTGAGTCAGCCTAGAAGATGAATCAGCCTAGAAGATTAGAGTCCTTTTCTGACAGGCTTTGCATTTCCCAAGTTCCAAGGGTTGGGCTTTGAGGAAGGTAAGTTCACTGCCACCTACTCATGTCTGTAACCCCTATACCCCCTGCAGGGTACCTCCTCTCTCTCTTTGCTGTGTCCCTCTTCCTCCTGATGATTGGTAGCTCTGCCTTCAGCAACTGGTGGCTGGGACTCTGGTTGGACAAGGCCTCACAGGTGAGTTTCCCTTTGGTAATGTTGAGCCTGTCTTGGAGCTAAAATAGAGCTAATGGAGAGTCGAAATGTGCCCAGTACACACACTGATCTCATCTTTGTCCTTTGTCCCCTTTCACGAAGTTGAGATTAGTTGCTACCATGTGATTCACACTTGTGAGGTTTCCCCTTCAATTTGGATTTTAGCTGCCCCTTCGGTACTGGGGATTGAACCCAGGGGCATTCTACCTCTGAGCTATACCCCCAGCCTTATTTTATTTTTATTGTGAAATAGGGTCTGAGTAGGCTGATGAGAGTCTCACTATTTGTTGAGGCTGCCCTTGAACCTACAATCCTATCTCAGCCTCCCAAGTATTAGGATTACAGGTGTACACCACCATGCCCAGTGGTTTTCTCTCTTCTGAGCTCCATTGGAAGGCCAATGTTCTTCAAGCTTTTATGGAGCCCCTGAATGCTGTGGGGGTGCCTGCCCATCCTTTGAGATTATATTTTGGTGCAGTTCTGTTGCTGTGACAACCAAAGTGAGGAGGCTTGGCTAGGGGAGAGGCTTTTGGGCCATTCCCAAGGGAAGAGGCCAATAGGTGGCCTGCTCTGGGCAGAAATAGCCATCTCTGGAACAAGGGTACTGTCCTAGGTCATTGCTTGCTCAAGAAGAGTCTGGCACAGGGTCTAGGTGGAGCTGCCTCCTAGGCTGGTTGTTTGCCCAGAAGGCTACAATGCAGACCTGTGTGCTTGCCCCCAACCCCAGACACTGAGGCCTCAATCCAAGGCACAGGAAAGATCCCTCTGCAAGGTAGGCCTTTATCAGGTAGTTCCCCGGGATGCTTTTGCTTTTATAGACATTATCCATCAGCCGCCTCTGGTTTACATTTCCTCTATTACTGTAATCAGCAGAACGGCATTTAGAAGAAAGATGTTTGTTTGCTCCCTAAAGATACTCTTGACTTTTAACACACAGCCCGGAGGGAAATGAAACCGCCAATTTCTCAGGAGGAGGAAAAGATGGCCTCTCCCCAGAAGTGCTGGCGAGATTACATCTTCTCACCAGGCAGAATGGAGTCACTGTTCCCTCAAATCCTCCAGGAGCCCCTAGTGTTCACTGGGTTCCCTCTTCCCCACCGGGGACCCCAGGGTGGTGTGCTGGCATCCTCACAGCTGGCCTGGGAAAGGAGAGGGGAGAGCTCTGAAGTGGCCTGTCACACAGGAAAGCCTGAGCCTCCCTGAAGGCTGTAACTACTGCCCAGCAGCTAGCAAGTTAGAGTCTGGTCCCTGATCTCTTTGTCCTGTCTGGGCTGCCTGGTCACTCAGCCAGCATTCTGGAGTCTGGATTTCCCATTTGTTTCTGGATCTTCCCGGTGCAGTAGCACTTCTGGTCCCCAGAGGTACAGGTAGCTTCTGGTTTGGCTGTTCTCAGCCTGTTGTGCTGATCGGCTGGCTGTGCAATACTCGTAGGCTGTGTGCGCAGTGGGGAGGAACCATGCAAAGTTCAAAGTTCTCAGAGAGAGCTGACTTGTTTCACCCACCAGACTCATTGTTAACAATTATGTGCTCTTTTCCATTTCTTCTCACTGGAAAGATTTTCTGGAAAATAAACCTTCTGAAAGTTTACCAATTCTTGGTACTTCTCTCGTTTTGCTCCAAAGATATTCTGTGGACATCAGGACAACAAGACTGTATGTGAGGTTGGGGCCGTCCTGGCAGACACTGGGCAGCACATGTACCAGTGGGTGTACATGTCAAGCATGGTGTCTATACTGGTGTTTGGCATCATCAAAGGCTTCACCTTCACCAAGACCACACTGATGGGGTCCTCCTCGCTACATGACAAAGTGTTTGATAAGGTACAACCCCCAGGGGCCACAGGTACATCTATTCTTCAGCCAGTAGGGTTTACTGGGTCCCTGCTATGCACCAGGCACTGTGTTAGGCTCAGGGGACAGACAGCCCTCATGGAGTTTGCAGTTTTTCAGCAAAGAGTTTATTGCCAACTGTGAAGGCCAGTTCCAGGAAACAGTCAGGGCACATCATGGACCCCCTGGCTAGGCTGGGGTGGAGCTGGGGGAGCCACTCTGGAGCAAAGATGTGCAGCCTAAGAGGGCATCTCCTGCTCTGTGAGCCCTGACTATGACACAGGCCTCAAGAGGACTTCTGGGCCCTCTGTATTCCATTGCCATAGTGGGTGGCAGCCACTGGGGGTAAAGAGGAAAAACAGCTTGGCCTTTTATTGCCCTGGGGTGGGGGGGGGGAATACCTCTGTCCTTCCAATGTCACCAGCCTCTCCCATTCCAGGCTATACATCAGCTTTGGAGGGGGAGCTGACCTGCACAGCCCCACAGAGGCAAAATCTCCTTCACCTCCACTCAGGATGGCCACGAGCATGGCGGTACCATCCCCATCTTCTCAAGATCACTGGGCACGTGGCTTGTCCCTAGGGGAAAGGTCAGGCCCTGGGCTCATGATTCCAGCCCCAGGGGAGCAGCCGGGTTACTAAATACTCAACCAGACTCTGTTTGACTCTCTGCTTTTATCCACAGATCCTAAAGAGCCCAATGAGCTTCTTTGACACGACTCCCACTGGCAGGCTAATGAACCGTTTTTCCAAAGATATGGATGAGCTGGATGTGCGGCTGCCATTTCACTCCGAGAACTTCCTGCAGCAGTTTTTTATGGTGGTGTTCATCCTCATGATACTGGCTGCTGTGTTTCCTGCTGTCCTCCTGGTCCTGGCTGGCCTTGCTATAATCTTCATCGTTCTTCTACGGTGGGTCTCTACACTATTTAGAAAGGGAAAATAAAAACCACACAGGGTAGTATGCACAGTGGCTGGGTGTCAGGTGAGACTGAGTGCTAGTACTTCTGACAGTAGAGAACACTGATTTTCAGTACTTACTAAACTCCAGGTGCTGGGCTCAGTGCTTTGCATACATTTTATATTTTAGCTTCAGAGCAACCTGGAGAGGTGGATATTACTGAAAGGCTGTCACTAGTTCCAAGCCAAAAACCATGGTTTCTGTCTGTCAGCTGAGATATTCTTAACTACTGGGCTCTACTGCTCCTGCAGCTGGAAAAGAGAGAGAAGACCAATCTCAGTCACTCTGAACTTTGAGAAGTAGCCTTGACCCTAGCTGCTGGTGTGGTTACAGAAAGGTCTACTTTGGGCTGGGGATCCTGTGGAGGCTATCAGTTAAAGTATAGCAAAATGTAACATGAATCTGAAATAGAGTTTGAGAGTTGGACCTGACTTAGGAAGCAGCAGTGGGAATAGAAAGGAGGATGGATTGGAGTTTTGGGTTGCAGGGAGGTGGGAGAGGTTGAGGGTGACCCCAGCATGGGGAGTGATATGCAGAGAGAGAGAGACGGTGCAGGAGGAGAGACAGTTTAGGTCGACGGGTATGAGTTTGATTTTGGATGATTCAAGTTAGTTAATCAAAGTCCATAAATAGTGCCAGCAGACAATGGCACATGTGGGTAGGGGTGCATCGGGCTGGAGATGGAGCTGGTGTGGTGCTGAGAAGTTGCCCTGGGAGTTGGGAGAGCCAGGCTGTCACTGCAGAACCCCTTGGGAATTATAGTGGATGGTGTTGATGTTGACTGATTGAAATCTCTCGCATGAATGACAGTGGAGTCATAATGATTTTATAGAAAATTATTATTATTAGAGAAACAAGACATCAGAGGGAACTGAGGAAGGGAGAGATATCTCTCCTTTCTGTTCTTTCACCAGCATCTTGCTTTTATTGAGAGTTTTAACAAAAACATTCTAATCACAGAGGATAGCAAAGCAGTCATAGGGTGAGTAAGGGAAAAACATCAAAGTAGTCATGGGTGAATCAGGGAATGAAAGGGTAAAGCTCTGGGAAATAAAGAAGTCTTTGCTTAGTGGTCTCTTTTTGTCCTTGGAGATTTGTCTGCATGCAGAAATCTCCACTTGGGTGGGCAGTTTGTTCCCCTCCTAAGCTGAAGGCACCAAGGTGACTTCAAAGCTAATGACTAACAAAGCTCCCAACAGGTAACTATAAGAAAGGACACTCAAAGGTTTATTGGGACAATCAAATAAAAATAATTTCTGCAAATCCTTTACAAAGACAAAGCCTGTCATAGATGTCAATCCTTGGGCTCATGATCATTGGCTAACCCCCGTGTTCCTCTATTGCTCTGGTCTGTTCTCCTGTTTATGCTGTTGATGGACTTAGCATATACTTTTTCTCTGTCCTACACCCCCACTTCTTGCTATAAAGACAAGACACAGACCAGAGATATTCATGACTGAATTATCCAAATGTTTTCAACTAATTCACTTGAGCTCAGAGATAATGAGGTCCCTCTTCCCTCCCCTGGGTTAGTTGTAGCCCAATCTGGAGGCCAGATTAGAGTCTCTCTGATGAGCAGCCAGCTAATGTGTGAGCCTGAGGCCACTAGTCTCGGCTCACCAGGGTTCCTGGGGTTCCCACATAAAGGGGGCTATATCCTGTGGAGGTTTGGTTTTAATGTCAGCTCCCGAAGCAATCATGATGCTCATTCAAAGTTACCTTTGAAAATGCCTTTAGAAAGCCACACATTGGCATGTGACAATCAGGTTTCTTTCCAGGTTAGAACAGATTCTTTTTATTTCCTCCTCTGATTGGGCATCGAACAGTGGTTGGCTCAAATTCAGGGGCCGCACTGTTTGAAAACTTCTGGTCTTCAATGACCAGAATGACATCTTATGCAGCGTGACATTCATTCTATGGGATGCACTTAGGTCTGAGAGCAAACGAGGGGACCGCATGCTTGGATTTTTCAGATGTGCATCTCTCACAGCCACATGGGACCCTCCTACCAGAGAATAGCAAGGCCCTCATTCTGCCAAGTGGGATGGTACCATCTCCAATTGTTGTATTGAGTGTGTGACACGTGCTGAGGGTGAGCCCACTCTTGATTTCCCTACAGCATCTTCCACCGGGGAGTCCAGGAGCTGAAGAAGGCGGAGAACATCAGCCGGTCACCCTGGTTCTCTCACATCACCTCCTCCATGCAGGGCCTGGGTGTCATCCACGCCTATGGCAAAAAGGAGAACTGCATCAGCAAGTGAGTCCCGTGAGGGTCCCCTGCTTCATGCCCGACCTCGACTGGGGTCATGGAAGAAGTGGGCTGCTGGGGGTGGACTGTGGGTGAAGAGCTGCGCTAGGGAGGAGCACCCCAAGACACCAGACTCTATTCCCAGCATCTGGAGCCCCAAAAGATACAAATTAGGGGAGCTCATTCAATGATGACCTCAGTATGTGACCTTACATATTTTATTCTCACTCTAAAAATAAAAATGTATTCAGTTTGAGAAAATAGAGTAAAGCAGACAAAAGAAGAAAAAAAAATACACTCATAGTCCACAAACAGCAGGTTGAGAATCCTTAATCTCCAAATATGAAATGCCCCCAAATTTTATTTTATTGAGCATTGACATGGTACACAAGCAGGAAATTCCAAACCTGATCTGATGGGATGGGTCATAGTCACACACAGTAAAAATGCTGTCTAAAAATTACCTATAGGTTATGTATGTAAGGTATGAAACAAAATAATTTTGTGTTTACACTTGGGTCTCATTCCCAAAATACTTCACCATTTATGTATGCAAAGTTGAAAAGACAAAAACAAAAATCAGCCCCAAATCTGAAGCGCTCTGGTCTCGAGCATTTCAGATGAGGGATAGTCAACGTGTATTTCTTTCCAGTCTTTCACTTTATTGATGAAGTTTTCTTTTTCTTAAGTACTTATACTCATTTTTATTGTTTTTAAAAACTTACTTATCCTTAAATAGAGTTTTCATGTTATTACATATTCTTTGTAAAAACAATTTCCAAAGACCACATTCTTTTTCATTTTGTACATAGACCCCTTTGCCTCCTTTTAAAACTTGGGGACTAGATTAGTAAATTTTGTTGGCGATGTCTAGCTCCGAAATTCTAAAATAACATGTAAAATATATTAATCACCAGGGCTCACTGCAGTAACAAACAACTCCAAGATTTAGGATCTTACCAGAGTAGTTTGTTTTTCCTTAAGTCCAATCTAATGAAGGCGGGAGGGGCTGCTCCCCACTCTCTTTCCACCTGACGCTTTCCATCCTAAAGGCCTTGGGAGGAGGAGGTGGATCCCATGGGAAAGGCTGAGACTCAGTCTAGGGAAGAGATTCAGTGTTTCTGGACATTCACTGCCCGGAAGCTGGAGATTGTGCTCCAGTTACATCCATAGGAGTAAACGAAAATGAAGTGGATGGATCTGTAGCAGCCTCAAGCAGTATAGATCTTCTTTCTCTCCTATCTTTTCTTTCTTTCTTTTTTTTAATGTTTCTTTCATTTTGGTACTGGAGGTTGAACTCAGGGACATTCTGTTTCTGAATGACACCCCCCAGGCTTTGTTATCTTATACTTTGAAATAGGGTCTCAAGTTGCTAAGGCTGGCCTCAAATCTTTGATCCTCCTATCTCAGCCTCCCAAGTACTGGGATTATTGGTGTGCACCACTGTGCCTGACTCTTTCCTTAAAAAGCTTGTGTCTAGTTTGTTTTTTTAAATCTCTTTCACTATCTTTCCATTTTGCTACCCAGGATACCAGTGTAGACTTGACTTCACAGCAAGTCTTTGGTTCAGACAGTAACTAGTCCAGTTACTAATGCAACCTGCTGTCAAGGTAGTCAGGCTCCTGGTGTTGTCGGGAGTATAACATCAAGAGTCCTGCATCACAAGTACACACTTCCAGCACACTCATCAGGAGAGAGGTCCACAGACCTCTTGTCTATTTACCCTTGACAGAACCAAGCATGTTTTCCCCCTAGATCACCTCCTGAGAGACTCCCACAGGGAGCTGAGTGCTGCGTGATGGAAGGGGTCTTTCTTTTGAGACTTCCTTTCCACAGGGCCCAGGAGGAAGCTGTGGGGAGTTCCAAATGGCTGGTCATAGTTGCTTCTGTACCGACCCCTGGAGGACTTTGAGGATGAGGAGTGTGTGTGCAGGGGCTGGGGGGCAATGCCTGAGGACCTTCATGATTGTGCCAAAACAGGAAATGTGACTCCACAAGGGTTTAGACTTGGAAAGTTTTCATCCCCCCGCCCCTAATAATTTCTACCAGTCATTCTGATGAATATTTTTACCGGTAGCCATGGAATCTGGTGTCTCCAATGGCTAGTACAGCCCAGTTAAAATGCCAGTCTTAGGTGTATTCAGCCCCAAACTCGCTTACTTCCCCCTCAGTGTGGAGGGGGTATGTTTGCAGTTGGGAAGCACCTTGTCTTTTACACACCCTTTCTCTTTTCCTCTGAGCCTGGTTCTCTGATGCTGGTGCAGAGGAATTTGGGAGGGGGCAGGAAGGACACAGCCCTCAGTGACCACCTGCCTCCAGGCCATTCTCTTCTCCTGTGGCTCATCCCCCCTGTCCCAGCACGTGGTGCAGATGTGGTATGGCAGCGTAAGCCCCAGCAGGCCCAGATTCCAAGCAGCTGGTAGGAGTCTCTGGTTCCTAGGGAGTTCTGCTGTGCAGCACCACTGTGCTCTGTACACACAAGTACCAGTGCCTCGAACCTGCAGCCTGAACCCATCTCCCTCCACACTTATTTCCAGGAGCTGCAGGAGTTGCCAGATGCATCCCTCCTACCTCTGGGTGGGTCTTGCCCGTGCCCTGGCTGCATCATCTTTGTCACTCTGCCCTGTGCTTTCTCCCCTCAGAAAGGCCTGTGGCTACATGGACATGTGACAGGGGAATAAGATATCAGCTTCAGCTCCTTAAAGAGATCCCCAGCTTTTTAAGCAACAAGTTTGAATCTTGTCTTTGTGATTGGAGGGGAGGGCCAGGCAAACACTCCTGTGTTCCCCTATCATCTCAAACATTGACTCTTCCTGAAGGTGACCCTCTCCACAAGCCACCCCAAGGGCCAGTTGATCCCACAGGGCCTTGTGGGGAAGGCTGAGTCCCAGATAGGGATCCCTTGAAGTTAGAGTGTGGGGTTTCTCAGCAGCTTCTGTTCTCAGATGTGGGTTCGTGTCAGTTTTTGGAAAGATAGAAAAGGCTCACTTAGCCCATTGTCAGCTGCCACAAGGATTCTCAGAATATGTGCTATCAAAGGTGGCTATTGTGGTGGGAGAGGCATACATCTATGCATTTGTTTTTTTTTTTGTTTGTTTGTTTGTTTTGGTGGTGCCGGGGGTGGAACCCAGGGGCTTTTCTACCTGTGGACTATACTCCCAGACCTATTTTATATTTTATCTGGGAACAGGGTCTCACTAAGTTACTGAGAAGCCTCACTCAGTAGCTGAGGCTGGCTTTGAACCTGTGCAATCCTCCTGTTTCAGCCTCCCAAGTGCTGGGATTACAAATGTGCACCACCACGCCCGGCTCTATGCATAGTTTTTTAAGAGTTCACTATGTCAGGATGTGTTCCCCCTTATTTATCTGGCAGCCCTACCCTAAGTCTATGAAAACATGACCTGGCTCTTATTATGTCTGATTTTCTTAATTTTAGGTTTAAGATGCTGAATGACGAGAACTCCAGCCACCTTCTGTACTTTAACTGTGCTCTCAGGTGGTTTGCTCTAAGAATGGACGTCCTCATGAACATCGTCACCTTCATTGTGGCCTTGCTGGTGACCCTGACTTTCTCTTCAATCAGTGCTTCATCCAAAGGCTTGTCATTGTCTTACATCATCCAGGTAACACCTGGTGCAATGTTGGGCTTGGCCTGGAGGCTCTGGCATAGAATATATGGGGGGGGGGAGATACTTTTGGTTGTAGGACAGAAAACTCAACTCAAATGGGCTTAAGTAGTAAAGGGAGCTTAGTGGCTCACATCATTAAGAACCAGGCATTTACATGGACTTCAGGCACAACTGGACCATAGGCGCATGGCTTAGCCCTTCTGTGATGCTTTCCCTCCTGGTCTGTGGGATAGCGTCTGGGGCCTACAGCAGGAGGAAATCATTTCCTGCCCTGACCACCAGACAAAGCCCTAGCTTTACTCTTCTTGAGTTAATGTAGGCATCTTGGAAGTAATTGGTCGTTCAGTGGGGTTGGGATGATTGGTTTAGGCTAAGGGTGGAGTCACACCCCATTCTACCCCAAGTCAGCTCCTCAGTAGAGGTGGGGAGTGAACACTGGAGAGGCAATCACAGTGTCAATGACAAATAATTACTGACTTATCTTCTTGGTTGCTTGTTTTTTTCTCTCTCTTTTGATTAATTAAAATAGGAGGTAAGAACATGACATTTACTATGCTTTGGGTAATGACCTTTGCCTAAATTAATTCATTTGCTTCCCCACAATGGCCTTCACAATAAGGCCATAAGCTTCATGTTGTAGATGAGGACACTGAGGCCCAGAAAGGATCAATCACACGTCACACGTGAGAGCCGGATTTTGAGCCCCAGACACCTACACCTTGTGTTTCTCTGATCCTGTTCTTACCTTTGGCACTTTGTAATTCCAGAACAACATTTTTGAACATGTGTCTTTAACTCAAAATTACTTATCCTCTTTCTCCTTCATTTTGACAATTTCTTTCTTTTCTCTCTCTCTTTTTTTCATATTGTCATCTACTGGACTTCTTGTACCAGTCTCCTATATTTCTCTTTTTTTATCTCAAAGTTTCTGTTTCCTTGTCTTTTCTCTTTATCCTCTTGGTTTTCCTTAGCTTGGCCAGTCAGTCATTCTTTTGAATTTTAAGTCCGGCAATCATATATTCATATATTTAATTTTTTTCAAGTTATTTTTCTTTGGGGAAAACAGCTTTCTACCAAAAACTCAGAGGAGGCCTCTGCTGGGAGGTGACTTTCATGCCAAGATCAGAACCTAAAGAACCGGCAAGGAAGGCCGGGGGAGGGAGGCACGAGCTGGTGCGTGAGGGTCTTAGAAGTGCACGTGGCTTGAGAAAAATGGTAGAAAATAAAGTCTGAGCGCTGGCAGGGGTGAAGATGTGGAGTGTTGTAGGGCAGGGACAGGGTGTCACTGGCTGGGTAATCCTGTTTGTGCGGCTGTCCCACATGCTCCAGGATGCCTAGCAGCCTCTGTGGCCTCAACCTATGAGACGCAGCATTACCTTCCCCATGTTGTAACAGCCAAAACTGTCTCTAGATGTTGCCCAAAAGCCCCCAGGGGCATGACTGTCCAGGTTGAGAACCACTGTCCTGAGAGAAAGGGGAGCCCTGGGGCTGTGTCAAACACGGAGGCAGCAGGGGCGGCTCTCAGAGAGTCCCAATGGGCCCCTCTGTGGCCCTGTTGCCTCCTTTCTGTGAGGGCTGCTTGCGGCTCACCAGGACCTTCTTACTTGGAGTTAGCCTGGTGGGCTCACCGAGCCTTCCCCAGCCTCTTCCAGGTAGCCCTCAACCCCAGCCATACCCACTCCCCCACTGCATCCTATTTTATCCACATTTGCATTGTCCTGAAACTGCCTTGTGTGTCATCCTTCCAGGCCACTGGCATGTCAGCCCAGGAGCGAGAGGGTCTTGTCTGTCACATTCAACCTCCCCAAACCAGCACCTCACCAGGTCCCCGCCCATCGCCAAGCAGGCAAAGTGTCGGCTGGTGACAGAAGCCGGCGGAGGCAGATGTTGTTGATGCTTCACCTTTCCAGGGCAGGCCAGCGGGCTCTTTTCTGCCAGTCCAAGCCACTTTCTGTGAAGGGAGTTAGTGGATACAGTCAGCCCTCGGTATCCACAGGTTCTGCATTGTGATTTAACCAACCGTAGAATGGAAATATTTAGGAAAGAAAATGACAGCCTATACTGAATATGTAGACCTTTGTTCTTGTCACAATTCCTAAACATAGTATAATAACTATTTACAGAGCATTTACATCGTATTGGAAGGAATCTAGAGATAATCAGGATGATAAAAGAGGATGCACACAGGTTATATTCAAATACTACACCATGTCATGTGAAGACCTTGAACATCTGCATGCTTGGTATCTACAGAGGATGGTGGTGGTATCCACAGAAACACTCTTCTCGGGATAGTGAGGGATGACTGTATACCCAGCCCCTTTGCCTTGGCTGGGACATCTGAATTGTGTGGCCATTATGGTCTCCTAGAACTCTCCAGTACAACTGATCTCAGTTGTCCATGGTGCCAACCTCTTGTGAATCACTCTGCACTGGCTGTCTTCTCCTTCTCTTGTTTCTCCCATCCCCTCCATACTTTCTGGGTTCACCACCTGTATTAGTTTATTAAGGCTGCCGTAACAAATGGCCCCAGGCTTGATGGCTTAAAACAAGAGAAACATATTCTCTCATAGTTCTGAAGGTCAGAAGTCTGCAAACAAGGTGTTGGTGGAGCTACACGAGTCTCCAAAGCCCCAGGTCTGTTTCTGGTCTTCCAGCTTCTGGCGGCTGTTGGCATTCCTTGGCTTGTAGCGGTATCACTCCAGCCTCTGTCTCTGCCTTCACACCCCCTTTTCTTCTTTGTGACTTCCAGTTTCTTATAATGACACCTGTAATTGGACTTAGGGCCCATCCAGGTAATCCAGGGTGATCTCAAGATCTTTAATTGTAACTGCAAAGATCCTGTGTCCAAAAGAGGTAACATTCACAGGTTCTAGGGATTCTGACATGGACATATCTTTTGCAGGTGAGGGAGGGAGCATCGTTAGTTGATCCTAATATACTGTCGGCACTCAGTCTTGGCTTCTGGGGAACTCTCCCTAAAGTGTTTTAGCAATCCATTCCAAGCCTGTACCTTGATCTTCTAATGTCTAAAGCAAGCAGATGGAGTTGATGGTTTCTGGTCTCTTGAGGTGGTTCAATTTTCAGTTCCTTTTTGGCAGTGGGTGGGGGAGAATGGTGAGGGTCCCTAGGTGCAGGACCCTTCTGGGTGGTGGCAGAAAACCCAATACCCAGCAGTTCTGCTCCCAGGAAGAATTCCCAGTGGCCAGAAGCTCCCTACTTTGAGACAAAGAGGAGCATGATCAAGCAGTGTGGGTGGTAGGATGTTTCTCACCATCTGTAGTGCCAGGAAAAATGTAAATACCATTTGTGCCTAAAGAGACAGGAAGTGTTTAAAGGCAAAACACCCAACAGGAATATCTTGACTGCTAGGGGCCTGTCTGGGAATGCAGGCCTCCCATCTGTATGGTCCCAGTGAGAGAGAGGAGTGGGAATTCACAATGGCTGCCTGCACCCAAAGGCAGAACAGCAGAACCCAAAGGAGGAGAGAGCTGACAGTGGCTGCCTGTTTTTATACAACAGCTAAGTGGGCTGCTGCAAGTATGTGTGCGCACAGGAACGGAGACCCAGGCCAAGTTCACCTCAGTGGAGCTGCTACGGGAATACATTTCGGTAAGAAAGAGAAGCAACAAATTTGCTCTGACTGGACTTAGATAAGCATTAGATCTTTTACCATATGAAAGGAATTTAAAAAAGGAAAGTAAAATCGGACCGCTCTCCCCTCTTCTTAAAAATTGCATTCATAAAACAAATGAAAGTCCTTGAGGCTGAATGCGAGATTCTCTATGAAATAAAATTCTTTATGGGAGTTTCTAGACACAGAAAAAACAATTCAGGACTTACTTTGGCTTCTAAAAATTAATATTTGATTAAAGTCATAAAATGAAAAACAAAAACAACTGAACTCTTCTTTGAAAGCTTTTCTGTTCAACTATGGATGCTGTTATTCTTCTGAAAAGAAGTCTAAGCAATCCTGGGAATATCTTTTAAAGGCTTTTGATTAGTGTTTGGCTCCACTTACAGACTTAATTAAACACTTTGAAACATTTTAAACTGCATTTTAAAATTTAATATTCTCATTTTCCTTTTAAGTACTTCAATGATCTGATTTAACAAACCTTCCTGAGTTTGTATAAATCTAATAAATTAAACCTGTAAATATAGTGAGCTTTAAGTTCTCATAATGGTTCCAGACTATATATAAATAGTAAGCTTTAAACATAAAACCATGCTTAAATCAATTATTCAATGATACATTTTAATTTAGAATCACAAGTCCAAATTCCATAAACATTTCAAATACTTGAACACAAAGTTTGCAGATTCAAGCTAAAAATATTGCTGTTGCAGTTATGTTTCTCTTAAGTATTTTCATTCTTAATCAAACCCTTCCAAGGATTAAAGATACTCTCTAGGAATGTAATTATTTTCTTAGCTAATCGAGGTTGCTAATCGACCAGAGATTTGGGCTGGTTGGTTACCCTGACAAGGCAACCAGGGTCCCTATTTCTGGTTGTAACTGAAACTATATAACTTAAAGGGAGGCCTTCTTATAAAGAGGCTAAACAGATTTTCTCTTTAAATTTTACTTTGAGTTTAATTAACTTTGAGTTTCTTGGACTCTTAAGAAGAAAACTTAAATGGAAAAATTAAATGGAAACATTTAACTAAAGATCTCTGAACTTGATATCCTGCATTCGTTTCATCTTCCTGCTTGTAGATATTGAAATGATATCTGATTAAATTCTGTAAACCTCAAAGCACAATAGAATTTGTCATGAAACTTCAGGGTACACTACTGATGCTTGCCCAGGCCCACAGGGTCCAGTGTGACCTCTCCCTTGTTTATTCCCCTAAGTAATTCATCCTCTGTTTATTAAGCAATATCTATATGATTTTCTTCCTCTTCCTCAAATTATACACCCTTGTCCTGGCCTCAAGGCCTTTGCACGAGTTGCCTCTCCTGCCTGGAAAGCCCTGGACTCAAATCCTCTCATAGCTGGTGTCTTCTCTGCAGTCCAGGTCTCAGCACCAATGTCCATCTTCACAGATGCCTTCTTCAACTCTCAAGCACACTTACTCCCCTTTCCCCAGTTCACCATCCAAGTCACAGTCTATACGCTATTATAGTAATCTATTTATTGTCTGTAGTTGCAATTGTCTTTCTGGTCTACTATCTGATGTTCCCACTGGAATGTGTATTTCTTGAGTGCAGGGTTCTTGTGGTCTAGTTCACCACCATGAACACTAGTACCTAGAACTGTATGAATAACTTAGAGTTAAATAGATGGGAAAACGAGTGACTATTAACCCATCATTGGTTTTTTTGCTTTTCAGACCTGTGTTCCTGAATGCACTCATTCTCTCAAAATGGGGACCTGTCCTAAGGACTGGCCTAGTCGTGGGGAGATAACCTTCCAGGACTATCAGATGAGATACAGAGACAATACCCCTCTGGTTCTCAATGGGCTCAACTTGAACATACAAAGTGGGCAGACTGTTGGGATCGTTGGAAGAACAGGTTCCGGTGAGGGCAAGCTCTGCCCTGGGTTTTTTTCCATTGTATTCTTTGACTCTTCACTGAACACACTAGTTCAGAAACACCAGAGAGTGATGACTATGTATGTTGAATTGACTGTTATTTTCCCTCTAATCTCCTTACTGTAAATTAGGATTTCAGGTTAAATGGGTGTGTGGGGTTGGAAGCAACCATACATCCATTTTTGAATTAATTAAATGAGAATCATCCTAGTGAAATGAGGCCCAGAGGGTGAGTTGTATGCTAAAGGCCCCCATGGGAATGAGTGGGTTAACTGTAACCCTCCTCTCCGGGGGTTCTGCCTGCATAGTCATCCACATAGAGCCATTTTAATTGCATTAAAAATTCTCTTAATTAAATGCTTGGATGTAATGGAAGTACAAACTGATGTTTGATTTGTTGTTCTGGCTTTTCACTGTTCCCAGGAAAGTCATCGTTGGGAATGGCCTTGTTCCGCCTGGTGGAGCCAGCTGGAGGCACGATCCTCATTGATGAGGTGGATATCTGCACCATCGGCTTGGAAGACCTCCGAACCAAGTTGACTGTGATCCCCCAGGACCCTGTCCTGTTTGTAGGTACAGTAAGGTAGCTGTTTTTGATCATTGTGTATTCCTATTTTGTGATAGTAAGCCAGACCGTAGCGTAGTTTCACAAAGTCCCTGGGGTGTAGATGGCTCAGAGCTGTCTTATCTCAGGGAAGCAGCATCCTTAGGGTCTGTTTTTGAGTAAAGTCTGGGTGGGGGAAGCTGGGGAATAGGGCTGTGAACCTTACTGGTATTTCAGAAACTACATTATTAATAATCAAAATGCTTTTAAATGTAGGGTGAGTAGATATCCCAGTTGGCCCTGAATAGACCTGTTATGGCTGTGTACCTGCATCCCATCAGGCTTAGAAATGGCCATTCTCAAAAGTACCCAGAATGCACAATAGAAAAAATGGCTCTCCTGTGTATGTAGCCATCTCCTGGGAAGCGCATCAATTCATTCCTACTAAAGAGCAAAAAGAAGTAAAACAAAACAAAACAAAACAAAAACCTCCAGCAGAGTTGCAATGTCTATGGGCTCAGAATTGGACGTCGAGGCAGAAGGGGGAAACCATGGCCTCTCAGTTGGTCCAGTGACAGGGACATTCCTCCCATTGAGCTGCAGATGAGTCGGAAGTACTGTGTTTAGCTGGTTGTATGAGAAATACATTATATATTTTGAAACACTAGCTGCCCATCCTGTCTGTGCACAGCCATGGAAGCAGCAGATGTACTTCTTGCCTCTGAAGGTTGAGGGAATGGAATGCCAGTGTGAGCATTCCTCACTTTCTCTGTCTCTGTCAAGAATCTATGCAAGGTCACTCCTGCTTTGCTTCACAGGGACTTGGAGTGGCCCACAGGTGTCTTCCTGAGTGCCTACCTGTGTGCCGCCATTCAGCAAGGTTTCATGTTTCCCTGCCTGCCTTGGAAGTCTCTGTTCCATCACAGTTGAGCGTCTTTGGTTTTCTGGTGTGGGCTAAGGACAGCTCTTGGAGCTGTAGTCTCCTCACATACCTCCTGATCTTCCCTATGTGCTACAGGCCTTGCCTTTTCTAGCTTTTAGAGGCTGTCTGTATTCCTCAGCCTGTGTACCCCTTCCAGCATTGCATCTCCTCCTCCTTCTCCCATCTTTGGAATACGTTCCCATCCTCTTGTCTTCTGAAATCCAGCTCCTTCTCTTCTCCTTTGTTGCAGGTACAACTTGGATCCCTTTGGGAGTCAGACTGATGAGATGCTCTGGCATGTTCTGGAGAGAACATTTATGAAAGACACAGTAGGTTTCTGGGGCCATTCAGTATGAATCCATTTCCCCAGCTCCAGTGCACTAGATACCTGGCCTAGGTTTAACTTTGACAATCACCTGGGCTAGCACTTTATTCATGGGTACCACAAGAGTCAGTAAGATGTGATCCTTACTTGCTCTTCATTATGAAAAGCAATCACGGGTACTATTTATTAGGGCTCTGCAATGACCCAATCGAGAGCTTCGTGGATTTATCTCACTTGGTCCTTAAGACAGCCATCAGAGGTTGGTACTCCTACCCTTCATTTTAGAGTTGCAGGAATTGAGGCTCAAGGGAGAGATATGTCCAGGCCAGTGAGTAGCAGAAAGGAGCCTTGGGTGCAAGTCCACCTGATCCTACAGCCAGGGATGCCCCAGTGCTCTGTCAGTGACCTCGTTTTCTTATCAAAAGAAATAAATCGCAGAAAAATGAGAGGATGTGACATATTCTGAGAAGGGCACTATGGCTGGTTTAAGGGCACTGAGCCATCTGTAACATGGAACCCTGCCTATCAGACCAGGAGCTTCAGCCAGGGTCAGCTGGTGAGCCTGGTCACCTCTGCAGCCCAGGGGCATCCATGCAAGCACCTCTCAAAGCCACTCTGGCTAGTTGCACCAGATAAGTCAATTCCTGCCATACCCTCCCCAGGGAACTCTCCCACCCAACCTTTATTTTGTTCATGAAAATAGTGACCCTGAAAGCTGTTTCCACTGTGTATTCTCTGGAAGTATATGTGCATAATTTGTATTCTTTTGGTCAATTGTCCATGGGGCTCTATGAGTCACACTGTGATTTTAAATTATTAATGTCCTCCTACTCCCTGGTCTTTCCCTGGTGCCTGTTTGCAATATTGAAATGATTGCTGTTTTGCTCTTTCTTTTCCACAGTAAAATAAAGCAAGCTGATGAATGCAAGAGAAGGGGGCAATCAATATAGACTATGTAGGACAATTTTATAGATCATCAGCATAAATGTGGCATTTTCTATGTTTTATAGATAATGAAACTCCCGGAAAAATTACAGGCAGAAGTCACAGAAAATGGGGAAAACTTCTCAGTGGGGGAACGTCAGCTGCTTTGTATGGCCCGAGCACTTCTCCGTAATTCAAAAGTAAGGAAGCAGTACAGAAAACGGATCGGTCAAATTTCAGATATGTCCTGCAGTGCTGCTCAGTCCAGGAGATAGAGCCACACGTTCATCTTTCAGCAAAGACGGAGCAATTGAGCCATTTAAAAACAGATTGCTTTTTCTTAAGACAAAGTCGTGAGGGGTAAAAATTGAAAAATAACAGCCATTTACAGCTGTAGCAACTTCCTCCCCTGGGCTCCCCCCTGGGAAGTATTGCTTAGGTATTCTCTCTGCTCTTTTATGTGAGTTGAGCTTGAAATATCTACCTCTCACTTTTTCCTTTGCCCCTGAACAATTCTGAATCCTCAGAAGCAGTACCCAGGACAGTCAAGCAGTCCATCAAAATGCTAGTAAATATGATTTGTAACATTTATGCTTACTTTTCTTAGTGACTTAGCTAGCTTTACTTACCGATCTCCTGGAGAGAGGAAGAGAATGCTATTGTTTTGGAAATCCTACTCTGAGTGCTCATCAAAGGCGTGACCCATTGTGTCTGTTCTCTGAGCCATGGATGTGTCTGAGGTCTACTGTGGCACTGCTCATACCAAGTACATATGTCTCTTTTGACTTCATACTCATAATAAGGTCCGACCTCCTTTCACATATGAGGGAACAGAGCTTTGAAGAAGTGAAGTAACTTGGCCAAAGTCCAGTGGAGTTAGAAGCAGAGTTTATTTAAGTCCTCTAATTTGTAAAATTAAATCAGTGCCATAGTAGGTAGATTAATGCTCCTCTCCCCACCCTCTCAAAGTTATTCATGCCACGATACTTGAAACCTGTGAATACATCCCCCTTACAGGCAAAAGGGCAGATATGATTAAGAATCTTGAGATGGGCAGATTATCCTAGATCTGAGTGGGCTTAGTATATTACCTGTATCTTTATTAAAAAAAAAAAAAACAACAAGAAGAGTCAAAGAAGTGATTCCAGGTAGGGGCCATGGGCTGAGGAATGTAGGTGGCCCCTATAAGTTGGAAAAGACATAGCACTGTTTCTTCTCTGCAGAAGGAATGAAACCCTGACAATAGCTCAATTTTAGGATCTTGACTTCCAGAACTGTAATATGATAAACTTGTATCATTTTAAATCTCTTCAGTTTGCAGTAATTTGTTACAGCAGCAGTAGCAAATGAGTCTAAGTGTTGTTACAATAGA
Organism: Muscardinus avellanarius; assembly: GCF_963383645.1. Taxonomy (NCBI): domain Eukaryota; kingdom Metazoa; phylum Chordata; class Mammalia; order Rodentia; family Gliridae; genus Muscardinus; species Muscardinus avellanarius. The sequence continues at coordinate 37,834,055 of NC_137796.1, forward strand.
TACCCCATGCTAACTCATATTATACCTATTTGTAGTGTTAGAATGAAACACTTAAAAGAGAAAAGCAAAGAATATACAACCTTGTTCCTCTAGAAAATCCCCTAAAGAGGGTGGCATAATTTGACTTTTATCTCAGTTTACTTTTTGTAATTTTTTAAGATGGACGCTTAGCTCATTATTTTCCAGCTTAATTTTCTCTCTCACTTTTGTACTTTTATTGGTGCAGTGTAATTATATATCACAGTGAGCTTCATAGTGATGCATTATTTTTCCTCTTTTTAGTAGAGCCAAGACTACGAATTTTCCTCGATACAGCTTTGGCTTAGTGTAATTTTTTACAACATTCCTTCCTTGACAGATCATTCTCCTTGATGAAGCCACTGCCTCCATGGATTCCAAGACAGACACCCTTGTTCAGAGCACCATCAAAGATGCCTTCAAAGGCTGCACAGTGTTGACTATCGCCCACCGCCTAAACACAGTTCTGAATTGTGACAGTGTCCTGGTCATGGAAAATGGAAAGGTGCTGAAAGCTCTGGTTGATTTCACTTCCCCCAATGCTTCAGTGGCTTGGGATTTATGGTGGGTAGACTTTTTTTTAATTTAAATTTCTTCCTTGACTTTTAGGTGATTGAGTTTGACAAGCCAGAAGTCCTTGCAGAGAAGCCTGATTCTGCCTTTGCAATGTTACTAGCATCAGAAGTCCGACTGTAAAGGTCTCTGGGGCTTTGGATGAGAGGAGGCAGTGGATGTGTGAGATGAGTTGGAGGAGACTGCAGGAGAAGAGCTATCATCTCAGCAGGCAGACCGGGCGATGCCTCTCCACCCCTGGATTTCTAGTAGAGCTGGGCTGAGGTTGTGCCACTTTCCTGCTCAAACTGTGCTACCTCACCTTGCTTGGCAGGCTCAGGGTTGGTTCTGGGTGGTGAACAGGGGGAGATGAAGCTAGAGGACTAAGAAACTTCCCCTCACTTCCTAAAATCCCAAAGGTCCTTCTTGTGTTCCCACCAATACCAACCCAGTGCTTGAGAATGGAAACACTGTAACTTTCTTTTAAAAATCAGTCAAAGTGAACAGAATGGGAAAGTGCCTAAGGATGGAGTTTGCAAAGGTTTGCCTCATTATCAGAATAGAAAAGAATGGAGTTCTCTTCTTGTTTAATTTCTATTTGCTTCTCTCTTGACCATTTGACATGAAGTAACTACACATATCTGTAACATGAAAGACTGACTATAGTGTTTGGCAAAAAATTAATAAATCATATTGTGTGTTCCAATTGATCTGTTAAAAATAACCAGGAAAACAAAATGCTGGAGTTTCTCTATAAATGACATTTTTATATCTTCTTTATTGGACATTAAAAATTATTTTAATGAAGATACTCCAATTCCCATATTATTTCTTCTCATAGACCCTCATGGCCTTCTCCTTGATTCAGTAATAAACATACACAATCATTCACCAAATAAAAGGCTTTATTTCCAACTTCAAAGTTTGCTCTGATGAATCCAGGAAAGACAAATTTCTAGTAGCCCAGGAGTGACCTCCATTAGTTTGTGATGACATTTGGGGGGTGGGATAGAAATTCTGTTGGGCTTTTGTGCAATATTTGCTAAGAGACACACCTCTGGGTCTGGTCAGGCTCCATATACCACTTTCATTCCATTCCCCTTCTGAGTCTCAATCAAATACTTCTCCCATCCTTCTAAACATGGAGGAAAGCAGTGCCTGGCACAAATGAGCGTTCAAGAAACACTTGTGGAACTGGGCATGGTGGCACAGCTTTCAATCCTAGTACCTGGGAGACTTGAGACAGGATTGCAGGCTGGAGACCAGCTGCAGCAGTTTAGCAAACCCTCAGTAACTTAGCTAGGCCCTGTTTCAAAAATAAATAAATAAAGTGGTCTGGGGGTGCAGCTCAGAGATATAATGCCCCTAGGTTAAGTTCTAAGTATCACTGTCCCCCCAACAAAACCAAAAACAAAATTCTAGTGGCATGCACAAATGATATCTACTGAACTCAAACAAATGTCCCCTCCTGGGTATATTTGCATGTTAAAGGCATAATCTGGAGATACTGGGATTTCTAGTTAATATGCAGAGCAGCCAGCATCTCAAAGGCTGGGTTGTGGCATTTATCTTCAACAAAGCATTCTCCATTCCCCTCTGGCCAACACCAGGCAGATGTGTGCCAGGCCAGAGGCAAGGCCAGCACAGCTGGTCCCAGGGAGAACTCCCAGTCTGGTGAGTGTGCGAATACCCCAGCTCGGGCAGTTCAGCATCTATTTTGCCATTAGGAAGGCATGCTCTCAGAAGGTTGTGGCTGAAAAGGACATTAGTGAGGGGTTCCTTTCATGGGCAGCACCATTTCAAGTATTGACCCCTCTGAAAGAATATACCATACCGTTCCTGTGATCTGTGCTTTTTCTCAGGTGTATGACACTGATCTGAGGTCATCACCTCCATCCACAGGGTTCTGGAGCAAGCTGAGTGCAGTTATCACCGTGTTGGATGCCCCACAACTCACCTGATATGGCAGGCAGACCCAGAAATCCCTGCCAGCCCTGGGAACCTTTGCCAGTTGTGTGGTATGAGGATGGTGGTTGATTCTCTACCAACTTGGCACCAGCCAGCCAATCCATCTACAATTTTGAGGAGGTGTGTCCACAAAGGCAGAGGTGAGCCACAATGATTCCTCCTGCTCATTCAGATGCCGGGAGAAATGGCTCACCTCTACCATTCCTTTCCTTCCTGCCACACTCTCTGTGGCTTGTGCCAGCAGAAAAGAATGCAGTTATCCATCCTGACATCTGCTTGGGCTTCACAATATGCCAAAATCCATGAGTCATTTCACTGAGTCCTTGCCTTACCCCTGAGATGGAAGTTGAGGGTCATGGAGACTATGAACTTAGCTACAGACACACAGGAGGGAAGGGACAGACATAGGACTGGACCCCTGACTAGTTAGACTCCAGGTCTGACCTGCTCCTATCCCTGCACCACAGAGCCCTCTGTCCTTTCAGGGGTGGTGGTGGCCATCAGTGTCACATATGGTGGAGAGTGACTTCTGAGGGTGGGCTCTTGGCATATAGGGCATGGAACCATCTTAGTAAACCCCCTAACCCACCACTATTGTCACTAAAATGCCAGCTAAGGAGAGACTATGTTGAATAATAACAATAATAATAATAACACTTAACTAGTACTCTTCAAAATGCAGGCTAAGTTCATTGAATCCCTACTGTTTGGAGTTTGATTACTGCTTTCACCACAGGAGGATACTTGGAAGGCAGCAGATACCACTTCCCAGCCTTCAGAATTGAGAACAATACATGTCTATTTTATAAAATACCTTAGTCTAGGGTATTTTGTTATAGAAACCCAAATGGATTGAACAATACAAGTGTTATCCTACTGATGAAGAAACTGATGAGCAGAGACCAAGGTCCCCTCACTAGTGAGATTAAAACCCTGGCAGGCTGACTGTAAAACCTGTCCTCTTAAATTCTATGTAATAGGTTTTAAGCATTTCAAAATGGCGACTGAGGGACACAGCACTTCTCAGTAGGTAAAATAAAGTTCAACTACCTAGAAGGCAGTGTCTTAAGCAACAAAATAAATATATCTCAGGAACCAAAACAGAACCAGGAACCTCGGTGGAAGGAATCCAGAAACCTTGAACTGCGAGATCCACTGCCAAAAAAAAAAAAAAAGAAGAAAAAAAAGTTCAGGCATCGGACCTGCTGCAGACACAACCGGGCTGCCTGCCGGCGCCAGCGTGGGTTGCTGCCCCTAACCGCAATTCCTGAACCTGACTGACACCACCATGGAAAAATAACCCAGGAGTTTGAAAATGGACATAGAGCTCCAACATCTTAAGCAGCGAGCGGCGCCCAAGCCAGAAGCCTGTGTGCTCAACAAAGACACAGTGAGTCCTCCAGACACCTGGATCAAGGAAGCCAGGTATCTGAGTGTGTCCAGAGAAGCTGTGGGTGTTAGCATGTGTCCCAGGTCCAGCACTAGCCCTGTCCCCCGCCCCAGGACCCAGCGCTATCATTGTGTGCCCTGCCCGTGCCCCAGGACCCACACTAGTTGTCTGTGCCCCCCCCACCCCTAGACTTGGCACTCACCTTGTGCGTCTAGCCCGTGTGCCCTGCCCGAACCTGGGCCCTAGCCTCGTGGGCCCTGCCCACTCCACGGGTGGTGAAACCTGTGTGCAGCCCACCCACACCCAGAGACCGGGAGCTATCTTTGGGCCCCAGCCCACGCACTGGATCCAGCACTGGCCGGGTATGCCTCCCCCATGCCCTGGGACCTAGTGTTAACCTCGTGCACCCTGCCTGAGCCAGAGACCAGTGCTACACCCTGTGCTACAACTGTACCCCCAGACCCGTCTGTGCCCGCCCTGCACCCCTGACCCACCACTGGCTGTCTATGCCCCCTGTGCAGCTGGAGACTTGGTGCTAGTCTAGAGTGCCCAGCCCACACCCTGGGTCGGGCTTTTGCCCTGTGCAACCTGCTGAGGCCAGGACCAGGCGCTAGGCATCTGTGCCCACCCGGACCCATGTCCAGTGATAGCTGTGCTCCCAGCCTGCACCCTGGGACCTGGCAGCACTCTGGCGGTAGTTGTGTGTGCCCAGGGACCCTACAGCAACCCTATCCCCAGGGTACATCTTGGGACCCCACGGGCTAGCCCTGTTAGAATATCCAGAGACAAAGGTAAAGTCATCAAGACACAATACCTGCACAGGGCCTCAGGGGGAGGTCCCAAGTCTACTTTGGACATCCTCCACCCCTGTGGTAGGGAAGCACAGGCCTGAGTCTAGGGTGAAGAGTGTAGAGGTGCTGACTACAGGCTGGAAATACACAGAACCCGGGACTTGTTCAGAATTTATTAACAGTGAAACCAGATGCCCTGACACCTAAATCCAAAGTTGTCAAAGGAAAGAAATGTGTCCAAACACTAAGGGAGTGGCTTAAGAAGCTGACAATAGAGTACAGAGCAAATTAAGAGACAATGGATTATAGTCTGAAAGCTACCACAGCAATCAGACATTCAAATATTATATGGATCCGACCCCATATTAGGACTGATTTGTTGTTGTTGTTGTTGTTTTGTTGTTGCTGTGCTTTGTTTTCCCCTGCTTTCTTTTACTTTTATTTGGGTTTTGTTTATATATTTGATAGTTTGCTTTGTTTTCTGGTCTCAAACAGTTGCTAGTTCTTTTTATTTTATTCTTGTCATTTTTTCCTCTTTCTACTCTTTTTTTCTTTTTCCTCTTTGGGTTTTTTTTTTCTTTGATTATACAGTAGTTAGCTTTTGTATCTTGTGTTTATACTTTATTTGTTCCTTTCCCCACCCCTCTTACAAACTTCCCCACTCTAACCTGTCTACTATCTTCCCTCAAAACATTTTCCTGTAATATATCTCCTTGTTTAATATTCAAAGTATTTCATATCTCCATACTAGCTACAAGAGTCCTACTATTTAACTCTCTCTCATTCTCAACAAGCTATTACCTTATCATACTTAAATTCTTACTCAACCTAAATATATCCTCTACCTAACCCGACTCCTTTACCCATCACCCAAAGCTCAACATTGGAAAAAGCACTGCTGACCTGCTGATACCTCTAAATTCCTAATACTCAGATTAGATTAGACATAATACTCACAAACAATGGGTAGACATCAGAAAAACAGGACTGAGAACATTGAAAATACAAGAACCAGGAATAATGAAGAGACAACAGAAATCACAAATACTGACCTACAAGAAATGCAAGAAGGGGAGTTCAAAATCTTGATCTACAATATGATGAAAGGCTTTAAAACAAGTATATTGAAAATGAAAGAGGAAATTGAAACACTAAGAATAGAAACACTCAGAAAGAGGTCTGGAATGAAATTAGTCAATAAATGAAATGAAGACAGCACAATAGAAAGAAATTCTGGAAGATTAGATGAAATGGTAAGTAGAGTATCACTGTTAGAAGATAGTTCATTGAAAACTGAAAACACAGTCAACAGCAAATAGAAATCAGTACAGCAGCAAAACCTAAACATCCAGCAACTATGGGACAATATGAAGCGTCCTAACTTATGCATAAAAGGCATTGAAGAAGGGATAGAAGTACAGACCAAGGACATCCATAATCTCTTCAAAGAAGTAATTTTAGAGAATTATCCAAACATGGAAAGAGACATGGATCTTCACGTTCAGGAGACATACAGAACGCCACTAAGACCAAATCAAAGAAGAATGTCCCCACGTCATATAATAATCAAAATGACCAACATAGACATCAAGGAAAGAATCTTAAAAGCAGTGAGAACAGAAGTACGGGTGACATATAGAAGCAAAACAATAAGAATCACTCCAGACTATACATCCCAAGTCATGAATGCCAGGAGAGACTAGTATGATGTGATCCAGACCCTAGAAGAAAACAACTTGCAACAACAACTACTATATACAGCAAAACTATTATTCAAAACTGATGGAGAAACAAAAGTGTTTCAAGATAAGCAGAACTTCAAAAAATTCATGAATTCCAAGCCAACAGTAGAGAAAATACTTAAAGAAATAAGAAAATACATAAAGAAGAAAGGAGAAGCAGACTACAGAACCAGAGAAGAGATGAAGTTGATTAGCAGGGCATCTAAGAAAGAAGAAATAATACTATATCCAACAGAAGATAGAACACAAAATGACAGAAAACAACATATTTCAATAATAACACTGAATGTCAAAGAACTTAACTCTCCAATCAAAAGACACAGACTGGCAATGTGGATTAAAAAATATAATCCAAATATATGCAGTTTGCAAGAAACACACCTTACAGCAAAAGACATTCACAGACGGAAAGTGAAAGGATGAAAAAACATATATCATGCCAATGGGGACCCAAAACAGGCAGGAGTAGCAACACTGATATCCAACAAAACAGACTTTAAGCTAAAACACATCAGAAGAGACAAAGAAGGGCACTTCCTCTTATTAAAAGGAACAATCCACCAAGAAGATATAATGATAGTAAATGTTTATGCCCTGAATGTGGGTACAGCCACATTTGTAAAACAAATCCTCTTGGACATCAGATCTCAATAGACCCAAATACAATAATAGTGGGAGACTTCAATACACCTCTCACACCACTGGATAGACCTTCAAGGCAAAAGATGAGTAAAGACTCTTCAGAACTAATGAAAACTATAAACCAAATGGACTTAATAGACATACAGAATATTTCAACCAGGAACAACAGAATACACATTCTTCTCAGCAGCCCATAGAACCTTCTCCAAAATAGCTCACATTATGGGACACAAAGAAAGCACCAGCAAATTCAAAAGATGTAACATAATTCCCTGCAGCTTTTCAGACCATAATGGAATGAAAGTAGAAATCAACAACAGGAAACCCAAAATAAACTATTTAAATACATGGAGATTGAATGATACACTCTTGAATGACAAGTGGGTAAGATTGGAAATTGGGGGAGAAATAAAGAAATTTCTGGAATTAAATGAAAATAGAGAAGCAACTTACCAAAATCTATGGGATACTTTGAAGGCAGTGTTGAGAGGAAAGTTCATAGCATTGAGTGGCCACATAAGAACAGAAAGTCACCATGCAAACAACCTAATGACACAACTCAAAGACCTAGAAAGACTGCAACAGTCTAATCCCAAAGCCAGCAGAAGGCAGGAAATTATTAAAATCAGAGCAGAAATAAATAAAATAGAAAACCAAAAAACAATTCAAAGAATCAACAAAACAAAAAACTGGTTCTTTGAGGAGATTAATAAGATTGACAAACCCCTGGCCAACCTAATCAAAAGAAAGAGAAAATCAACTCAAATGATTAAAATCAGGAATGAAAAAGGAGACATCACCACAGACAGAGGGGAAATTCAAAAGATTATCAGAAACTATTTTGACAATTTATACTCCAACCGACTGGAAAACATGGAAGGAATCGATAGATTTCTAAGCACATATAACCTAACTAAACTGAACCAAGAGGACATAGCAAGCCTAAACCAACCAATAGCAAACAAAGAAATAGAAACAGCAATCAAAATTCTGCCAACAAAGAAAAGCCCAGGCCCTGATGAGTTCCCAGCTGAATTCTACAAAACTCTCCCTAATTCCTTCTATGAGGCCAGTATCACATTAATCCCCAAACCAAATAAAGATACTTCAAGAAAGGAAAATTACAGATTAATATCCTTAATGAACATAGATGCAAAAATTCTAAACAAAATACTAACTATATGCATTCAAAACCATATCAAGACAATTGTACACCATGACCAAGTTGGTTTCATCCCAGAAAAGCAAGGCGGGTTCAACATATGCAAATCAATACATGTTATTCACCACATATAGAACTAAGAACAAAAACCTCATGATCACTTCAATAGATGCTGAAAAAGCATTTGACAAAATCCAACACCCATTTATCTTAAAAACACTGTAGAAAATTGGAATAGAAGGAACATATTTCAACACCAAAAGGCTATATACAATAAACCCAAAGGCAACATCATAGTGAATGGAGAAAAATGTCAAGAATTCCCTTTAAAAATCAGGCACAAGACAAAGATGCCCATTATCACAACTCCTTTTCAATATAGTCCTTGAGACTCTTGCCACAGCAGTAAGACAAGAGAGGGAAATCAAAGGAATTCAAATAGGAAGAGAGGAGCTAAAACTATCTTTATTTGCAGATGATATGATTCTTTATCTAGAAGATCCAATGAACTCAACTCAAAGACTTTTCAAGCTCATTAACCAATTCAGCAAAGTTGTAGGATACAAAATCAACCTGAAGAAATCAGTTGCTTTTCTTTATGCCAACAATGAATCCACAATGAAAGAAATAAAGAAAACTATTCAATTTACTATAACCTCTAAACCAATAAAATGCCTAGGAATAAACCTAACCAAAGATGTAAAAGACCTCTACAAAGAAAACTACAAAACATTAAAGAAAGAAATTGAAGACCTTGGAAGATGGAAAAATCTCCCTTGCTCTTGGATAGGCAGAATAAATATAATCAAAATAGCCATTATACCAAAAGTGATTCAATGCAATTCCCATTAAAATAACATTTCTCATAGACCTGGAAAAATCAGTTATAAATTTTGTATGGAGAAAGAAAAGACCCAGAATAGCCAAAGCAATTCTCAGCAAGAAGATCCAGGCAGGAGGCATCACAATCCCAGATTTCAAATTATACTATAGAGCAATAGTAGTAAAAACTGCATGATATTGGCACAACCATAGGTAGACTGATCAGTGGAACATAATAGAAGACACAGAAACAAACCCACACATCTACAGTCTTTGTCAAAAGGGCCAAACTCATATGCTGGAGAAAAGACAACCTTTTCAACAAAAGGTGCTGGGAGAAGTGGCTATCCATTTGTAGAAAGTTGGACCTGAATCCTTACTTCTCACCATGCATAGGAATCAACTCGAGATGGATCAAAGACTTGAAAATTCGACAAGAGACTGTGAAATTACTAGAGAAAGGCATATAGGCACAGGCAGTAACTTTCTCAATAAGACTTTCAAAGTGCAGGAAATTAAATCAAGAATTAATAAGTGGGATCTCATCAAACTAAAATGTTTCTTCTCATCAAAGGAAACCATCAAGAACCTAAAGAGGAAGCCTACAGAATGGGAGACGATCTTTACCAGCCACCATTCTGTTAGGGGGTTAATATCCAGAATATACAAAGAGCTCAAAAGACTCTACACTAGCAAAACAAACAACCCAATCAAGAAATGGGCAACTGAACTGAATAGACACTTCAAAAGAAGACATACAAATGGCCAATAGATACATGAAAAGATGTCCAACATCACTAGCCATCAGGGAGATGCAAATCAAAACTACGCTGAGATTCCATCTAACCCCAATCAGAGTGGCAAGCATAAAGAAATAAAACAACAACAGTTGCTGGTGAGGATGTGAGGAAAGAGGAACTCTTTTATACTGTTGGTGTGAGTGCAAAGTAGTTCAGCCACTATGGATATCAGTGTGGAGATTCCTTAGAAAACTGGGAATAGATCCACCATTTGATCCAGCTATACCACTCCTGGTATCTTTCCAAAGGGGTTGAAATCAGAGAACTACATTAACATATGCATACCCATGTTCATAGCAGCACAGTTTATAATAGCCAAAATATGGAACCAACCTAGATCTCCATCAACAGATGAGTGGATTGCAAAATTATGGGAAATACACACAATGGAATTCTATTCAGCTATAAAGAAAAATAAAATAATAGCATTTGCAAGAAGATGGAAGGAACTGGAGAACATTATGTTAAGTGAGATTAGTCAAGCACAGAAAGAGAAGAGACATATGTTTTCTCTAATATGCCCAAGCTAGGGAATAGTGGTAATACCAGAGGGACTCTAGATGATGGAGGGGAAATCTCAGCAAAGCTAGAATGGAAGGATAGGAGAGGAAGAAAGCTGAGGTTGTTCAATGGAGGAGCTACATCCGAATATGTGTAATAGTATAAATATAACATGGTTAACCTGGACACACATTGTTGGGAGGGAGTAAGGGGAATAGGGTGAGGGGGAAGGGCACCAAGCACAATTTAAATGTACACCATTTTCAATATGTTCCACTTATAAATAAAATAAATATAAAATATGGAAAAAAATCTATGTAATATTGCTGAAAATCTGAGATTCTCCCTGTGAGAAAGAGCATTGTTCAAGATTAGCTAGCCTGTGTATGGATCAGAATAGACTCAGTTACACTGCAGTAACAAATGGCACCAGATCTCAGAGGCTTATTTTTTGTACACAGGAATGGTGCATAACAAGTCAACAGTGCTGACTGCGGCTATGTGTCTTCTTTACTCTGAGGTTCAGGCTGACAGAATGACCTCTGCTCACCACCACTCTTGTGGTAGAGGGCAGACAGACACGACAATTAGAAGTGCTTCCTTTCACCCACATTCCATGGGGCAAAACAAGTCACATGGCCACTCCTGAGTTCAACAGTGTGTGTGGCAGGGGAGGGGAGGCCATACTCTGTCCACAGGGGGGACACCACAAGGCACAGGGGCCAAATTTGTTCTGACAAGAAATGGTCTAATCATCTTCTTTGAAAGGGCAGCAAATATTCTGATCAATATTACAATCTATGAATGGCTCTGTGATCTGGGAAAGTAGATAGCCTTCTCTGAGCTTCTATTCCCTCATCAGTAAAATTTGGGGTTTGGACTGTTTTAGGCTTGACTTTCATTCAGGGAAATGAGAACAGTTCCTGGAACAGTAACAGTGGAATTTAGATGATCAGAGGGATTATAGTGCTTGTCTGTCAACTACTTCCCTGGGACCCACCTTTCATGCTCCAATAGCAACTGAGTGATCGTGATCAAACGTGTAATCTCAAAGCCAAAGATGTTTAATATTCTGGCCCTTTGCAGAACAAGTTTGCTGACTCCTGTTATGGGCATTGTTGGGAGGGGTTCCGCATGTTCATGGCTTCTGCAGAAAACCTTTTCTCTGAGGGAACCTCTCATTACTTGCTGTGTGTGGCATGTGAAGCTGTGGCAGCCACTTGGAGGTAGGGGCAGGTCCTTGCTTATGACTCTGAGATGCTGACTTACCAGCCACACGGTCACCCTACCTCTCACCTCTCCCTTGCTGTTTAAGCCAACTTGACTTGGGCGTGGTGTTACTTGCAGCCCAAAGCATCATCATGATGTGGAATAGTCAAACTGTCCTCCATCCTGGAAAATGCTGATCTTGACCTGAGCAAACGAGATCCACAGACCCCATCCTGGAAGTGACATCTGTCTTCCTTCAGCTCAGATATGGCCCAAATTAACATCAGTTCACAACTCTCTTCAATCCTTCATGCCATTTATAAATATTTTTTCTCCTTTTCTCCTTACTGCCCAGGTCAGAAGATTCAGATTTTATTCTTCCTATTTGAGAATAGCAAAAACTAAAACTGACCCAGAATTACTGGTAAAAATGGGAACTTTCTTTGCTAAGAAGCTGAAATCACTTTGGCCAGTATAGCATGATTTAAAATGAATTGAAAATGCAGGAGGTCAGTTCAGGGTCAGACAGACGATCAAAGAAATCACTTTTAGTTTTGCCCTGTGTAGAAGGTCACCTCTGGGCGAAGCTAAATTGAGCTCTAAAATCTTCAAATAAATACTGATTTCCATGGAGAGGCCTTGTCTGAGTTCATGATGTTCATGTCCTGCTGATAAGTGTCCTGGTGACACCAGCATTAAAGGGCCAGACCAAGTCAGCCTCCATCCTTCTAGCACAGAACACAGCTCAGCCAGGTTGATCTTCATCTTCAGCTCCAGGGCCCCCTTCACCTGACAAAAAGACATACCCAAAAAAATTTAAGTTTGGGTTGTGTAAATTTTTTGCATTGTTTTAGAAAAATTTAAAGTAAAATATATGTAAAATAAATATATTTTAAGCATGCAGTTTAATGAAATTAAGTACATCCATGTTGTCATGCAACCATCACTGCCATCCATCTTCAGAAGTTTTTCAACCTCCCAAATTGAAACTTTACTCATTAAACTCTCTGTTTGTCTCACCTCCAAGCCCTGCTGCTACCAGGGCTTAATGCCCTCACCAAAGCTTAAGTTGAAATTTAATCTCCATGGTGAGGTATTAAGTGGCCAAAGAAAACTGTAACATTAGGTTGTGAGGGCTCCACATTTATGAATGGGTTAGTCCATTCATGGATTAGTAGATTAAAATGTAAATGAGCTCTCTTGAGTGAATCTGCTAAGAAATCAGTTTGGTCTGTCTCTCATGGGCACTATGTTCATTATGTGGTCCCTGTACTGCCTGGGGACTCTGTGGAGTGCCCACCAGCAAGAAGGCCCACATTAAATTCTCACTCTGACTTTGAGCCTTCTGGCCCTGAACTGTGAGCTGAATCAACCTTTACTCTTTGTAAATTACTCATTCTCTAGTGCCAAGACTTTGCTGCCCACTCCATCTCGGCATCTACATGTGTGAGAATCCATGTAGTCATCGGCGATTAGCCCCGAGAGAGGGCATCGTCTCTGGCCAAAAAACTCCTCCACTCTTAGATATTCTTTCATAACTACTATCCTTTTGGTAATGATTCTTTTAACTTTCCACTTGAGATTGCTCCGGTGGAAAAAAGATCAGGACTGTGAGTGAAAACTGAATCCATGTCCTTCCAGTAAACTTTCAGCCTTGCTCAAATGGTAATTAGATGAGCCTTGTTCAAATGGTAATTAGAAGCAGAATTCCAGTCCACCTTCGACCTTCAATACAGCGACACCACCTGGTTAAAAATAGCTATGTCAAAACAAAGGACAGATAAAATAGATGTGTAAAGATGAAAAGAAAGAAAATATGGTGAGAATAAGAAAGTATTTTGTATGAAGAAGAGCTTATCCTGAGATTGGCCCGAATGGGAAAGAGAGAATTAGGGTAATCAGAAAAGAAAAGAAAGTTGCAGAAGGTTAGTGATAGGAATATGGATTATTAAAAGAAGGAAAATGCTCAGCTGCTAGAGAAATATATCTGACAACTAAATCTAAAGACTTCATGTTATTTCTTGGTGTTTACCTGCTAAACTGTGTCATGAGTTTGTTTAAGTTTTCAGACAGCGGATAGTATTGCAGACAAAATCCAGCAGACATTCATCGAAATTCCCTAGATCATCATGAAGGAACACGGATTTTCCTTAAGATAACTATATGAAAGCTGGAATCTCGGACTTCGTCCCCCATTATATATAAAGGAGGACATTGGACTAAGCCCTAGGAATGAAAACTCTTAAAAACTGGATTCTTTGAGTGATCTTAAAAACTAAATTCTTCAAGTGATTTTGGGTGTGACTTTTAGCCAAATAGAAGCCTCTGCAGCTGCAAGGCCAAAGGGGGCTGGGCTCGGGAGCACAAGGCCCACCTGAGATAATGGGACTGATTTTAAACACAAAGACCTGGGATATCCCAGGCCTTACTTTTGTCTTGTTTGGGGTTGGTAATTTGCATGTGTATCTCTCTTTTGTATCTTGGGTGTTTTGCACTTCTTTTTACTAGAAACTCACTGGGAGAGGGGAATATATAAAAAATCTTGTGTCCAAAATAAAGTGTTCGATTGCACAAGAAGCATCGATCCATGTCAGGTTCTTTTTAAAAGCGCCGATCATAGGATTATTTTCCTAGGAAAGAACTGCTACAGATAAGAATCTGTAGAAAATCACTCTGTCCTTCCCCACCTTTACTGAGACCCTCGACCGCGAGCAAACTCGCGACCCATTGGATTAGCTGGCTTTCGGCACTCTAGTATCTGGTTTTAGCAAGAGAAAATAGATTGAGACACCTCAATCCTACTTTCTGTCTCCATGAGTTTCAGTATTCTAGGCACCTCATGTAAATGGAATATCATACAGTATCCGTCCTTTTCTGTCTGCTTTACTTTTTGTTAGCATAATGTCTTTGAGGTTCATCGAGGTGGCAGCACTTATCAGAATCTCATTCCTTTTTCAGGCCATTTAATAAGTGTAAAGTGTTTATCATTGTGATTTTTATTTGTATTTCTCTAGTGACTAGTGGCATTGTACTTCTCCTCGTGTGCTTATTCTCATGTGATTATTGTGCTTTCTTTTAGAGAGAAATTTAACATAGCATTCTTGAAAGAATATTCTCACTGTGTCAACATGGACAGGGACTTAGAGACTCTGATGATTAGCTATGGCTTAGCACTTGGCAGAAGTAATAATGTTAAGGCTTTAAGATAGTTCATAAGGTAGCAATGATTCTTTCTGTTTGGTCACGGAGATTATGCACCATCACAGTTTTCCCAGATGGTAGGTAGAGAAACCTGAATTTTGACCCAGGGATGGCTTTCTTAGTCCAAAGTCTTTACTTTAAGAAACTGAGGCTCAGAAAGCCTGAACATGACCTAAGTTCACCCTAAGAGTGACAGGGGGTGGATTAGGATACTGAATTCCAATTTAGTGCTATGCCCATAATGCCCCTTTGTAATCAAACTGTTCTCCAAAATGCCAAACCACAAGGGAAATAAAAATAATAATCCTTTCTGTGCTCAGGTAACCCCTATTATTGGAGAAATGACTTAAAAGTACCAAAGACCATACAGCAAAATGTCAGAGGATGAAATGTAAAGTTAAGTGGTGAGTTTGTTCATTCATTATTTTATTTATATGTCCATTCACTGTTCATCTGATCATTTGCCCTTTTGATTCTTCTTCCTAAAGGGAGGGATGGGGTTAGGCAGAGTTCAGTGGTGGAGCACTTGCCTTGTGTCTTTGCCAACATTCTTACTCCTATAATCTAAGACAAGTGGCCACACAACTTAGATGAAGAAAGATTTATTTGCTCAGGTTTTTTTTTGTGTGTGTGGTAATATTGGGTTCAGTCCATGTGAGGCCAGTGTCTGCGGAGCTCAGAGCATGGTGGGAAGCAATAATAGAGTGAGAGAGCAAGGCTCTGCTCTCACATCATGGAGGATAGAACCAAGAGAACAAGCAAACAAGGAGATTCAAAGACAAAATCCCCCACACCCCCAGAGACCCACCTTCACCAACCCCACCTCACCTGCTTCCTAGTGGATTTGCACATTGATGAGATCACAACCCTCATGACTTAACTGCATCACTTTGAACAATGCATGAGCTCTTCAGGGAACCATAACACCTCACCTGCATGAGGCCCTGTGTTCAATCCCAAGACCTAAAGGGTTGGTGGTGATAAATAAAGGTTGGAAGAAATAAGACTTCTAGAAGTGACGAACATTCTTGTAGGGTAAGTGAGAGCTATGAAGATGAAAATGGGAAGGGTGTTCTTGGTTTCTGGTTGGAGAAAGCACCTGAGAAGACCTGTCTGGGAAAATGAGCATGGCTGAGGGAGACATCCAGTGACTGACTAGGACTGGGAACTTTTTGGAAAATCATCAGGCACTTTGCTCTCTGGATCTGCAAATGTAGTTTGTGACAATCAATGGCTTGGATGTAATTGGTGTTGGGAGAACAGTTTGTTGTGGACATAATTGGTACAGGCATTAGGGAAGAGCCCATTAGCAATAAAGGGAGTCTGGCCAAGAAAAAGGGCAGATAACCCCCTTCCCGCAGCAGAGCCAACTAAGCTCCAGGGGAGAGAACTGGGGTCAGTTCCACCATATCTCACCTCCCAGGACAGAATGTGCATCCTGAGGACCAACACTTCCACTGGCACACAGGGTTATGTTTGCCAGTCCTTAATTGTGAGCACTCCCTTCACAGGCAGGAGGGTCTTTCTTGGGTGTGCTGTGGAAAAGACAGGAGAGCCAAGTCTCCTCTGGCACATGTTTAAATTGTTTGCCTCTTTGCCTCTGCAATTGGCAAATCAAAGATCATCTGCATAGCAGGATCATTTGGAAAATGATAAGGCCACTCTTGCAGAGAGCACACTTGGCTTGGAACCCAAAAGCATCCTTTGGTAAGTGGTCGTAATGGCACTATAACCCTTATCAAATGCCTTAGTTTTCTCTAACATGGGGATTTTAGGGCCAAGTGTACTCATTCTAAGCAAAGGCAACATGTTACTATCTGGACTGATGAACTAGAGGACTGGGAATTTGGTGTAGCAAACGCTGCCCATCCTTCTCAGCCCAGTCCATTCATTGTTGGTGGTTTCTGTGTGCTTCTCCTCCCAGCAGTTGGTATCTTTAACTCTTCTTTCCAGGAACACTGGCTAACTGGTGCCAGAATGCCCACACCCAATGGAAAAGGTTGTAGAAGTTTACATTCCCTGAGGGTAGGTCTAAGCAGATAAGCCTAGCTCCTAGTTTGAGGGTGATTAGGCTCATCAGTCCCTTCCCCCGACCCACTGACATCACTCCAAACCCTGAAGGTGCTGGGTTTTTTCAGATTAAAGCAGATTTCTGTCACCTCAGTGGCTGCTTTGCCTCTTTTGTGGTCTCCCCAAGGCCCAACACCCCCAGTTCAACTTTTTGCCCTTGAGTTGAATCCCCAGTTACACACACACACACACACACACACACACACACACACACAACCTTCCTATGTTGAAACTTAGTTCTGAGACAAGACAAGGATGCCCACTATCACCACTCCTTTTCAATATAGTCCTTGAGACTCTTGCTGCAGCAATCAGACAAGAGAAGGAAATCAAAGGAATTCACATAGGAAGAGAGGAATTAAAATTATCCTTATTCACAGATGACATGATCCTTTATCTGGAAGACCCAAAGAACTCAACCAAAAGACTTCTGGACCTGATTGACAAATTCAGCAAAGTCGCAGGTTACAAAATCAACCTAAAGAAATCAGTGGCTTTTCTTTATGCCAACAACAAATCCACAATGAAAGAAATAAAAACAACAATTCCATTCACTATAACCTCAAAACCAATAAAATACCTAGGAATAGACCTAACCAAAGATGTAAAAGACCTCTACAACAAAAACTATAAAACATTAAAGAAAGAAATTGAAGAAGACCTTGGAAGATGGAAAGATCTCCCGTGCTCATGGATAGGCAGAATAAATATCATCAAAATGGCCATTCTGCCAAAACTGATCTATAGGTTCAATGCAATTCCCATTAAAATACCAGTGACATTCTTCAGAGACCTAGAAATATCAATCATGAACTTCATATGGAGAAAGAAAAGACCTAGAATAGCCAAAGCAATTCTCAATAACAAGAAACACGCAGGAGGCATTACAATCCCAGACTTTAAACTATACTATAGAGCAATAGTAGTCAAAACAGCATGGTACTGGCACAAAAACAGATATACTGACCAGTGGATTAGAATAGAAGATACAGAAACAAACCCACACATCTTTAGTCAATTAATCTTTGACAAAGGGGCCAAACACATACGCTGGAGAAAAGACAGCCTTTTCAACAAGTGGTGCTGGGAGAACTGGCTAACCATTTGTAAAAAGATGAATCTAAACCCTTATATCTCACGAAAACAGGAATCAACTCAAGATGGATCAAAGACTTAGAAATTAGACCTGAGACTGTGAAGTTAATAAAGGAGAGCATAGGTTCAACACTACAACATATTGGCACAGGCAGTAACTTTCTCAACAAAACCTCCAAAGCTCAGGAAATTAAAGCAAGAATAAACAAGTGGGATAACATCAAACTAAAAAAGTTTCTTCTCATCAAAGGAAACTATCAATAACCTTAAGAGGAAGCCCACAGAATGGGAAAGGCTCTTTACCAGCCACCATTCTGATAGGGGGCTAATATCCAGAGTATACAAAGAGCTCAAAAGACTCTACACTAGCAAAACAAACAACCCAATCAAGAAATGGGCAAATGAACTAAATAGACACTTCACAAAAGAAGAGATACAAAGGGCTAATAGATACATGAAAAGATGTTCTTCATCACTGGCCATCAGGGAGATGCAAATCAAAACTACACTGAGATTCCATCTAACCCCAGTCAGAGTAGCAAGCATAAAGAAATCAAACAACGACTGCGGAACAGCCAGGCGGGATTTCTCCACGCAGAGAGTGTCTAAAGCTCCCAGTGGCCGAGCTCAGCACACGCTGCAGGGATTCAGAGTGGAAATCAAAACCAGAGAAGAAAAAATACGCCAGCCTCACGGCCGAGGGAGTGGCAGAGGCGCCATATTGCTACTGGCGGCGGCAGCAGCAGTGAATTCACCGAGTCCAGTACAGCTACATCTGCGTACTCAAGAACAGTGAGTCAAATTGCGGGCCACAGAGGAGAAATCCCAGTACTGTACTCCCTGGGAATTGACCCAGTGGGGGAGGGGCGGTGGCAGAGATATCACACCATAGGAGAACGTGCAACCTGGCACCCCCCACACTCTAAAGCAGCCTCTATCGACTCCCTGGGTCGGAGACTCTGTGATACAACCCAGTAAAGGAGTAGTGGGGTCTGAGATAATACAGACTCGAGATCCAGAGCACCTTAAGTGAAGCCATAGTGACCTAAGGGAATAACCCAGAGAAGGCACAAACCTCTGAAATCATGGGAAAGAGGAATAACACTGGAGTAATGAATGCGCACAACCCCACAACATCAGAACCCGATAAAACAGAAAATCAGAGATTTCTAGAAGATAAAATCAGGAAAATAACTGTAGAAATAATAGAGGTGCTTCGAAAAGAACTCAGAGAGAGCCAAAAAGAGATAAAGGATGCAATTAATGAAGTAAAGGCCTCAATTCAAAGCACAAACAACCGATTAGAACACATGGAGAACAGAATCTCGCTTCTTGAAGATGATAATTCTAAAAATGAACGCATAGTTTCTAATCTAGAAAAAAATATCCGACAGCAGGAATCTGACATGGAAGAAATATGGGCCCATTTTAAGAGAGCTAACCTAAGAATAATTGGAATAGAGGAGGGAAAAGAAAGTGATACCAAAGGGATCAACAATCTCTTCAAGGAAGTAATAGCAGAAAATTTTCCAAATATAGAGCAAGAGGTTGATACACAGATCCAGGAAACGTATAGAACTCCCTTTAGACAGGATCGGAGAAGAGGATCCCCACGCCACATAATTGTCAAAATGACCAATGTGGAAGCCAAGCAGAGAATCTTAAAGGCAACCAAAGCAAAGGCCAAGTGACATTCAGAGGCAAACCAATTAGAATCACTCCAGACTTCCCAAACCAAGTTATGAGAGCCAGAAGGGCTTGGAGTAACATATTCTAAACTCTGAAAGAAAACAACTTCCAGCCAAAAATTTCCTATCCAGCAAAACTTTCTATCAAATTAGATGGAGAAATAAGAAGCTTCCATGACAAACAGAAACTGAAGGAATTTATGTCTTCAAAACCAGCGCTAGAGAAAATAGTCAAAGAGATTAACTACAAAGAAGAAATAGGTAACACTCACCAGAACCAGAGAAACAAGATTTTCCATCTAACAGACAACTAAGATTGGTTATCTGTGGAGATTCATTATTTTTGTTAGTCTTTACCTATCTCTAAATTGTATTGTTTGGACTTCCGGGAAGATGGCGACGGAGGAAAGCGGCACTTACAAGTCCCGCTAACAATCCAACTCTACTACCTCAAAACCAGCGCCTTTCAGAGCCAGAAAACACCACAGCAAAGAAATAAAAACGGTAAATACAAGGGACAGAGAAAAAGGGTTGGAAAAACAAGACACCGGAAAAAAACCAGCCCGAAGTGCCGCGCCTGCGAGGCGCGGAGCGGCCAGAGCAGCCGGAGCGGCCAGAGCCGCGGCGCGGATTGGGGGGAGCCGCGGAGCGGAGCGGCCTGAGCAGCCGGAGCAGCCAGAGCCGCGGCGCGGAACGGCCGGAGCGGCC
This sequence comes from Muscardinus avellanarius, assembly GCF_963383645.1. Classification (NCBI taxonomy): domain Eukaryota; kingdom Metazoa; phylum Chordata; class Mammalia; order Rodentia; family Gliridae; genus Muscardinus; species Muscardinus avellanarius. Next base: position 37,854,414 of record NC_137796.1, read on the forward strand.
AGAGTGGCCAGACCCGCGGTACAGAGCAGTTGGAGTCGCGGTTCCGAGCAGCTGAGCAGAGCAGCCGAGCGGAGCGGCCAGAACAGCCAGAGCAGTCAGAGCTGCAGCGCGGATTGGCTGGAGCGGCGACGCGGAGTGGCCGGAGCCGTGGAGTGGAGCGGCCGGAGCAGCCGGAGCAGAGTGGCCAGAACAGCTGAGCGGAGCGGCCAGAGCAGCCGGAGCGGAGCGGCCAGAACAGCCGGAGCAGCCAGAGCTGCGTCGCAGAACGGCCGGAGCGGCCGGAGTGGCCAGACCCACGGTGCAGAGCAGCCAGAGCCGCGGTGCAGAGCGGCCGGAGCGGCGCGGCCTACATCTCCCCTAGCAACACCAGGCTCCAGAGAGGAGGGAGACTCAAAACAGAGCTTAAATCCAGAGAGGAGGTACTCTGGCCTCGCGGCCTAGGATGCAGAAGCAGCGTCTTACTGCTGGCGGCAGCGGCGAGTTCACCGGACGGCCCTAGACCAACCCACTCAACCAGCCACCAGGCGCCTGAGAGGAGGGGTGGACAGCGAGCCGAGGTGAGCAGGTGCTGAACAGCCGGGCGGCAGTCAGCAGTTTTGTTGGTGCAGGGAACATCTAAAGCTCCCAAGGGCTGGGCGCAGCACAACTGGCAAGGACTCAGAGCAGAATTCAAAACCAGAGAAGAAATACGCCGCATCACGGCCGAGGGCGTGGCAGTGGTGCCATATTGCCAGTGGCGGCAGCAGCGAATCCACCGAGTTCACTACAGCTCCATCAGCGCACTCAACAACCGTGAGAAATCCCAGTACTGCACTCCCAGGGACTTGCGCAGATAGTCTCCCTGGGTCAGAGATTTTAGCAGTGCCGCCCAGTGGGGGAGTGGCAGTGGCAGAGATATCATACCATAGTCACAACTCCCCACTGGAGAACGCCCAACTTGGCACCCCCCACGGTCTAAGCAGCCTTGATTGACTCCCTGGGTCTGAGACTTTGTGATACAACACAGTAAAGGAGTAGTGGTGATTGAGATACCATAGACTAGAGATCCAGAGCATCTTAAGTGAACTCGTAGTGACTCAGGGAAGAACCCAGAGAAGGCACAAACTTCCAAAATCATGGGAAAGAAAAATAACAATGGAGCAGTGAATGCCAACAACACCACAACATCAGAATCTGATAACACAGAAACCCAAAGATCTCTAGAAGATCAAATTAGGAAAATAACTTTAGAAATAATAGAGGACTTTCGAAAAGAATTTAGAGAGAGTCAAAAAGAGATAAAGGATGCAATTAATGAAGTAAAGGCCTCAATTCAAAGTATAAACAACAGATTAGACCACATGGAGAATAGAATCTGGCTTCTTGAAGATGATAATTCTAAAAATGAACGCATAGTTTCTAATTTAGAAAAAAAAAACCAGACAGCAGGAATCTGACATTGAAGAAATATGGGCCCATTTCAAGAGAGCTAACCTAAGAATAATTGGAATAGAGGAGGGAAAAGAAGGTGAAACCAAAGGGATCAACAATCTCTTCAAGGAAGTAATAGCAGAAAATTTTCCAAACATAGAGCAAGAGGTTGATACACAGGTCCAGGAAACTTATAGAACTCCCTTTAGACAGGATCAGAGAAGAGGATCCCCACGCCACATAATTGTCAAAATGACTAATGTGGAAGCCAAGGAGAGAATCTTAAAGGCAACAAAAACAAAAGGCCATGTGACATACAGAGGCAAACCAATTAGAATCACTCCAGACTTCCCAAACCAAGTTATGAAAGCCAGAAGGGCTTGGAGTAACATATTCCAAACTCTGAAAGAAAACAACTTCCAGCCAAAAATTTCCTACCCAGCAAAACTATCCATCAAATTAGATGGGGAAATAAGAAGCTTCCATGACAAACAGCAACTGAAGGAATTTATGTCTTCAAAACCAGCGCTAGAGAAAATACTCAAGGAGATTAACTGCAAAGAGGAAATGGGTAATTCACGCCAGAATCAAAGAAACAAGAATTCCCATCCAGCAGACAACTAAGCAAAGAAGAATAAACAGTATCTCAAACAGAAATAAGATCTTAACATGTTGGGAATTAGAAATTATCTCTCTATAATCACACTGAATGTAAACGGCCTCAACTCCCCAATAAAAAGACATAAAGTGGCAAAATGGATTAAAAGCCAGAATCCATCCATCTGCTGCTTACAAGAAACACACCTCACAAGTAAAGATAGGAACAAACTCAAGGTAAAGGGCTGGAGCAAGGTAATCCATGCTAATGGTACTCGAAGACAAGCAGGAGTAGCAACTATGATATCAGACAAGTTAGACTTCAAACCCAAACTTATTAGAAGAGACAAACAAGGTCACATTTTACTGGTAAAAGTAATAGTCCAGCAAGAGGAAATAACAATAATCAACATCTATGCCCCAAACATAGGGGCAGCTACTTTCATAAATCAAACTCTTTGTGACATGAAGCCACACATAAATCCCAACACAATAATACTGGGAGACTTCAACACACCTCTCACAATACTAGACCGATCTTCCAGACAAAGGGTCAGTAAAGATGTCTCAGAACTAAAGAACACCATTAACCAAATGGACCTTTTGGACACATATAGAATATTTCACCCAACTACAGCAGAGTTTACATTTTTCTCAGCTGCGCATGGAACCTTCTCCAAAATAGATCACATCCTGGGACACAAAATGAGCACTAGCAAATTTAAAAAATGTTACATACTTCCCCGTGTCATTTCAGACCATAATGGAATGAAACTAGAAATCAACTATAAGAAGACCCAGAGAAACAACATAAACATGTGGAGACTGAACACCACACTTCTGAATGAAGAATGGGTCATAGAAGATGTAAGAGGTGAAATCAAGAAATTTCTAGAAACAAATGAAAATAAAGAAACAACATATCAAAACCTCTGGGACACTTTGAAGGCAGTATTAAGAGGAAAATTTATAGCACTGAGTGCTCACATAAGAAAAACAGAAAATCTTCAAATAAATAGCCTTATGACACACCTCAAAGCCCTTGAAAAGCAGGAACAATTGAACCCCAAAGCCAGCAGAAGACGGGAAATTATTAAAATTAGAGCAGAAATTAATGAAATAGAGAATAAAAAAACAATACAGAAAATCAACAAAACCAAAAGCTGGTTTCTTGAAAAAATTAACAAGATTGATAAACCAGTAGCCAAACTAACTAAAAAAAGAGAGAATCAACCCAAATTATGAAGATAAGGGATGAAAAAGGAGACATTACTACTGACAGCGTAGAAATCCAGAGGATTATCAGAAACTACTTTGAAAAACTATACTCCAACAAAATGGAAAATCTGGAGGAAATCGAAAACTTCCTAGATAAATACAACCTTCCTAAACTGAGTCAAGAAGATATAGAACACTTAAACCAACCAATAACAATCAAAGAGATTGAAATAGCAATTAAGAGCTTACCATCAAAGAAAAGCCCAGGACCAGATGGTTTCCCAAGTGAATTCTATAAAACCTTTATAGGAGAACTAATCCCAATACTACTCAAACTATTTCGGGAAATAGAAAAAAACAGGGACTCTCCCAAATACATTCTATGAAGCCAACATCACACTAATACCCAAACTGAATAAAGACAGTTCAAGGAAGGAAAACTACAGGCCTATATCTCTGATGAACTTGGATGCAAAACTATTAAACAAAATACTAGCAACACGCATTCAAAACCACATCAAGAAAGTAATACATCATGACCAGGTAGGGTTCATCCCAGGGATGCAAGGCTGGTTCAATATATGAAAAACGATCCATGTAATTCATCATATAAACAGAATCAAAGACAAAAACCACATGATCATCTCAATAGATGCTGAAAAAGCATTTGATAAAATTCAACATCCATTTATGATAAAAACACTGCAGAGAATTGGAATAGAAGGAACATATCTCAACATTATTAAGGCAATCTACAATAAGCCCACTGCCAACATCATATTAAGTGGGGAAAAACTTCAAGAATTTCCCCTAAAAACTGGAACGAGACAAGGATGTCCACTATCACCACTTCTCTTCAATATAGTACTAGAGACTCTAGCCAGAGCAATAAGGCAAGAAAAGGAAATCAAAGGAGTACAAATAGGGAAAGAAGGACTTAAGCTTTCACTATTTGCAGATGACATGATACTATATTTAGAAAACCCAACAAACTCAACCAAAAGGCTTATAGAACTGATCAACAAATTCAGCAAGGTATCTGGATACAAAATCAATCTTAAAAAATCAGAAGCTTTCCTGTACACCAACCATAAATCCACTGAAAAAGAAATTCAGAAAACACTTCCACTCAGGATCTCCCACAAAAAAATAAAATACCTAGGAATAAACTTGACCAAGGGAGTAAAAGATCTCTACAAAGAAAATTATAAAACACTGAAAAAAGAAATCGAAGAAGCTCTTAGAAGATGGAAAGACCTTCCATGTTCATGGATTGGCAGAATTAATATCATTAAAATGGCCATCCTCCCAAAAGTGATCTACAGATTTAATGCAATGCCCATTAAACTACCAAGATCATTCCTCACAGACATAGAAAAATCAGTCCTTAAATTTATCTGGAATAACAAAAAGCCCAGAATAGCCAAGGTAGTTCTCAGCAACAAAAACCATGCAGGAGGAATCACAATACCTGACTTTAAACTATACTACAAAGCCATTGTAATAAAAACAGCATGGTACTGGCAAAAGAACAGATATATAGACCAATGGAGCAGAATAGAAGACCCAGAAACAAGTCCACACACTTTCAGCCAATTGATTTTTGACAAAGGGGCCAAAAACATACACTGGAAAAAAGATAGCCTCTTCAACAAATGGTGTTGGCAAAACTGGTTAACCATATGCAGAAAATTGGATGTTAATCCCACTTTTTCACCCTGTACAAAAGTCAACTCACGATGGATCAAAGACTTGGAAATTAAACCAGAGACCTTGAAGCTCCTTGAAGAGGGCATAGGTCCAACACTACAACACATAGGCACAGACAAACATTTCCTCAACAAGACCCCAAAGGCACAACAAATTAAAAGGAGAATCAATACATGGGATTGCATGAAACTGAAGAGCTTCTGTTCAGCAAAGGAAACTATCAAGAACCTCAATCGAGAGCCAACAGAATGGGAGAAGATTTTTGCCACCTACACCACTGATAGAGGACTAATATCTAGAATATACAGAGAACTCAAGAAACTCAACACTAACAAAACAAAGCATCCAATAACAAAATGGGCAAATGAACTAAATAGACACTTCACAAAAGAAGAAATTCAAATGGCCAATAAATGCATGAAAAAATGCTCAACATCACTGGCAATCAGAGAGATGTAAATCAAAACTACCCTGAGATTTCACCTAACTCCAACTAGAATGGCCATCATTCAAAACACAAACAACAACAGATGCTGGCGAGGATGTGGAGAAGTGGGAACTCTAAGACATTGTTGGTGGGATTGCAAATTAGTGCAACCACTTTGGAAAACAGTATGGAGAATCCTCAGAAGAATGGGAACAAATCTTCCATTTGATCCAGCAATACCACTGTTGGGTATCTACCCAAAAGAAAAGAAACCAAACTACCAAACTAATGCATGTGTATCTATGTTCATAGCTGCACAATTCACCATAGCCAAACTATGGAACCAGCCAAGATGTCCATCAACAGATGAATGGATTACAAAACTGTGGGATATGTACACAATGGAATTTTACTCAGCCATCAAAAAAACCTCAATTACATCATTTTCAGGGAAATGGATGGAACTGGAGGACATTATGCTAAGTGAGATTAGTCAGGCACAAAAAATAAGAAATCAGATGCTTTCCCTAATATGTGAGAGTTAGGGAGAAATGGGTCATAGGAGGAACTCTTGGAAGAGGATCAGTAACTTTTAACTCTGTTTACATTGTCTTTGGATATACAATATTTTTTTTATTTTTTAGGGAGTTTGTTTACTCTTTTGTTGCCTGTGCCATTGAAATCATATCCAAGAAATCACTTCCAATTTCAATGTTGTGAGTTTTTATGACCCAGATTTTCTTCTAAAAGCTTATAGTATTAAGATTTATATTTAGGTCTTTTATCTATTTTGAGTTAATATTTGTATATGTGTTAGGTAAGGGTCCAATTTTATTCTTTTTCATTTATTATTATTTTTAAACAATATTTAGTTAAAAGACTAGTATTTCCTCCACCAAAAATTCATGGAAACCTTGTCAAAAATAACTTGACAATGTATGGAAGAATTTATCTCTAGGCTTTTATTTAGCTCCAACGGTTTATATATCTGCCTTTAGAACAGTACTACACTGTTTCAATTATTGTAGCTTTATATGGTTTGAAATCAGAAAATATACATCTTCTAGCTTTGTTCTTCTTTGAGACTGTTTTGGGTATCTAGAGTCCATATTCCATATCAGGATAGATTTTTTCTGAAAAATAAATAAATAAATGTATGATAGTTTCACCTTAAAAAAAAAGAAAAAAATATTCTCTGGTAAGAA